>NC_133450.1:87289874-87616124 GCF_048565385.1 Saimiri boliviensis | reverse complement strand
ACTTTGGGAGGCCGAGGCGGGTGGATCACAAGGTCAAGAGATCGAGACCATCCTGGTCAACATGGTGAAACCCCGTCTCTACTAAAAATACGAAAAAAATAGCTGGGCATGGTGGCGCGTGCCTGTAATCCCAGCTACTCAGGAGGCTGAGGCAGGAGAATTGCCTGAACCCAGGAGGCGGAGGTTGCGGTGAGCCGAGATCGCGCCATTGCACTCCAGCCTGGGTAACAAGAGCGAAACTCCGTCTCAAAAAAAAAAAAAAAAAAAATCAGTCTGTCTGGGTTCAAATCCCAGCTTTACCTTTTCCCAGCCAGGAAGCTAACCTGGCTTCTCTGTTTCTCAGTTTTTTTCTTCCTGAAATAGAACTAATATGTAATGCAATTCATATCATGGCATTATTGAAAGAATTAAATATGTTAATATATGTCAAATGCCTAGGATAGCAGTATAAACCATTCACATCATAAATGTCAGGCATGATAATTTTATTTTCAGATTATAAGATTTTTAAAAATAAAACTATATTTTATTCTCATTCTACTTGGCTATCTGGCTGGCTGGCTGGCTGACTGGCTGAATGGAGGAAGAAAAGCCGGCTTCTATGACTCACTTTATCTGCCATCAAAACTTCAAATGAAATTCTGGACGTTTTAGGCAATGAAAACAGGACCCTGTTCACCAATGGTGGGAATACAATTTGCAGATGTATTTTTAAATAATCTGCTTTGTTAAGGTATACCTAACATAAAATTCACTCAGCCTCAGTGCAGTGAACCCTTGCAGATATTTCGGGTGCTGGCAATGTTCTATACTATGTGTTGTATGAGTAATCAATACATAGACTAGAACATTGCCAGCACCCAGAAGCTCTCTTTGTAGCCAGTCCTCTTTCCCCACCCTTAACCCATTGGCCACTATTGGTCTGCTCTCTGCTACTATAGTTTCACCTTTTTAGAGTTACGTATAAGTGAATCCAGAAAGTATGAAGTCTTTTTTGTCTGGCTTCCTTTACTTAATGTAATGCTTTGAGGTTCATTCATGTTTTTCTATGTATCCTTAGTTCATTCTTTGTTATTACTGAGTGATATTCCATTGTATGGTACTATGGTTTCACACTGTGTTCCCACCCAAATCTCATGTTGAATTGTAGTTTCCAGTGTTGGAGATGGGGCCTGAATGGGAGGTGATTGGATCATGGGGATGGATTCTAATGCTTTAGTGCCATTCCTCAAGTTCTGCCTGGTGATAGGGTTCTCAAGATATCTGGTTGTTTGAAAGTATGTAGTATCTCTACCCTTATCTCGCTCCCTTTTGCTGGCCAGGTGAAGATGCTCCTGCTTCCCTTTCCCCTTCTGCTATAGTTGTAAGTTTCCTGATGCTTTCCCAGCCATGCCTCCTGTACTGCCTATAAAAGTGTCAGTCAATTAAACGTCTTTTCTTTATAAACTACCCAGTTTCAGGTAGTTACTTATAGCAAAGTGAGAATGAACTAATACATATGCATATACCACAACTTGTTATCCATTTTCCTATTGATGAATACTTGACTTGGTTTTTGACCATTTCTCCCTCCCTCCTCTCTCTCTCTCTCTCTCTCTCTCTCTCTCTCTCTCTCTCTCTGTTTTTGTTTCATTTTGTTTGACTCTTTTTGAGATAGGGTCTGGCTCCGTTGCCCAGGCTGGAATGCAGTGGTGTGATCTTTGCTCACTGCAACCTCTGCCTCCCAGAACCAAGTGATCGTCCCACCTTAGTCTCCTGAGTAGCTGGAACTAAAGGTACATACCAGCATACCCAGCTAATGTTAACGTACTTCTTTTTTTTTTTTTTTTTTTTTTTGAGACGGAGTTTCGCTCTTGTTACCCAGGCTGGAGTGCAATGGCGCGATCTCGGCTCACCGCAACCTCCGCCTCCTGGGTTCAGGCAATTCTCCTGCCTCAGCCTCCTGAGTAGCTGGGATTACAGGCACGCGCCACCATGCCCAGCTAATTTTTTGTATTTTTTTTTTTTTTTTTAGTAGAGATGGGATTTCACTATGTTGACCAGGATGGTCTCGATCTCTTGACCTCGTGATCCACCCGCCTCGGCCTCCCAAAGTGCTGGGATTACAGGCTTGAGCCACCGCGCCCAGCTTAACGTACTTCTTGTAGAGATTTTGCCATGTTGCCCAGGCTGATCTCAAACTCCTGAGCTCAAGCAACTTACCCTCCTCTGGCATCCCAAAGTGCTTGGATTACAGGCACAAGCCACTATGCTGGGCTCATTATTCTCTTACCAGTGTTTCACAGAGCAGAAGTTTTAAATTTTAATGAAGATCTAACATCAATTTTATCTTTATGGATCATACTTTTGTTATTGTATCTAAAAAAGTTACCACCAAATCCAGGTCATCTAGATTTTTTCCTTTAAATGTTTTATAGTTTTGCATTTTATATTTAGGTGTGTGATCCCTTTTGAATTTTTTTTGCGTGAAATATATAAGATCCGGCCGGGCGCGGTGGCTCAAGCCTGTAATCCCAGCACTTTGGGTGGCCGAGGCGGGTGGATCACGATGTCAAGAGATCGAGACCATCCCGGTCAACATAGTGAAACCCCGTCTCTACTAAATATACAAAAAATTACCTGGGCATGGTGGCGTGCGCCTGTAATCCCAGCTACTCAGGAGGCTGAGGCAGGAGAATTGCCTGAACCCAGGAGGCGGAGGTTGCGGTGAGCCCAGATCGCGCCATTGCACTCCAGCCTGGGTGCGAAACTCCATCTCAAAAAAAAAAAAAAAAAGAAAGATCCATGTCCAGATTTGTTTCTTTGCATGTGGATGCCCGGTCTTTCCAGCACCACTTGAAAAGACTATACTTATGCATTGGCAATGTTTATTTCTCAGCTTTTTCTTATGTGTTTCACATGTCTAGGATTACAACACTGCCACACTGTTTTGGTTGCTATACCTTTATAGTAAGTCTTGATATTAGTGGGTATTAGTCCTCTAACATTGTGGGGCTTTTTTTCCCAAAATTGTTTTAGTTATCTAGGTACTTTCCCTTACGATATACATTTTAGAACTAACCTGTCACTTTCTACAAGTATCTTCTGGAGTTTTGAATGAGATTGTGTTGAAATATCAATTTTGGTGAGATTTAACATCTTAACAATATTGAGTCTTCAAAACATGATATCTCTTTGTCTCCTTCCTTTCTTTCCTCCCTTCCCTTCCTTCCTTTGCTTCCCTCCCCTCCCCTCCCCTCCCCTTCCCTTCCCTTCCCTTTCCTCCCCTTCTCTCCCCTCCCCTTTCCCCCTTCCTTCCTTCTTTTCTTCTTTCCTTTTTCTCTTTCTTCCTCTCTTTCTCCTTCTTTTTAGACAGGCTCTTGCTCTGTCACCCAGACTGTGGAGTGCAGTGTCATGATCACTGCTCATTGCAGCCATCACCTGCAGGACTCAATCAATCCTCCTGTCTCAGCCTCCCAAGTACCTGGGACTACAGACACGAACCACCACGCTTGCTAACTTTTCTTTTCTTTTCTTTCTTTCACTCCCTCCCTCCCTCCCTTCCTTCTTTCTTTCTTTTTGAGATGGGGTCTCACTATGCTGCATAGGCTGGTCTTGAGCTTCTGGGATCAAATGATTCTCCTGCCATGGCCTTCAGAAGCGCTGGGATTACACCTGTGAGCTATTGTACCTGGCCACTTGCTCCATTTTTTACATCTTTAATTTTACTTGATAATTTTTGATAATTTGACATTTGATATTTTTAGTAAATATTTGATATTTTTAGTAAACAGATTTTGCACATTTTCTTAAATTTATTCCTAAGAAATTTATGTTATTTATTTTGTTATAAATGGTATTGTTATTCATTTTGTTATAAATGGTATTGCTTCCTTAAATTTCCAATTATTTGCTGCTACTACATAGGAAGACAATAGGTCTATATTGAGTTTGTATCCTGCAAACTTGCTAAACTCCCACCTTAGTTCTAGTAGCTTTTATAAGATTTCCTAGATTTTTGACACATGCTGTCATGTCATCTATGCATAAATGCAGTTTTGCTTTTGCTTTTTCAGTCAGTATGCCCATAGCATTACCTCGGACCTACTGGAAAATGCTAAATAGAAATAATGAAAGTAAACACCCTCACTTAGTTCTTGATTTTTGGAGGAAAACATGTAATATCTTATCGTAGGTATTATGCTTACTGTTGGTTTTTAAATAGATGCTATTTATGCACTTGAGAAAGTTCCATTATGCTTCCAGTTTTCTGAGTTTTTAAAAATCATGAATGAATATTAAATTTTATCAAATACTTTGCATCTATGAGACGATATAGTATGATTTTTCTGCCTGTTAATATGATTAATTTTATTGGTTGATATTTGAATGTTAACTCAACCTGCTTAGTCATTATGAATTACTCTTTTTATATTGCTGGATTTAATTTGTTGAAAAAACATGGTTTGTAGTTTTGGGTTTTTTTTTTTTTTTTCCTGTCTTTTTCTGGTTTTGGAGTCCAGCTGATATTGGCCTCACAAGATGACTTGGAATATGTCTCCTTCATTTCTATTTTATAAAATAATTTGTATAGAATTAGTGTTATTTCTTCCTTAAATGTTTGGAAGAATTTACCATTGAAGCCCTCTAGCCCTGGAATTTTCTCTGTGGGAAGGTTGTTATCTAAAACAATTATTTTATTATTGATATCATGCTATTTAGGTTTTTTTAATCTTCCTGAGGAGGCTTTGGAAATTTGTGTCTTCAAAGAAATTTTTCATTTCATTTAAGTTAATGAATATGTTGCTAAAAAATTGGTTATAATATTCCTATTTTAATTTTAGTCTTTTCTCACCTTTTTTTGATTAATCTTTTTAGAAGTATATCAATTTTATTGCTCTTTTCAAAAAATAGCTTTTGGTTTCATCAATCTCTATTGTTATTCTGTTTTTTATTTCGCTGATTTCTGCTCTGATCTCTTCATTGCCTTCCTCCAGCTTCCTTTTGGTTTGATTTCCCTTCCTTTCCATTGCTTTTTTACTGAAGAAAGAAGCTTAGATTATTGACTTAAGAGCCCCCCACCATACTGGCATTTAAGGGTATCATTTTATTTTTAAACTGCTTAAGCATCATCTACAACTTTTGACACATTATATTTTCATTTTCATTCAGTTCAAAATATTTTTTAACTTTCAACGTGATTTCTTCTTTGACCCCTTTTTTATTTAGAAGTGTGTTATTTCATTTTCAATTATTTGGATTTACAGATTTTTTTTTTTTTTTTTTTTTTTTTTTTTTTTTTTTTTTTTTTTGAGATGGAGGCTCACTCAGTTACCCAGGCTGGAGTGCAGTGGTGTGATCTTGGTTCACTGCAACCTCTGCCTCCTGGATCCAAGCGATTCTCCTGTCTCAGGTTCACAAGTAGCTAGGACTACAAGCACTTGCCACCATGCCTGGCTAATTTTTTGTATTTTTAGTAGAAAACGGGTTTCACTGGGTAGTCAAGATGGTCTCGATCTCCTGACCTTGAAGTCTGCCCACCTCAGCTTCCCAAAGTACTAGGATTATAGGCGTAAGCCACAATGCCCAGCCCAGATTTTTTATTTATAATTGATCTCTAGTTTAAGTTCATTTTTTAAGAGACCAACATTAATCCCATTACATTTACTAAGAGTTTTTTGTTTGTTTGATTATACAGGATAGAGGTTTAGTTCACAGTTTTGTTTTGTTTTGTTGTTGTTGTTTTTGAGATGAAGTTTTGTTCTGTTGCCCAGGCTAGAGGGCTGTGGTGTCATCTCAGCTCACTGCAGCCTCTGCCTCCTGGGCTCAAGCAACTCTCCTGTCTCAGCCTCCTGAATAGCTGGGATCACAGGCGCTTGCCACCACATCTCAGCCAATTTTTGTGTTTTCATTAGAGATGGGGTTTCACCATGTTGGCCAGGCTCATCTTGACTTCCAGACTTCAGGTCTGCTCGCCTTGGCCTTCCAAAGTGCTGGAACTACAGGGGTGAACCACCACGCCTGGCCTATACTAGGAGTTTTTAATAGCATAGGATGTGATTTATTTTGACAAATATTCCAAGTACACTTGAAAAAAATGTTTATTTTGGGTAGAGTGTGCCATTAGTTTCAATTAGGTCGACTTGGCTGAGAGTGCAGTTCAGCCTTCTGTATTCTTACTGTACTTTTCTGTTTACTTTTCTATCAGTTACAGAGAGAGGAATGCTGAGATCGCCAACAAAAATTGTGGATTTTTTTGTTTCTGCTTTTAGTACTCTCAGCCTTTGCTTCTTGTATTTTGAATTTCTGTTTTACTTGTAGGTACATTTAGGATTGTTCTTCTTTCTTAATGAATTGATCCCCTTTGCTTATGAAATATCCATCTTTATCCCATGTTTATACCTTGTTTTGAAGTCTGTATTATCTGATGTTAAGATAGCCATTTCAGCTTTATTCTAATTAAGGTTTCCATCCTTTTACTTTTTAAGCTATTTGTATTTTTATATTTAAAGTGGGTTTCTTGTAGACAGCATATCTTTGGGTCTTGTATTTTAATCTGATTTTATAATCACTGCTCTTTAATTACAGTGCCTAGGCCATTTACTAATATATTTACATTTATACGGTTGGATGAAACACTATCTTATTTTTTGTTTTCTATTTGTCCCAGCTCTTCATTATTCTCTCTCACCTTTTATTGTCTTCTTTTTGGATATTTTTGTGACTCTATTTTTATCTCTACTATTAGCTTATTAGCTATTCTTGTTCTGTCTTTCCTTTTATTTTTTGTTTTTGTGGTTACTCTAGAATTTACAGTATTTAATTTTAACTTATCATAGTCTACTTTCAAATAACATTATAGTACTTAATGTCTAAAAATCTTCACAGTATACTCCTGTTTCTCTCTCTTGTCTTTGGTACTACTGATACAATACATTTTACTTCTGTGTATCTCTGAACCCTAACACAGTGCTATTATTTATGCTAAAAATAGCCAATGATATTTAAAGAAATTTAAAAATGAGAACAAATCTCCTGTATTTACCCAAATACATGCCATTTTTATTACTCTTTCTTGCTTCATATAGATCTAAATCTTAATCTGTTACTATTTTCTTTCTTCTGGAGAACTTTAACATTTATTATCGTTCAGATCTGCTAGTGATAAGATCTCTCAACTTCTACTTGTCTGAGAAAGTATTATTTTTACTTAAATTTTGAATGATGTTTTCACTTGGTGTTGAATTTTAGATAATTAGGTTTTTTTCTTCCAGAACTCTAAGGTTTTGTTGCATTGTCTCCTGGTTTGCATGGCTTCTTGTAAGAAGTCTGAGGCTGGGTGTGGTGGCTCATGCCTATAATCCCAACACTTTGGGAGGCCAAGGCAGGCAGATCACAAGGTCAGGAGATTGAGACCATCCTGGCCAAGATGGTGAAACCCTGTCTCAACTAAAAATACAAAAATTAGCCAGGCATGGTGGTGAGCACCTGTAGTTCCAGCTACTCAGGAGCAGTGAGCCAAGATCACGCCACACTGCACTCCAGACTGGGCAATAGAGAGAGACTCCATCTCAAAAAACAAACAAATGAACCTAAGAAGTCTGATGAGTCTTATTTTTTGTCCCTTTGTATATAATGCATGTTTTTTCTCTGGCTGCTTTTAAGATTTCCTCTTTATTGCTGACTTCAGTAATGTGATTATCACATGCTACATTAAGCTTTTTTGTGTGTGATTATTCTAGATGAAGTTCATTGAGTTCTTTGAATCTGGGAGTTATATTTTTCAACAAATTTGGGGAAATTTTGGCCATTAGTCTACAATTTTTTTGTTCTTCCCTTTTTCCTTCTGGAACTCTAATTATATGTATGTTAGGTTGCTTTATATTTTGCCCCACAGGTCACTGATTATCAGTCATTTTTTTCCTCCTTCAGCCTCATTTTGGCTGTTTCTATTTCTATGTCTTCTCTTTTTGATGGTTTCTTTCTTAGTCGCTAATCACCTATTAATCCCATCCAGTATATTTTCACTTCTGATATTAGGTTTTTTATGTCTAGAAGTTTCATTTGGGTCCTTTTTGGCCCATGTGTACTAGTTAATGATCTGTGCCATTTCTGCATTTGTTTCTATTGATTTCTTTTTCTTCTATGTGGGTTACGTTTTACATGTCAGATAATTTTTGATGGAATGCTGGTCATTGTGAATTTTAAGTTATTGAGTGCTAAAAGATACTTGAAAAGATGCTGAACTTTATTTTTAGGAATAAAATTAAGTTGTTTGAATCAGTCTGATCCTTTTGAGTCTTGATGTTAAGATTTTTTATGGCTGATTCATAGCAACTTTCACTTGAGAGCTATTTTAGTCCCAATCCTAAGGTGTGACCCTTCAGAGAACTCTGCCTACTGCCCTACGTATTACAGGGTCTCTCCACACTGGTGCGAAAGGAAACTATTCCTAACTCTATGTAAGCTCCAGTAATTGCTCTGCTCACTGGTTTTCAGTGGTTCTTTTTGTGACCTCCTGGATAGATCTGTACTCAGCTAAAGATTCCAGGAGATGCCGTTGCAGATCTCTAGTAATCTAGCCTGCAAATTCTTTCTTTTTTTTTTTTTTGAGATGGAGTTTCACTCTTGTTACCCATGCTGGAGTGCAATGGTGCAATCTCGGCTCACCGCAACCTCCGCCTCCTGGGTTCAGGCAATTCTCCTGCCTCAGCCTCCTGAGTAGCTGGGATTACAGGCATGCGCCACTATGCCCAGCTAATTTTTTGTATTTTTAGTAGAGACGGGGTTTCACCATGTTGACCAGGATGGTCTCAATCTCTTGACCTCATGATCCACCCGCCTTGGCCTCCCAAAGTGCTGGGATTACAGGCTTGATCCACCGCGCCCGGCTTAGCCTGCAAATTCTAAATGCCTAATCCTTCCCAAACTCTAGTATCTATCTCCCAAGCTCAGCGGCAACTGCCAAATTTTGCTTGGATTCTCTCTCTTTGCTCTGTGCCCTAGAAACTATGTGGAGGCAGTAAGCAGGGATAATTATAGGGTATGACTCTTTTGTCTTACGTTGATCAGGGACTATAGTTCTCTGTCTGAAACAGTTTTTCAGTATATTTTTAGATGGATTTCTAATTCTTTACCAAGGAAAGGCAACTTCCACAGTAGTTAAATTTTCATGGGCAAAAAGAGAAGTCTGTCTGTGAATATAATTTACTGTAAAAATGGATTTTCTTCTGAGTAAAATATCTCCTTTTCTAGATATTTAATTAAAAGTTTTTGATTTTTCCATTTTGAAGTGTCACACAACCTCTTAAATTTAAAACAAATTGAACATCTTCAATTCTCAATATTTTTGAACTAACAGGAAGAAGAGCAGTGCTTTATTTTTCTTGCATGGTGTCACTTTTGCCATACAAATCAGGTTTTAAAAATCAGTTGATATATACACAAAATATTGCAAGGAAATATATATTATTGGCATACCTGAGATTATATTTTCTAGAAAATGCACTAGTTTTCTATTTATTTAGCTCTTACTAAAATCATTTTTTTCTTTCTAGTTACCAGTTAGGCTTTAATAATTGTACAAGTAACAATCTATATGATATTTTATATATTTGGTCACTTAAAAATTTTTAAATGATAAAACATCAGTTGCTTTACATAAACTGTTGACAAGTTATTTATCAGGATCAAAACTTAGTGCATAAGGAGAATAAGAAATATCTATGGCTGGTATTATTTAATAATATGTGTACTTCCCACTTCAATAGAGAACATTTGATACTCTTAGTAAGCAAATTCTTTTCTCTTATAGCTATTCCTAAACAGTTTATAAATATTTGTGATACTCCTTTTTGAATTTGTCTAATTCTTTGTAATAAATGGAGTTTCTGTGTTTTGCAGAGCCTTTGAAGACTAACTTAAAGGATAGGGATTTGAGGAATTAGAAATAAATTAAATGTGTTCTAATATTTCCTTCTGCTTATGTGTTAAGTAGTTTGCAAAAAATAATTACTTTCTATGCCAGGCACAGTGGCTTTCGCCTGTAATCCCAGCACTTTGGGAGGCAAAGGCGGTTAGATCATGAGGTCAGGAGATCAAGATCATCCTGGATAACATAGTGAAACCCTGTCTCCACTAAAAATACAAAAACTGAGCCAAATGTAGTGGCATGCAGCTGTAATTCCAGCAACTCGGGAGGCTGAGGCAGGAGAATCGCTTGAACCTGAGAGGTAGAGGTGGCAGTGAGCCGAGATCCTACCACTGCGCTGCAACCTGGATAACAGAGTGAGACTCCATTAAAATAAAAAAAAATTACTATCTACACAAGCTGAATATCTATAGAAACAAAAAAATAATAATAATTTCATTCTAATTTTTCAGAGATAAATACTTTCATTCTAATTTTTCAGAGATAAAAACTTGTCCTCCTCCTCCTCTTCCTTCTCTTGTTCTTCTACTTCTTCTTTTTGTTTAAATTATGAGTCCTTTATTTTTAGTCAATGACTGAGAGATAGCTAACACTCAAAATTCTCTCGGCCCCGAGGAAGGGGCTTGATTATCTTTTATACCTTGATTTAGGTAGGGGAGGGGGAGCCTAGCTGGAGCAGAGTTTACAGAAGCAGAACAAACATGTTAGATAAGGAGGCTGGTAACTAGGAGGCAGGAAGTTCTCAAGGTTGTTGATTTATTTTTTTCTTTTCTTTTTTTTTAAATATTTTATTGCACTTTAGGTTCTGGGGTACATGTGAAGAACATGCAGGATTGTTTCATAGGTACATACATGGCAATGTGGTTTGCTGCCTCCATCCCCATCACCTATACCTGGCATTTCTCCTAATGTTATCCCTCCCCAATTCCGTACCCGCTGCTATCCCTCCCTTAGTCCCCCACAACAGACCCCAGTGTGTGATGCTTCCCTCCATGTGTCCATGTGTTCTGATTTTTCAACACCTGCCTATGAGTGAGAACATGCAATGTTTAATTTTCTGTTCTTGTGTCAGTTTGCTGAGAATGATGGTTTCCAGGTTCATCCATGTCCCTACAAAGGACACAAACTCATCGTTTTCTATGGCTGCATAGTATTCCATGGTGTATATGTGCCACATTTTCCCTGTCCAGTCTATCATTGATGGGCAATTTGGGTTGGTTCCAGGTCTTTGTTATCATAAACACTGCCGCAGTGAAGCCTACTTGATCACAGTGAAGCTTTTTGATGTGCTGTTGCAATTGGTTTGCCAGTATTTTACTGAAGATTTTTGCATCTATGTTAGTCATGGATATTGGCCTGAAGTTTTCTTTTCTTGTTGAATCTCTGCCAGGTTTTGGTATCAGGATGATGTTGGTCTCATGAAATGATTTGGGAAGGATTTCCTCTTTTTGGATTGTTTGGAATGGTTTCAGAAGGAGTGGTACCAACCTCTCCTTCTGTATCTGGTAGAATTTGGCTGTGAACCCATCTGGGTCTGGGATTTTTTTGGTTGGTAGGCTATTAATTGCTGCTTCAACTTCTGCCCTTGTTATTGGTCTATTCAGGGTTTTGACTTCTTCCTGGTTTAGGCTTGGGAGGATGCAAGTGTTCAGTAATTTATCCATTTCTTCCAGGTTTATTGGTTTGTGTGCATAGAGTTGTTTGTAGTAATCTCTGATGGTAGTTTGTATCTCTGTGGAATCAGTAGTGATATCTCCATTATCATTTTTATTGCATCTATTTGATTATTCTCTCTTTTCTTTTTTATTAATCTGGCTAGTGGTCGATTTTGTTGATCTTTCCAAAAAACCAGCTCCTGGATTTATTAATTTTTTGAGGGGATTTTTTGTATCTATCTCCTTCAGTTCTGCTCTGATCTTAGTTATTTCTTGTCTTCTGCTAGGTTTTGAGGTTTTTTTTTTTTTTTGATCTTGCTCCTCTAGCTCTTTCAATTTTGATGATAGGGTGTCAATTTTAGATTTTTCCTTGCTTCTCCTGTGGGCATATATTGCTATATGTTTTCCTCTAGAGGCTGCTTTAAATGTGTCCCAGAGCTTCTGGTACATTGCGTCTTCGTTCTCATTGGTTTCAAAGAGTATCTTTATTTCTGCCTTCATTTCATTGTTTATCCAGTCAACATTCAAGCGTGAGTTGGTTCAGTTTTCATGAAGTTGTGTGGTTCTGAGTTCGTTTCTTAATCTTGAGTTCTAATTTGATTGCATTGTGGTCTGAGAGACTGTTACGATTTTCGTTCTTTTGCATTTGCTGAAGAGTGATTTACTTCCAATTATGTGGTCAGTTTTAGAGTAGGTGTGATGTGGTGCTGAGAAGAATGTATATTCTGTGGACTTGGGGTGGAGAGTTCTGTAAATGTCAGTTAGGTTTGCTTGGTCCAGATCTGAGTTCAAGTCCTGGATATCCTTGTTAATTTTCTGTCTCATTGATCTGTCTAATATTAACAGTGGAGTGTTAAAGTCTCCCAATATTATTATGTGGGAGGCTAAGTCTCTTTGTAGGTCATTAAGAACTTGCTTTATATATCTAGGTGCTCCTGTATTGGGTGTGTATATATTTAGGATTATTAGCTCTTCTTTAGGACGATTAGCTCTTCTTGTTGCATTCATTGATCCTTCTACCACTATGTAATGCCCTTCTTTGTGTCTTTTGATCTTTGTTGATTTAAAGTCTATTTTATCAGAGACTAGGATTGCAACTCCTGCTTTTTTTTGCTCTCCATTTGCTTGGTAAATCTTCCTCCATCCCTTTATTTTGAGCCTTTGTGTATCCTTGCATGTGAGATGGGTTTTCTGGATACAGCACACTGATGGATTTTGATTTTTTATCCAATTTGCCTGTCTATGTCTTTTGATTGGGGCATTTAGCCCATTTACATTTAAGGTTAATATTGTTATGTGTGAATTTGATACTGCCATTTTGATGCTAGTGCTGTTTTGCCCGTTAGTTGACACAGTTTCTTTCTTCATTGTGTCGATGGTCTTTACCATTTGGTACATTTTTGGAGTGGCTGGTACTGGTTGTTCCTTTCTATGCTTAGTGCCTCTTTCAGGAGCTCTTGTAAGGCAGGCCTGGTAGTGATGAAATCTCTGGGCAATTGCTTGTTCATAAGGATTTTATTTCTCCTTCGCTTATGAAACTTAGTTTGGCTGGATATGAAATTCTAGGTTGAAAGTTCTTTTCTTTAAGGATGTTGAATATTGGCCCACACTCTCTTCTGGCTTGTAGGGTTTCTGCTAAGAGATCCACTGTGAGTCTGATAGGCTTCCCTTTGTGGGTAACCCATCCTTTCTCTCTGGCTGCCCTTAGCATTTTTTCCTTCGTTTCAACCCTGGTGAATCTGACGATTATGTGCCTTGGGGTTGTTCTTCTTGAGGAATACCTTTGTATTGTTCTCAGTATTTCCTAGACTTGAATATTTGTCTGCCTTGCTAGGGTTGGAGAAGTTCTCCTGGATAATATCCTGAAGAGTGTTTTCCAGTTTGGATTCATTTGCTCCTTCACATTCAGGTACACGTATCAAACACAGATTAGGTCTTTTCATATAATCGCATATTTCTTGGAGGCTTTGTTCATTTCCTTTTACTCTGTTTTCTCTAATCTTGCCTTCTCATTTAATTTCATTGAGTTGATTTTCAATCTCTGATATTCTTTCTTCTGCTTGGTCGATTTGGCTATTGAAAGCTGTGTATGCTTCACGAAGTTCTCATGTTATATTTTTCAGCTCCATCAATTCATTTATATTTTCTCTAAGCTGTTTATTCTCATTAGCATTTTGTCAAACCTTTTTTCAAGGTTCTTAGTTTCTTTGCATTGGGTTAGAACATGTTCTTTTAGCTCAGGAAAGTTCGTTATTACCCACCTCCTGAAGCCCTTTTCTGTCAATTCCTCAGACTGATTCTCCATCCAGCTTTGTTCCCTTGCTTGTGACGAGTTGTGATTCCTTGGAGGAGGAGAGGTGTTCTGGTTTTAGGTGTTTTCATCTTTTTTTGTGCTGGTTTCTTCGCATCTTTGTGAATTTATCTACCTGTGGTCTTTGTAGTTGGTGGCTTTTGGATGGGGTCTCTCAGTGGACATCCTTTTTGTTGATGATGAAGTTATTTCTTCCTGTTTTTTAGTTTTCCTTCTAACAGTCAGACCCCTCTGCTGTAGAACTGCTGGAGGTCCACTCCAGACCCTGCTTGCTGAGGGATCATCTACAGTGGCTGCAGAACGGTAAGGGTTGTTGCCAGTTTCTTCTTCTGGTATCTTTGTCCCGGAAGGATACCTGCCAGATGTCAGCCTGAGCTCTCCTTTATGAGGTGACTCTTTGGATATATGGGGGTCAGGGAGATGCTTCTGGAGACAGTCTGTCCCTTATAGGAGCTCAAGTGCTGAGTTGTGAGCTCCTTTGGTCCGTTCAGAGCTGCTGGGCAGGTGTTTTCAAGTCTGCTGCAGCAGAACTCATAACCACCTTTTCTTCCCAGGTGCTCTGTCCTGGGAAGGTGGGGCTTTATTTATAAGTTCCTGACGTGCTGCCGCCTTTTTTCAGGGATGCCCTGCCCTTTGAGGAGGTAGCCTAGTCACTGTCTGCCAGCAGAGGCATTGCTGAGCTGCCATGGGCTCTGCCCAGCTGCTTTGTGAACTTCCATGTGGTTTTGTTTATAGAGGTGTAGATAGAACTGCCTCAGTAATGGCAGACTGCCTCAGTAATGGTGGACTGCCTCAGTAATGGCAGATGCCTTTTCCTCTACAGAGCTGGACCATCCCGTGTCCAGCTGTGCTTGCTGTGAAACTCTCAATCCAAAGCGTTTCAGATTGCTGGTCTTTTGGGGGTGGGACCCACTGAGCCAGATCACTTGGCTCCCTGTTTCAGCCTCCTTTTCTTTCAGTTGAATGGGTGGCTCTGTCTCCCAGGCACTCCAGGCACCAGTGGAAACTGCGCCCAGATTTCTGTGAGTTTTTGTGTGGAGACCCGCTGTGCTGGCTGAAACAGCCATGCTGGAGACTTGTGGCACTTTTCCACCCAGGAATCTCCTGGTGTGTGGGCAGTAAAAATTCATTTGGAAATGCAGTGATCACTCACCGTCTGCATTCTTCCTGGGAACTGCACTCCATAGCTGTTCCCATTTGGCCATCTTGGATCATCTCCCCCCCCCCCCCGCCGTTTTTTTTGAGATGGAGTCTTGCTCTGTTGCCCAGTCTGGACTGCAATGGCATTATCTTGGCTCACTGCCACCTCTGCCTCCTGGGTTCGAGCAATTCTCCTGCTTCAGCCTCCCAAGTAACTGGGACTATAGGTATGTGCCACCATGCCCAGCTAATTTTTTACATTTTTAGTAGAGATGGGGTTTCACTGTGTTAGCCAGGATGGTTTCCATCTCCTGACCTTGTGATCCTTCTGCCTTGGCCTCCCAAAGTGCTGGGATTACAGGTGTGAGCCACCATGCCTGGCCAACAAACTTTTTCTTAAGTATTTTATTATTCCTGAATAGAAACAAACTTGCCTAAAATGTCTGTCATGTCTTGTGGCTGTATACCCTTTACCTTTAAAAAATACGTATATTTGGCAACACGATTGATTGGCAAGTCCTTCATTATTTTGTGTTTTTATATCCTAATAAGCATAAGAAAAGCAGTGGAAATTATGACCATGATTGAAAAACTATAAAGCACCTTATAGGAAGTTAAATTTCTTTTAATATTGTATTGGGCCATTATTCTTATATCTGAAAAGTAGTTTGAATTCTGCTGGTTATCATCATGTTTTGGACTATTGAAATTCTTATGCTTTTCTGGCCCTATTTTTGCTTCTTAATTATCAAAATAACATAACTGAACATCTACAAAAAGGGCCAAACTTTAGAAAATTTATAGCTTTTAATTTTCATATTGTTTATATTTATGCTATGTGAACACCCTGCATTTTAGAGTTTGTATATGACTTAGGGGAATAACTCCAGTGTCTTCCCCTTTACATAATTGTATTTAATGATAAAAAGAAAATCATGATGTCGTGATGCATGTGGTCCTCTTGTGTTGTTTGTTATCAATTAAAAAATAAACTAGATTTTCTAATTCCCCAGTTCCTTGAAGGTTTATTTTAAAAAGTGACCTGGAATTTTTTTTAACATTTTTCAAAAATGTTGCATTGTTTACAAGATGAGTATTAAGGTGATACAATTAGAATGAAAAGTGTTTTGCTTTGAGGTTCTCTTGAGAAAGAAGGTGAGACAGACAGACACCTTGGGATATAGCATGGAACATGTATATTATCTGCAAAGCTGATTTGATATTAATGTATTCTACTAATCAAGTTTATTTTCTCTGTTGACTGAAGTTAACTTTAATCCTTTAATTTGCAAATACTACAGTTCTAAAAATTACATTTCCAAGTTGATTGTTGGTGGTTATGCTACATGATGTCATTGTAAACTCACTTCTGAGCAGATTATTTACCATTGCTCTAGAAGGTAGAATTAACCCCAAATTATCTTTCTTGCAAAATTAGTAGAAATGCTGGTTGCTATTAAACCTGATCAGCTGGTATGACAGCAGGGTACTTGTAAAAAAATTACTTAATATCTCTTTGTTTACTGTCTTCACTGAGGTGAATGTATTTAATGTAATTATTCAGCTGCTAACCAGCCACTGATGTTAACTATCTCTGCTTAAAGAAATTACATTTTAAACAAAATCTGTATTATACCAAAAGTTTTATTTTCCTCTTTTTAATAACTCTGTTTTGTGTTTATATCTAGAAAAGCAATTTAATGAAGAAGTGTTGTGCTATTTAAGCCCATAGGTATTATTATACAGAGAAAATCTCATCATTCTTGCATCTTCAGAAAGGGTGGCATTGTGTCAAATTTAAATTTTGGATTTTTAATCAGCCACTAATTTACAGGACAATTTGGGGACAATTTACAAGTGCCTCAATTTACCTTTTCAACAGCAATAAAAATTTAGTGGGACCCCTGTGTATTTAGTAAAATACGAACATGAAAACAGTGACTGAACAAACAGATAAAAACAGTGACTGAACTATAAATTTCTATTCTATTTTTATATAAAAAGTTACTCCAAGCCAGAAATGGGCAAAATATATAAATATAATGCCCTTAGGTAAACATTTAGTGCCTGTTGATTTCAAGGGAAGCCATGCAAATGTATGTGAGTAGAATTTGATTCTGAGTCTCTTCAGTTGGCTCAACAATTTAGGTTTTCAGTTATATTTCTATCTTGCTATATCCCCCTAACAGCTCCCAGAATGAATGTATTTTATGTCTTGAATCATCAGCCAGTCTTAAAACTGCTCTTTCTTTCTCTACATAAATATTCCCATGTAACTGGTTGCCTCACAATCTTGTTTAACCATCCAGAAAACCTTGCATCCAAGGACTATTCGTATTTCTTGGTTCTGATATATGACTTTAAACTGAAAAAGAATCTTTTTTCAAAAATACACTGCTCCCCAAGCATCACTCTAAGGAGCAGAATGTAGCTGGGTTGGCTATTATTTGGGGGTTTGGAAAAGCAGCTTAACAATAAACCTGGAGAGTTTAACTTCTATCTCCAATATACTAAGGTTGAACCTTTGCTCCACTGCTATTTTGATGGAAGGGTTTGTGCTGTTTCCTGCATTTATTTGAGTTGCCAGACTACTTAAATGATTTTAAAATATCTTAAGTAGAACAATTCACTACTGTATAATAATTTTGTAGTTATTTACGTTGCTACTTATTCGGAATTAGAAGCAGTATATTTTTTTGTTTCACAACACATTTCTATACCCAGCACAATTTCCAGTTTATAGTAGGTGCTCAAAAAATACTTGTTGAGTAGATGAATATCAGCTGTCTCTGCATTCTTTTGATTTCTTGCTCATTATACTTGCATAACCGTGAGTTCCAGGTGTCACACGATTGTGTTCCACCTTCTACTTTAAAAATATCAAAATAGTACCTTCATTGAAGGTCCAACCAGAAAGAAGGAATCACTCTTATTAAATCAGAGGAAATTTATTCAGTGCAAAGAACTGGTTACACAGGTGCAGAAGGAGCTGAGAAGATGAAAAGAACACAAGAAGGCAACCCAGAGATCAGCAGTAGCAGGAAGCTATACCCCTAGACTGGAGGGACAAAAGGAGGAGGTGGTGTGGAGGAAGTGGTGTTACCACAGCTCAGAGGCTGGGGGACTCCTGGTGGAAGGTTAAACCACAGAAGACCATTCTGATAGACACCGATGCTAAAGAGGTGATGCAAAACGTGATACCCGACAGGCACCAGAAGGTGAGAAGGGAAGAGGTCCTCTGGCTTCTCTCTTCCTTCTACCCTTCTATTTCTTATTAGCCAAACTCTGTAAATTGCCCGTTGACATGGGAGCATAGGGAAGGCAGCCCGCTCTCCTCCCCAGCCTCCTAGACTAAGCAGAGCGGGGAAGGACAAAGAATAGATCTGACAGCAAACAGGCCGTGGTCTGATCCACTACCAAAGGAAGATATTTGGGAATAATAATAATAGTAATATTTGGGAATGATATATTTGACAATTTTGTGCTTTCCATTCCCCTCTGACATGTCCCTCCCTGCCAGTCCCTCTGCCAAGTAACTCCTATCCCACTGTAGCCTCACCAGTGACACTTCACCAGCATCCTTTGATCCTGAGAGCCCTTCATGAGGCACAATCCAAGATCAAGCAGCTGGCCCTGTACTTTACATGCTGCTCAATCACCCAGTACAGAGCTCATCCTGAACTCATCCACTGGCCTTGCAGCTGATTTCACTCCCAGAGGCGGTGGATGATTCTCCTGAGTCCCTAGAGAGGAGAGCAATGTGATCTTGGTGACCTAGGCGTACTTCCAAGCTGTGAGTGGTGGTGTGATTAGGGCAGCCTCTGCATCACCACGATTCTACGCTTACATTTTTCTTTTTCTTTTACTTTTTTTTTTTTTCTTTTTTCTTTTTTTTTTGAGACGGAGTTTCACTCTTGTTACCCAGGCTGGAGTGCAATGGCGCGATCTCGGCTCACCGCAACCTCCGCCTCCTGGGTTCAGGCAATTCTCCTGCCTCAGCCTCCTGAGTAGCTGGGATTACAGGCACGCGCCGCCATGCCCAGCTAATTTGTTTGTATTTTTAGTAGAGACGGGGTTTCACCATGTTGACCAGGTTGGTCTCGATCTCTCGACCTTGTGATCCACCCGCCTCGGCCTCCCAAAGTGCTGGGATTACAGGCTTGAGCCACCGCGCCCGGCCCTTTTTTTTTGGAGACAGAGTCTCACTCTGTTGCTCGCTAGAGTGCAGTGCAACGATCTCAGCTCACTGCAACCTCTGTCTCCCAGGTTCAAGCGATTCTCCTGACTCAATTTTGTGAGTAGCTGGGATTACAGGCGCATGCCACCATGCCCAGCTAATTTTTGCATTTTTAGTTGATACAGGGTTTTGCCATATTGGCCAGGCTGGTCCCAAACTCCTGACCTCATGATTCGCCTGCCTCGGCTTCCCAAAGTGCTGAGATTACAGGCATGAGCCACTGCGCCTGGCCTCTACACTTATATTTTTCAATGAAGTTTTTTTTCCTTTGGCAATTACTGTTCTTCACATTTTATGCTTCATTCATGAAAATTTAATTTGCATGGCAATATACAGACAACCTACAAAATAAGACATCTTATTGCTATTATTCAAAAATTTTTTCATTAGGCATCTGCTTTGATTTCTACAAGGTAAGAACACCTTAATTTCCCTCATCACATCTGTCTGCTTACTAGTATGCATGTTTTCCCCTTTGTCAGCAGTTGGCTACCAGATGAAGTTGAGATAGATGATTGTCAGCTTCCCTTACAGTTGTTTATGATGAGGTTTGGATGAAAGACTTACAGCAGATACTCTCAATGAGAAGAGGCCTGCACTCTCTACAGTTCATTGAACCCATATGGATCAGAACAGCTGGAAGGATGGATTTGCTACCTGAGGCCAGCAATTGTGTCGCCAACCATGACTCCCACTTGCTGACCCTCGTGTAATGCATTGCAGTTGAGGGAACGTTGATCACTCCTTTCCATTTTGTGATGGATGAAGCTGTTTAAAACTGATGGTCTTGGAAACCACTGGTGAGTTTCCACATCTCACAGATGCAAGTGAGGCAGATAGTCAATAAATAATGCCACGTTCTAGAGAAACGTAGACTGCCCTCCACCGTTGGGCTAAATGGTCCTGCCAACGAGCAAGTGTGACATTAACTTAGACCTGGAATGGGAAGGCATCTAGAAGAAACTATTTCTTGATAGTACTGTTATAAGAAATACATGCTTCTTCCTGGGCCTGTGTTTAAGATTGCCTTATGACTGTTGCTTGATTCCAGGGTGGGGCTGAACTGCCTGCACTACCTAGGTGCTAATCTGTGGTTAGCAGAGTGATAGCAAAACTTAAGAGCGCAGAGCTTTACTGAATTAGATGCATTCATTCAGGCTGCAGTTGTGGGTGCCACTTCATGGAAAGCAATTTCTTTAGTTGTGCAAAGCCTGGTGAGGCATTCACACAAGAGTCATCTGGAAAAACTGCCATGATTGACACTGTTACACTTTGACATCATTCACAAACTCTCCTGGCACTGAGTTCATTTTCTCAAGCAACCTTTCCATTTCAGCTGTGCTTTACAAGTAGTCTTATCTCCAAATAGCATACAAGGCAGACAAACCAAAACCAATGGGGCATCCTGGTTACGCCCTAGTTAATATTTACAAGTATGTTTTTCATTATACAAATTAATCAGTTGGCGACAAGTTTAAAGAAATGAATAAAATCAGTTAAGGAGTTTTTAGCTGGAAAAAGGTCAGCTGTAGTCCCTGTATTTGGCTGCATTCAGTTGTTTGGAAAGAAGAGAGGCTTGAGCATTTCCTCAGGTATTCTTTAATATAGTTTTCCAGTTGTTTGGTGTGGCGGCATCTTTCCCAAAGAAGATGGCAAAGATTTGTTTTGTTTTGTTTTTGTTTGTATTTTATTCTTTTTTGCTGTTTTGTATAATGTCTAGTACGTAGTACAATGCAGGGGATATGCTTAACATTCATTTAAAAACCTATAGTTTTCTGCTTATCCTAATATATTTGGTAAATTAATTAAAGAGGTATCTGTAAAGATGGGGTTCAGTGTATCACAAGTACAGTGGCATCCTGTGAAACAATGGTTCAGTTGATTTACGTGTCCATACAGTAGGGTCACTAGTAAATCCCCATGACTGTGTGATCATGATGCCTTTTACTAAAAAAGCATTTATTGTGACTTCCAATATGTGCGTGTGCCTTAAAGAGAAGTGGTAGAGGCTATGGCTGTATTGAATATATATAAAGGAAAGAAAACTCAAAATGTTTAAGGAGGAAGGGTAGTTGAATTTACTGGTAATACATTTATGATCTGAAGTTGTGTTGTGATATTTGGCTATTACTCCACCTCACTAAATGTGCAGATTAGAGCAGTAAAGAGCTCCTAAGAAAAGGATGGTTTGGAATAATTCTGTTCCAGATGGTGGCGTGGATATCAGATAGCTTTAAAATACTAACACCCAGTATGGTGGTTCATGCCTGTTATCCCAGCACTTTGGGAGGGTAAGGCAGGCAGATTGCTTGAGCCCAAGAGTTCAAGACCAGCCTGGGCAACATGGTGAAACTCCCTCTCTATAAAAAATACAAAAATTAGCCAGGTGTGGTGGCGTGCGCCTGTAGTCCCAGCTACGTAGGAGGCTGAGGTGGGAGGATCACCTGCATCTGGGAGGTCAAGCCTGCAGTGAGCTGTGATCAGATCATTGCACTCCAGCCTGGGTAACAAAGTGAGGGCCAGGCACGGTGGCTCAAGCCTGTAATCCCAGCACTTTGGGAGGCCGGCGCTGGTGGATCATGAGGTCAGGAGATCAAGGCCATACTGGTTAACGTGGTGAAACCCTGTCTCTACTAAAAATACAAAAAAATCAGCTGGGCATGGTGGCACGTGCCTGTAGTCCTAGCTATTTGGGAGGCTGAGGCAGGAGAATTGCTTGAACCCAGGAGGCAGAGATTGTAGTGAGCCGAGATTGTGCCACTGCAGTCCAGCCTGGGCGACAGAGTGAGACTCCGTTTCAAAAAAGAAAACAAACAGAGTGAGACCCTGTCTCAAAAATAAATAAAATAAAAATTCTAGGAGAAGCTGATTTAAATAGAAAATTCTCAAATAAAGAATAAACTAATGTCGATTAAAATCTGTACTGTCCCCATTTTTATAAATTGTTACTGTATGTTAGTAATTTAATATTAGATTTACTTTAAGCTGCTTTCAATCTTGGGGTGATTATGTCTTTGCTTGGCTTTGAAATACTGAGTTAGTCTTTCCAGTGAACCTCTGAATTGTCATAGACAAGGTGTGAATTCTCCTATACTGGATCTACAATTTTCCATTAAATATTTCAGTAATAGCGCACTGTATACATCTCCTGTGATTGCCGTAACAAATTACTGCAGCTTGGTAACTAAAACAACAGACTACCTAAAACCAACAGAAATGTATTATCTCACAGTTCCTGAGGTCTGAAATCAGTATCACTAGGCTGAAATCAAGGTACCAATAGGGCTGGGCTACCCTCCAGAATCTCTGCAGGGGAATCCATTTCTTGCCTTTTCTGTCTTTGGATGGCTGTTAATTCTTGACTGGTGGCCGTATCACTTTATTGTTTGCCTTGAAGATTACATTACCTTCTCCTCTTGTATCTGTCAAATGTCCCTCCACCTCCCTCTTAGAGGCTATGATGCCATTGCATTTAGAGCCCAGGTAAGATAACCCAGAACAGTCTCCCTATTTTAAGATCCTCCGTTTAATCACATCCCCAAAGTCATTCTTTGCCATGTAAGAAAATATTCATAGGTTCCAGGGATTTGAAGGCAGCTATCTTTGGAGGGGGGTGACATTAGTCGGACAATTTGAATTATTTATTAATTGGGCATAGCACTTCCATTTAAAATCCTTTTTTTCTCAGCACTTATAAGACATTTTTCTACTACTTTCAATTGTTTGTTATGTTTAAGGAGTCACTGCTGTTTTAATCGCCATTTTTTAGTAAGTAATCTCTTGCACCATGCCTGCAAACATATATGCACATCCTGGAAACTTAAAAGCATTTTCTTTTTTCTCAAACGTCTCCAGGATTTGTCTGTGTATTATGGTCCTCCCTGCTCCCACTAGTTCTGCAGATATTTAATATGCCTTTTTAATATAATTATCTAAATCTCTCTTCACTTCCTAGAAATCGTTAATATGTCTTTCTTTGTTCCCCTCCATTCTCTCTGCTATCCCTTGCTAGAACTGTTATGAGAAATATTTTGGATATCAAATGTGTTTGGCGGCTTTTGTGAGACTGGTTCTTTGGTTTTTTTCTCTACATGTTAGAGAGATTATTATAAACTATAGTCACCCTGCTGATCTATCAAACACTAAAATCTTACTTCCTCTGTAAAACTGTATATTTTACTTATTAGTCAACATCTCTTCATCTCCCTCTCCCCCTTACTCTTCCCAGCCTTAACCACCAATCTGCTTTCTATGATTATGAGATTCACTTCTTTTTAGCTCTCATATATAAGTGAAAGCATATGATATTTGTGTTACTGTGCTTGGCTTATTTCACTTAACATAATGACCTCCAGTTTTATCTATGTTGCTGCACATGATAGGATTTCATTCTCTTTTGTGGCTGAATAATACTCTATTGCGCATATATATATATAAATTTTCTTTATCCTTTCATCCATTGGTGGACACTTAGGTTGATTTCATATCCTGACAATTGTGAATGGTGTTGCAATAAACATGGGAATGCAGATAGCTCTTCAATATCCTGATTTTATATATATTTATAGAGATATATATATATATACCCAATAGAGGACTTGCTGCATCATATAGTAGTTCTATTTTTAATTTTTTGAAGAGCCTCCGTAGTGTTTTCCAGCCATTAGTTTGGCTACTTCTTTACATTCCCATCACCGGTATAAGAAGTTTCCTGTTTCAAATTGGGAGGATCCTGATTGCCCTAATAACAAGTAGGTTTTCTAGTTTTGGGCGGTTTTTCTGTACATATCTGCAGACTGGGTATGCTATTAAGAGTTTGAAGATTACCGATGGCAGTGAGGAGCTGAGCCACTGGATTTTCACAACATAGGTGAGTGGAACACTGGATGCAGGACTTAAAGCAGGCGTCCCCAAGGCCCACAGGCCGCATGCGGCCCCCTGAGGCCATTTATCCAGCCCCCCGTCGCACTTCAGGAAGGGGCACCTCTTTCATTGGTGGTCAGCGAGAGGAGCACAGTATGTGGCAGCCCTCCAATGGTCTGAGGGACAGTGAACTGGCCCCCTGTGTAAAAAGTTTGGGGGCGCCTGACTTAAAGCTTTGTCTTTTTGGGATATAGTCAAACAATGAGAAACTCTGAGCTAAATTGAAAATGCCTTCCACCAGAGAATAAGCCCCATGGGCACTGGGAATGACCATATCTCACATTTATCTTGGATCTTCCAGAATTCCAGCAGAATTATACCCTTGGATCAAAATCGACTAGATTTACCATGGCCTTATAGGCCATGGAATGATCTATTGCATTTTTTCGGTTGACTGGGTTTGATTTGTTTTCTTATCTCATTGTTTTCTCTGTCACATTTGGAAGTCACCCATGCCATTTTCTATTCTTTTATTGATTGTCCTAAAAATTTTAAGATGCATATTTAAGTCTAAAGGTAATTAATATCTTAACCCATGTATACCTAGTGTTCCCCAATGGAATGCTAAGCTTGTGGGAGTTACTTATATCTTACTGCTCTGGTTTTTCACACAAAAAATTTGCAACCTCTGGCATAAATGGGTTAACTACCTTTCTAGGTAATACATGGACAGTTTGATCAGACTGCTGCCTTTCAATGTTGTAATATTCCTGCTCTGAATTTAGATGTTCTTTTTAACCCCATTAAATAGATATTATTATTTTGGTATGGATAAACAACTATACAGTTTACCAGTATTTTGGATCGTATTTTTTTCTTTCATCTCAGACCCTTTTTCTTAGAAAATTTTCCTTCTTCCTGAAGAATGTCTTTTAGAAGTTTCTTTAGTAAAAGTTTGTTGGTGGTAAACTCTCACCATTTCCGTTTCTATTTTTAAAATAAAATGTTTAATTTGGCCTCATCCTTAAAAGATAAAGATAATTTTAAAATTTAAAAGATAGCTTTGTTGGGTATAGAATTGTAGGCTAATACTTACTTTTTGCTCAGCTCTTTGAGATTATAGTAATTCACCATCTCTCGGCTGTTCATCTAGTTGTTATTCTTTGGAGGTGCTTTGGCTTTTCTCTCTTGCTGCCTGTAAGATTGTTTTCATTTTATTTTTGGTGCTCTGATGTTTTACCACAATTCTAGGATTTATTTAATCATTTTCACGAGTTTGGTAGTTGCTATACTTTTTATATCTGTGAATCTTTCATCCATTCTTTAAAATTCTCAGACATTATTTTTGTTGCCTTCTTTTTATTCTATTTCTATTCTTCTGGGACTTTAATTAGACATATGTTAGCCCTTTTCATTTTACCTTCTCTTAAATTCTCTAATATTTTTCTTCTCCTTGTCTCTGTGTTGCTTTCTGAGTAACTCTGAGTGATTGATACTCCAGTGCACTACTTCTTTCTCCAGCTGTGTTCAATATGCTGGTTAATTCTGAATTTGTTCTTTCTTCAGATTTTATTTTTAAAATCAACTTTATTGAGGCATAATTTACATAAAATTTCCCCATAGTAAGTCTAAAATTTGATGATTTTTTTTCTTCTTCCTTAAAGGAAGTCATATCAGTCATTAATATTTCTTCCCCTGTGAAGTTCATTGTTCTAATTTCCATTATTCAAAGGTGGGGGGTTCTGTCCTTAATGACACCCAAAACTATGCTATTACCAGGTGGCATCAACAGCATCCTCAGCACTTGTTTCAAAGATGAAGAGATTGTGCTTTAAAAAAAAAAGGATCATATGAAAAAATTTATCTTAGCGATTTCTGTTAAGAGGGAAAAAACCATGATTTTAACTTACCACTGATTTTTACTAAACTTTAAACTTTAGTTCAGGCAGCAGCATCACAATTTCCTTCCCCAGTTACTAAAATCCAGATTGTTTCAAATCCCCCAAAGGGAAGTCCAAAACATTATGCTGTAGAATTCCTATGCCTCAGCTTCTGTGGCATTTCTCTGCGAAAAGGCCAGGATGACTGCAACATTCCTACTTCACTCTTGGAACTATATGCATTACGCTTTTCCATGTATTCTTGGACAAGTTCTGGTACCACGTAGCAAATACTCTGGCCCCTTCTGAGGGCTCTCCAGATTTTTGTGGATGAGATGTCATTAGTAATCCATTCCTTCATCATATGAATGTTGCTCCAGTGTTTCCACAGCACAACAGATTCATAGATGAATTTCTGAGCATCATTTCCAGCCCGGCTAATACATATGAGCCCAAAGTCTGCCACGATTTGGATGATATCTTCGCTCTTCCACAAATTGGGAACAACAAAGGTCTGCAGTAAGTCTGATCCACACGGCAGCTTGACCTTGACCTTTGGCACAGCTTTTATTTTGGTTTCTAGGGATTTCTTTTGACTAGAATCTTGTGTTTGTTCAATCCACTTTCTTTTCCATCCAGGCCTTTCTAGTGTCAGGGAGTTCTGCTAGTGATCACAGTTACTAAGGCCTCCGGTTTCTCTTGATAGTGTCTTAACAGTCTCTATCCAGTGCTGCTGAAGATTTTCCAGGCATCAACTTCAACCCATTTGGAATCCTTGGTAGCAGGTTCTGCCATGATGACCCAGTGATGGAGAGAAACGAGTCCTTTCTTCTTACGCGCATCGCCAGCAGGAGATACTATGCCTTTGACAACTCTGTGTCTTTCTGTTCCATTAACGTAGTTCTTGGCCAGCTCAAACAACCTGAAGTGTGTATTGGTGATAGGATTAAAGGAACCGCAGGCAAGGAGAACTGCTTTAGTTTTCTCTGAATTTTCTATGGTAAGAGCCTGAAGTTGTTGATCTAAATGGAAAACTGACATCTCTCTTGTAGTTCCACATGGCTGGGGAGGCCTCGGGAAACTTGCTGTCATGGTGGAAGGTGAAAGGGAAGGAAGGCACATCTTAGACGACAGCAGGTGAGAGACACCCAATTTGACGGTTTTTGACAAATATATTTACCTGTGCAATTGCTACCCAAAATAAGAATATTAAGCATTTTCACAACCACAGAAGTTTTCTCTTGCCTCCTTGGATCTGTTCTCCACCTGCCCTAATCTTGATCCCTGACAACTGCTAATCTGCTTTCTGTAACTATTGCTTACCTTTTTCCATTTTAGGATTTTTATACAAATGATTTTATATAAAATAAAATTTTATATTATACACCTTTAGGAATCATATAATATGTTCTTTTTTGTGCTGAACGTCCTTTACTTAGCAAAATGTTTTTAAGATTCATACATGGTGTTATGTGTATCAGCTGTTTTTACCATTTTATTTTTGAGTACTAGTCTACTCAGTGGATATACCACATGTTGATAGTCCCCTTTCCTATTGGGTTGCTTCTAGATTTTTGGCTCTTGTAACTGAAGCAATTATGAACCTTGGTGTATGGGTCTTTGTGTGGATATATGTTTTTATTTTTCTATATAAATACCTAGAAGTTGGATTTCCAGTTTGTGTGATAAATATATGTTTAACTTCAAAAGAAAATGCCAAACTCTTTGCTAATATCACTTTACATGTTAATTACCATCAGAAATGTATAAGAATTCTGGTTGCTCTATATCCTCATCAATACTTAGTATGGTTAGTCTTTTTAGTTTTAATCCTTCTAGCAAGTATGTAGTTGTATATCATTGTGGGGTTTTCTGTCTCTCTCTCTCTCTCTCTCTCTTTCTCTCTCTCTCTCTTTTTTCCTCCCTCCCTCCCTCCCTCCCTCTCTCTCTCTCTCTCTTTCTCTCCCCCCCCTCCCTCCCGTCCTTCCTTCCTTCCTTCCTTCCTTCTTTCCTTCTTCCTTCCTTTTCAGAATCTTGCTCTGTGGCACAGGCTGGGATGCAGTGGCATAATCATAGCTCACTGCAGCCTTGACTCCTGGGCTAAAGCGAGCCTCCTGCCTCAGTCTTCTGAGTAGCCGAGAGTACAGGTTTACATCACCATGCCTGGCTAATTTTTTAAATTTTGTAGAGAGTGGGTTTTGCTCTATTTTCCAGGCTTGTCTCAAACTCCTGGCTTTAAGCAATCCTCCCACTAAGCAGTCCTCCCACCCCAGCTCCCCAAAGTGCTGGGATTACAGGTGTGAGCCACTGTGCCTAGTCTCATTGTGGTTTTAATTTGCATTTTCCTAATAAAAGTGTTGAAGAATATTTTTTATGTGTTTAATGGCTATTCACTTATCTTCTTTGGTAAAATCTCTTTTCAAGTCTTTTGACCATTAAGTTTTTTAAAATTTTATGTTGATAAGAATACTTAACATGATAGGCTCTCATATTAAATTAAAATTTAAAATTATTCAATTTTTAACAAGTAAATTAAAATTTTTTTGAGACAGACAGGGTCTCACTTTATTGCCCATACTGGGGTGCAAGGGCATAATCACAGCTCACTGCAGCCTTGGCCTCCCAGGCTGTGATCCTCTGACCCCAATCTCCTAAGGAGCTATGACTACAGGCATGCACTACCACACTAGGGTAATTTAAAATATTTTTTTCTAGAGATAGGGCCTCGCTATGTTTTCGAGACTGGTCTCAAACTCCCAGGTTCAAGTGATTCTCCCACCTCAGCCCCTCAGGGTGATAGGATTACGGGTGTGAGCCAATGTTCCCAGCCTTAACAAAGTGTTTAAAGTGTATAATATATTGTTGTTGATTATAGTTACAGATTTCTCCAGCTTGTTCATTTTGTTTAACTGACTTTATGCCCATTGATTAGTAACATCCCATTTCCCCTATCCCCAGCCTCTGGCAACTACTGTTTCACTCTGTGAGTCTATGAATTTACTGTTTTAGGCACCTCATATAAGTGAAATCATGCAGTATTTGTCTTTCTGTGACTGGCTCATTTTATTTAGCATAGTGGTCTTAGAGTATGTCCATGTCAACATATATTGCAGAATTTTCTTTTTGTAAGGTTGTGTATTATTTCATTGTATCCATATACCATATTTTCTTTATCCGTTCATCTGTTGATAGACATTTAGGTTGTTTCCACATCTTGCCTGTTGTGAGTAGTGCTGCAGTGAACACAGGAGTGCTAATATCTCTTTGGAGTACTGATTTTAATTATTCAGATAAATATCTAGCAGTGGGATCACAGGATCATATGATAGTTCTATTTTTAATTTTTTGAGGTACCTCTATATTGGTTTTCATAGCAACTGGATCATTTTACATTCCCACCCAAGGTGTGCAGGTGTTCCGGAAGCTCCACATTCTTGCCAATACATTATGACATACGTAAGATGAGATCTTATATTTGTTTGTTTGTTTCTGAGATGGAGTCTCACTCTGTCATCCAGGCTGGAGTGCAGTGGTGCAGTCTCAGCTCACTGCAACCTCCATCTCCTAGGCTCAAGCAATTCTCCTGCCTCAGCCTCCTGAGTAGCTGGGATTACAGGCATGCACCACCATGCCCGGCTAACTTTTGTGTTTTTTTTTGTAGAAACAGGGTTTCGCCACGTTGCGCAGGCTGATGTTGAACTCCTGACCTCAGGTGATCCACCCATCTTGGTCTCCACAACTGCTGGGATTATAGGTATGAGCCACAGCACCCAGCCTCATTGTGGTTTTTATTTGCTTTTACCTGATGGCTGGTGATGTGGAGCATTTTTTAATATACCTGTTAGCCATTGGCATAATATGTTGGTATAATATGTCTTTTCTAGAGATATGCCTATTCAATTTCTTAGCTCATTTTAAAATCAGCCTAGTAGTTTTACTTTTATTGAGTTGGAGGAGTTCCTTATATATTTTAGAGACTAATTTTTTATCAGATACAGGTTTGCAAATATTTTCTCCCATTCTATAGTCACCTTTTCACTTTGTTGATTGTTTTCTTTGCTGGATGTTTAAAAACTTTCAGTTTTATGTAGTCCCATTTTATTTTTGCTTTGTTTTCTATGTGTTTGGTGTTTTATCCATGAATTTATTGCCAAGACCAATGCCGTAAAGATTTTCCACCCACGTTTTCTTCTGTTAACTTTTTAGGTTCAGGTCTTACTTTCAAGTTTCTAATCTATTTTGAGCTGATCTTTGTGTATGGTATAAGATAAAGGTCTAATTTTATTCTTTTGCATGTATCTATCCAATGTTCCCAACACTGTTTGTTGAAGAGATTATTATTTCCCCATTGTGTATTCTTCGCACTGTTGTCAAAGATCAGTTTATTGTACATTGCCTTAGTCTGTTGTGTGTTGCTATATGACAATACGCAAGGCTAGGTAATTTATAAAGAAAAGAGTTTTATTTGGTTCATGATTCTTGTGGCTGAAAAGTCTTAGAGCATGGCACCAGCATCTGTTCTGCTTCTGGTAATGGCCTTGTGCTGCAGGAAACATAATAGAAGCAGAAGGGGAAGCAGGCATGCCAAAAGGGCAAGACATGAGAGGCAACCTCACTTTATAACAATCCACTCTCAAGGTTATTAATCCAGTCCCATAAAAGCAAGAACTCACTACAACAAGAAGGGCAGAGCCTCCAGGACCCAAATGCCTGCCATCATGTTCCATTTCCAAAATTTGCTTTATTAGGAATTAAGAGTCCAACATGAGTTTTGGTATAGACACTCAAATCATAGCATATATGCATGAATTTATTTTCAAGCTCTCTGTTCTATTAGTTTATATATCTGCCTTTATGCAAGTACCATACAGTTGTGATTGTTGTAGCTTTGTGGTATACTTGGAAATTGGAAAGAACTTTGTTCTTCTTTCTCAAGATTGATTTGACTATTTGTCATTTCATTGTTTCATCTGAATCATAGGATTATTTTCCGATTTTTGTAAAAAATAACATTGGGATTTTGATAGCGATTACACTAAACCTATAGATTGCCTTGGGTACTGTGGATGTTTTAACAACATTGAGTCTTCTAATCCATGAACATGGATTGGTTTTCCATTTGTTTATGTCTTCTTTAATTTCATCAATGTTTTGTAATTTTCAGTATACAAGTCTTCCACTTCCTTACTTAGGTTTATTCCTTAATATTTTATTATTTTTCTTGATATAAGTGGGATTGTTTCCTTATTTTCTTTTCAGGTAACTTGTTGTTAGTTAATAGAAATGTAATTAATTTTTGTATGCTGATTATGTATCCTGCAAATTTACTGAATTAATTTATTAGGTCTAACAGTTTTTTAAATGAAGTTTTTAGAATTGTTTATATGTAAGATCATGACATCTGCAAAGACTGACAATTTTACTTGTTCCTTTCCAATTTGGATGCCTTTTATTTCTTTTTTTTTGCCTAATTCCTCTGGCTAAGGCTTCCAATACTATGTTGAATAGAAGTGGCAAGAATGGGCATCCTTTCTTTGTATTTTATCTTAGAGGAAAAGCTTTCAATTCAGTTTTTCACCCTTGTGCTTGATGTTAGCTACGGGCTTTTCACATACGGTTGCTCTGTGTTGAGGTACTTTCTCCTCCTGGTTTGTTCAGAGTTTTTATCATGAAAAAGTGTTGAATTTTGTCAAACACTTTTTCTGCATCTGTTGAGACACTTAAGTGATTTTAATCACATTAATTGATTTTTATGTTTTCCACTCTTGCATTCCCAGGATAAATTCCATTTGGTCATGGTAAATGATCCTTTTAACATGCTGTTTGATTCAGTTTGCAGGTATTTTGTTGAAGATATTTGCATTTGTATTCATTAGGATATTAGCCTACAGTTTTCTTTTCTTATAGTGTCTTTGACTTTGGTATCCGCATAATGCCGTGCTCATAAAACAAATTTAAAAGTAGTTCTTCTTCAATTTTTTTGATGACTTTGGAAAGATTAGCATTTATTCTTTAAATATTTGGTAGAATTAGCCAGTGAAACCATCGTGTCCTGAGCTTTTCTTTATTTGGAAGTTTTTTTAGCTATTGATTCAGTCTCCACACTAGTTATTAGTCAGTCGAGACTTTTTAATTCTTCATGATTTGGTCCGGATGTATGTTTCCAGAAATTTATCCATTTCTTCTAGTTATCCAATTTGTGGTACGTAATTGTTCAGGGTGGTCTCTTAGAATCCTTTGTATTTCTGTAGCACCATTTTTTTTTTCTTTTTTCTTTTCTTTTCTTCTTCTTTTTTTTTTTTTTTTTTTTAGACAAAGTCTTGCTCTGTTGCTCAAGCTGGAGCGCAGTGGCATGATCTTGACTTACTATATCTTCTGCCTCCAGGCTTCAAGTGATTCTCTCACCTCAGCCTCCCAAGTAGCTGGGATTATAGGCATGTGCTACCACACCAGGCTAATTTTTGTATTCTTAGTTGAGACAGGGTTTTGCCATGTTGGCGAGGTTGGTCTCAAACTTTTGACCTTAGGTGATCCACCCACTGTGGCCTCCCAAAATGCTGTGATTTACAGGCATAAGCCACCCCACCTGACCTCCAGTTTTAATGTGTTCTCTTTCATTTTATTTATTTGTGTTTTTCACTTTTTTCTTAATTAGTTCAGTTAAGGGTTTGTCAATTTTATCTTTTCAGAAAACCAACTTTTAGTTTGTTGTTTTCTTTTTATTGTCTAATTTATTTCTGCTCTTATGTTATTGCCTTCCTTCTGCTAACTTTGGACTTAGTTTATTCTTCTTTTACTAGATCCTTGAGATGTAAAGTCAGGTTGTTTATTTGATATCTTTCTTCTTCTTTAATTTAGGTGTTAATCACAATAAAGTTCCCTCTTAGTATTGTATTAGTTGATTAGTATTTATTCCTTGATTTTACTATATCGCCTAAGTTTTGATATGTTGTGGTTTTGTTTTCATTTGTCTTGAGATATTTTCCAATTTCCTTTCTGATTTCTTCTTTGGCCTAATGGCTGTTCAATACTGTTCAATGGTTGTTTAACACAGTTGTTTAATATAGCTGTGAATTTTTCAGTTTTCCTTCTGCTTTTAACTTTCTTTCCATGTGGTCAGTAAAGATATTCGGTATGATTTCAATTTTCTTAAATTTATTATCACTCCTTTTCACCTAATATGTAATTTATTATGGAGAAAGTTTTATGTGTGCTTGAGAATAATGTGTATTTTGCTGTAAAATATTCTATATGTATCTGGCAGGTCAGTGTGGTCAATAGTGTTGTTCAAGTCCTCTGCTGTGTTTTTCATCTTCTGTCTAGGTTTTCTAACCATTATTGACAGTAAGGTATTGAAGTTGCCTACTATTGCTGTTTTGCTATGTATTTCTCCTTTCAGATCTGTCGATGTTTGTTTTATATGTTTGGGTGCTTTGATGTTGAGTGCATGTATATTTATAATACTTATATCTTCTTAGTGGATTTTTCCCTTTTATTATTATATAACATCCTTGTCTCTTATGACAGTTTTTGACTTAGAGTCTATTTTGTCTGATATAAATACTACTATCTCTGCTCTTACAGTTACCATTTCTATGAAATATCTTTTTCTATTTCTTCATTCTCAGCCTATGTGTATACCTGAATCTCAAGTGAGTTTCTGTAGACAGCACATAGTTGGGTCTTCTTTTTTACCCATTTAACTAGTCTATGTCCTTTGATTGGGGATTTTAAGTCATTTACATTTAAAGTAATTATTCATAGGAAAGGATTTACTATTGCCATTTTATAAATTGTTTTCTTCTAGACTTGCAGTTCCTTTGTCTTCTCCTCTCTTGTTATCATCCTCTGTGTTTGTTGATTTTTTTTTTTTTTTTGGTACTGATATGCTTTTATTTCTCTCCTTTTTGTTTTGTGTACCTCCTACAGGTTTTTTTTTTCATTCTTGTTATTTTGAAGCATACATAAAATACCTTATACAGTCTATTTTATACTGATAATAGCTTCAGTTCAATGGCAGACAGGAACTCTACACTTTAATCCCCACATGCTTTATGTTATTTTTGTCACAATTTACGTCTATTCATATCACATATCTTTTAACATCTTTTAAAGTTATAGTTATTTTTAATACTTTTGTCTTTTCACTTTTATATTAGAATGAAAAATGATTTACCCATAGCCATTACAGTAATATAGTATTCTTTGTTTATCTGTATGTTTATCTTTACCAATAAATTTTATGCTTTCTTGGACTATTATTTTGCTTTTTGGCATTCTTTCATTTCAACCTAAAGAACGCCCTTTAGATTTTTTTCTAAGTAGGTCTAATGGTGATAAAGTTTTTCCACTTTTATCTGAGCAAATCTTTTATTTTTTCTTATTTTTGAAGGACAGTTTACCAGTTATAATATTCTTGATAGGCAGTTCTTTTGTTTCAGCACTTTGAATACATCATCCCATTGTTTTCTGGACTGCAAAGTTTCTCCTGAAAATACTGTTGATAGTCTTATGGGAATTCTCTTATATGTGACAAGTCACTTTTCTCTTGCCACATTCACAATTCTCTGTCTGTCTTTGACTTTTGACAGTTTGACTGTAATGTCTATCAGTGTGGATTTCTTTAGGTTCTTCTTATTTGGTGTCCTTTGGGTCTCCTAGAACTGAATACTTGTTTCTTTCTCCAAATAGGGAAAATTCCACCATTATTCCTTTGAATAACTTTTCTGGTTTTTTTCTTTTTCTCAACTTTTTTGGAGACTCCTGTAATGTGTATATTGGCCCACTTGATGGTGTCCCATAAGTCTATAAGCTTTCTTCACTCTTTTTCATTCTTTTTCCTTTTTGTTTCTCTGACTGAGTTTTTCCAGTGACTTGTGTTCAAGTTTTCTTCTTCATCTAATCTAATCCACTAGTAAATTTTTATTTCAGTTATGTTCCTGAGCTCTATGATTTTCACTGGGTACTTTTAAAATATTTTTTATCTCTTTGTTGAAATTCTCACGTTCATGCATTATGTTCTTGATGTTGGTGAGCATCTTTATAACAGGTAATTCTCTGTCAGATAAATCCTATGATTCTGTTTCAGTAGGGTTGATTTCTGGGAATTTGTCTTCTTCCTTTGTTTGGAACATCTTTGCCAGTTTCTTTGTTTTCCTTGACTCTCTGTGTTGATGTCTGTACACTAGATAGGTAAAACAGGCAACTATGGGTTTTTTTTTTTCCTTTTTGTTCTATGCTGAGAGCAAGAAGGCATCTACCAGTTTACACCACCATCTCTATTCTTCCTTGAGTTCTCTACACTGTGCTGGACCCATGAATGTTCCAAGACTGGAAAGACAGATGCCAGTTCTTTAGGTAGCACTGGAGAAGCTGGGGTGCTGGAGACGTGGAACAACTTCTTCACATTCTAGGGAGTACCTGAGAGTTGAGATTTTTGTCTCCTTACTCTATACTGAGCAAGAAAAAGGGTCTGTGTTGTCTACTGGCCCATGCTGCCATCTCTGTTCCCCTCAAGCAGCTAGATTGTGCTGATTCCAGCAAAGCTCAAGTTTGGCAAAACAGAAACCAGCCATCTGGGGTACCCTCTCAAAAAAATTGGGGCACTGGCGATGTGAACCAACCCTTTTCCTTCCCTGAAAGAAGCTCAAAGTTAGGGGGTCTTTTCCTTATTGTAGGCCACTGTGTCAGGGTTAGGGATTCTGGTGAGGAGATGTCTTAAATCTTTATCAGTTTCAATGAGTCTGATTTTGCATTAATCCATGGTGCAAGAGCCTTTCGGTTACATTTTAGGTTTCTTACAAAGGGAAATTATCTGTGAATTATTGCCAAATTGGAGTGTTTGTCAGGGGAAGGAGGGTCCAAGGCATCCTACTCTGCCACCTTGCTGATGTTCCTTTTGACCACTTTTAAATGAAGTTATGTATATTCATATTATTGAATTGCAATCATTCTTTATATTTCTGGATAAAAGGTTTTTTTAATCACACATATATGTTGTTTATGATTTGAAGTTAGATTTGAGGATCAGATTTTTGTTTTTGTTTTTACCTTTAGATATCCAAATATTCCAGCATGACTTTTTTTTTTTTTTTTTTTTTAGACGGAGTTTCGCTCTTGTTACCCAGGCTGGAGTGCAATGGCGCGATCTCGGCTCACCGCAACCTCCGCCTCCTGGGCTCAGGCAATTCTCCTGCCTCAGGCTCCTGAGTAGCTGGGATTACAGGCACGTGCCACCATGCCCAGCTAATTTTTTTGTATTTTTAGTAGAGACGGGGTTTCACCATGTTGACCAGGATGGTCTCGATCTCTCGACCTTGTGATCCACCCGCCTCAGCCTCCCAAAGTGCTGGGATTACAGGCTTGAGCCACCGCGCCCGGCCCCAGCATGACTTTTTGATGAGACTGCCTTTTCCCCATTGAATAACTTTGGCATGTTTGTTGAAAATAAATTTGCCTTATGTATCTATACCTATATCCACCTCTAAACTGAGCTATGTAACCCTTCTTATGACAGTGCATTATCTTCATTAGTGTGTCTTTAGAGTAAGTTTTGAAACCAGGTATGGTAGCCACCTCTTATCCTAGGGGACATGTTCCAAGACCCCTAGTGAATGCCTGAAACTGCAGATAGTACTGAACCCTATATACACCATGTTTTTTCTTATACTTACTTCACGACGATAAAGTTTAATTTCTAATTTAGGCACAGTAAGAGATTGACAATAATTACTAATAATAAAATAGAACAATTATGATAATATAAAGTAATATTCATGTAAATGCTCTTTCTCACTCTCCCTCAAAATATCTTATTAAACTGCACTCACCTATTTTTAGACTGTGACTGAACCATGGGTAACTGAAACTGGAAACGGAAACCACAGATAAGGAGGAACTACTATAAAGACTTCACTTTGTTCTTTTTCAAAACTGTTTTGGCTATTCCAGGCGCTTTGAATGTCCATGTACATTTGAGAATAAGCTTGTCAGTTTCTATAAAGTTGCTTGTTCAGATTTAGATTGAAATTGCATTTTATCTGTAAATCAATTTGGCGATGATTGATATCTTAACAATACTGAAGCCTGCCATCTATGAACATGGTTTATCTCTCCTTTTATTCAGATCTTTTAAAGTCCCTGTTAGGAACATTTTGTGGTTTTTAACAAACAAGTCCTGTACATATTTATCTCAAGTATTTAATAGATTTTTTTGAGGTGCTAAAGTAAATAGTACATTTCAAATTCAGTTTTTATTGTTTATAGCTAGAATGTAGAATTGCAATGGGTTTTTCTATATTGACCTTGTTTCATGTGACCTTGATAAACTCAATTATTTGATCTAGTAGCACTTAATAGAGTGTAGTATTATGGGTCTAATGTTCATAACAACCTAAAACTTAAGTGCCTCAAAACAATTTCATTATCTCAGTTTTTATAGTTCAAGAGTCTGGTTGTAGCTCAGCTAGAATCTCTGGCTTCAAGTTTCTCATAAGGCTGAAATCAAGGTATTGACCAGTGCTGTTGTCATCTCGAGGCTTTATTGGAGATAGTCTGCCAGTATAATGTTGAACAGAAATGGTCGGAGCAGATATATTGAATCCCACCTGATATTGAAAGTAATTCAGTCTGTCATCATTAGTATGATGTTGGTAGTGGGATCTTTTGCAGGTTGCCTTTATCAGGCTTGATTCAACATGTTGGAAAGCTAAATATTAAGAGTAAAATTTTAGAAAGACATCTTTCCCTGTGAGACTAAGATAAAGGTTCACAATCTTCTTTCTAAGACTGATGGCCCTGCTATGTTTAGGAATTGAACATTTTCAGAGTTTAGAATGATAATACAGTTCTCATAATATTTATTCTTATTCTTAACACTGTTATTATTGTTCTCCCTGCATTTCTGTCAGATGAAGCCTCTGCTTTGTGTGTTTGGATTTCAGTGGTTTTCTTAGTTCGCCTCTACGTTTTCCTCCTCCTTATTTCTCCTTAGTCTCCCAATATTTGGCTGAAATACTGGGCAAAATTTATACTGATTCAGTATGTTTTGCTTCTTTTCTTAAATTCTTTTACTCACAGCCCACTTATTATCAGGCTGTACAAAGCTCCTCTCTTCTCCCCACACCTCAACCAAAGCACAACTGCTCTAGTATGTTGAGATTTGCTGCCAGATTGCTTTCCAGAGTGGTCTTTCTACACATCATTACCACCTGTAATGCACAAGGGTTCCTGAGTATCCACACCACCACTGGCACCAAGCATCAGTTCATTCTATTGTTGGCCTACACAGTGGGTAAAAAGTAGCATAACCTTGTTGTTCTGACTTGCGTCTCCTACTGACTTTAAGTCTGTTTATAGCATATTCACTTTCTATAGCTAAATGTTAAGTCATGCTGATCCTACAGTACAGTGTATTTTGCTTATGATCAATACTACCCAGCAGTAAGAAACCAGGCTTTCTGCCACCATGCTCAGTGTTCTACATAACAGATGTTTTGTTGTAGAAGAAAAGAGGCGAGAACTGAATTCACAGATGGTTCTCCTTCTCCCTACTCAAGTTCCTCTCCACACACAGGCAAACTCCCAACAGACCCCGGTGTGTGGTGCTCCCCTCCCTGTGTCCATGTTTTCTAATTTTTCAACACCCGCCTATGAGTGAGAACATGCGGTGTTTGATTTTCTGCTCTTGTGTCAGTTTGCTGAGAATGATGGTTTCCAGGTTCATCCATGTCCCTACAAAGGACACGAACTCATCATTTTTGATGGCTGCATAATGTTCCATTGTGTATATGTGCCACATTTGTATTTTTTTAAATTTTTCTTTGCCAATATCGATATGGGGTACTTGTCAATTTTATTGATTCATAAATCTCTTGTTATTGTTACTAGTTTTTTTTTTCCTTTGTCCTATATTTTGTATTTTCCCCAGTTTCTAAGACAGAACTTGTTTGGTTTCAGACAGAGCTGGTTACAAGGTTTTATCTACCACTCTGTCTATCTGTTTCTGGTTAAGCAATCTAAAGGAGGACAGTATCAGTGTGACAATTAATTTCATTGTCCCAAATATTTGGCCAAACACTCTTCTAGATGTGTCTGATTGGACGATTCTGGATGAGACGAACATCTCAGTTGGTAGACTGAATAACACAGATCGCCTCTCTAATGTAGGTGGGCCTCATCCAACCAATTGAAGGCCTTAATAGAACAAAATGTTGAGTAAGAGAAAAGTCCTCCTGTCTGACCGCTTGAGCTGGTACTTTGGTTTTCTTTAGCCTTCAGACTTGAACTGAAACGTCAATTCTTCTTAGATTTTGAGTTGCTAGCTTTTGGACCTGAACTTACACTGTTGACTCTCCTGATTCTCAAGTCTTTGGACTCAGATGAGAACTACACGTTGGATCTCCTGTGTCTCCAACTCACTGACTTGGGGCTTCTCAGCCTCCAATCATGTGAGTCAATTCCTTATAGTCCCTATATGTGTGTGTGTGTGTGTGTGTGTGTGTGTGTGTGTGTGTGTGTGTGTGTCTATATATATAAAAGAAGTCAATGTATGTGAAGATTTAGCTTAGTTCCTGTCACATAATAAGTATTGAATAAAGGTTAAATAATGTTAACTTTACTGAATTATTTTTGCCCTTCAGAAATTTTATGTAGTCTCATTAATCTTTTCCTTTATTATTTTATTAAGATTTTTTTCTGTTATTTTGTTTAGTACCTCTACTTCTTGCATTAAAAAACTGAAAGCATCTGGAAATTTATTTATATGTGTATAACTTGAGATTTAATATTTTCTGCCAAATGAAGAATCAATTATTTCCATGCTTTTATTAAATAATCTATTTTTACAGTGTTCTGTAAAAGCACCATTGTCAAGGAAGTCTTCTAGGTCAAGGGAAAACATTTCTGCTCTAAGGATTATCAATCGTGTGTCTGTGTACTGGCATAGAAGCATATTCTAGATAAGCTGTTTCATGTTTCTTGTGCTAACAAAGTGAGGGAAAGGAAATGAAGACATACATATTCCTATTTTTCTTGTTCACACACCTGCCTGTATAAAATGCAAGATGATAAATCTAATTGGTGCCCTAAAAGCCATTTAGTAGTTAAACATAATCCAGGCAAACAATGGCAGGGAAAGATATTGATTTTGTGTCACACAAATGTAGGTGGAACATCTAAGCCTTAAATAATGCTCCCAGGGCACTTTTTGGTGTGATCAGGCAAGGCTGTATTTAATGATGTGAGAAAACTCGTTTCTCTGAGGTCAATGGTATGTGCTTAACCTTTAGGCATTTGCGTGGCTGGCTGCCCCACTAGTTTATGGAGTGGAGGCCGACATGATTGGGGATTTAGGGCAGTGATGACTTGATCTCCCTGATGCTGCCTGCTCTTACCCAGGAATAGTGAACAAAGCCATCTCTGTGGCTGCCGCCTGGGCTTTTCTGAGCAGCCCACACCTCTCTGATTTCACGTGTACCTCCTTAGGCAGAGAGAACATAGTCACCTTTGGAAAACAGGGTTTATCACATAATCGTGAGGGGAAAAAATGGTTTAATTTAGCTTCTAATGCCTTTAACAGCCCACAAAAGGCAAACATGAAGTCTTGGTGACTCTTGTTTTTATTTCTCAGTTGGCAAGTTTACACTTTGTGATTTTAGCATTTTCCAAAGGTGTTCTAAGAAATGCTAGTCCTCTGAGATTCTACTGGAAAGAAAGGGAAGGAGGGAGGAGAGCTAGCTGAGGTTAACCCTGCTTGGGGCGTAGCATACCTCCTTTGGAGACTCGGTGTGAGATGCGTTTTATTTAAAACTGATGCCGTGGGCAGAATGTTTGTGTCCCCCAAAGTTTACATGCTGAAATCTTAACTCCCAAGATGATGTATTAGGAAGTGAGGCCTTTTGGGGAGTGATTAAGTTATGAGGGAGAAGCCCTCATGAATGGAATTAATTTCCTTATAAAAGAGGCTCCAAAGAGACCCCTGGTCCCTTCTACCATTTGAGGTTAGAGTAAGAAGACATTGGTCTATGACAGAGTGGTCCCTCCGCAGTCACCAAATTTGCCGAAACCTTCATCTTGACTGATGGCTTACAAACAATAGGAGGGTTTTTGTAAGCCACCGTGTCAAGGTATTTTGTTAGAGCAACCCAAATGGACCAACGATTTTTCCATTCATATTTTACTCTCCCAACCCACTTTTAAAATACGAGTTACATCTGTTCTACTATTTGATAAATACTGCCTTAGGGACCCTTTTTTAAAATTGTGGGCAAAACACAACTTTGCCTATCAAATGCTCTTTGCCATTAATTTCTCCCATAAAAAGCCAAGCAGTCAGTCACTTTTTTTTTTTTTTTTTTTTTTTTTTTTGAGATGGAGTTTTGCTGTTGTTGCCTAGGGTGGAGTGCAGTGGTGTGATCTCGGTTCACCACAACCTCCGCCTCCTGGGTTCAGGCAGTTTTCCTGCCTCAGTCTCCCAGGTAGCTGGGATTACAGGCATGCATCACCATAACCTGACTAATTTTGTATTTTTAGTAGAGATGAGGTTTTATCATGTTGGTCAGGCTGATCTTGAACTCCTGACCTCAAGTTATCTGCCCACCAAGGCCTCCCAAAGTGCTGGGATGATAGGCATGAGCCACCATGCCTGGCTCTCACTTCTTATAGTAGAAAAGAATTGATAAGACGACACGATCAAAATAGGTCAGGAAATTTGTACAAGTATTACATACTCATAAAAATTTTTTAAATTAAGTTAAATTAAATTTAAAAATAAATATCAGGGAAGAATTCCAACCTTCATATTAAAGCTTAATATTCACAGATCTTAGTCAATGTGTAGTTAATTCTTCCCTGTGTGTCTTTCAAAAAAGTTAGTCAAGCAGAGGAATCATATAATTCTGGAGCAGATAGGAACCTATCCAAGGCATCTAAAGAGCTCCACATTTCACAGGTGAGCAAACTGCGGCCCAGAAAGACTGAAGAGGTGAGCAAAAGCCACAGATTGATTTGTGTCAGCGTCTGAACACTGGCTTCATCTTCCTACTGTTCTCTCTGGTTTTGTCCTCCTCTTTATGACAGCTTAGTCTTCTGGCTAGAGCCTTGTCAGTTACTGACCCCCTATTTGACGATACATGTGTTCAATGCAAATATCACTTGAAAAAGCTTTCCCTGAAAAGCGAGGAAAAATAAACTCCCCCCTTCCTGAAGCCGTAAGTTCTGACAGATTGTGATGAGATCCTCATACTTTCCCAGAGTAGCATTACCTGACAGAGAGGCTGATACCCAGGGGATGAGTTCATGGATTGTTTTAGTCCATTTGTGTTGCTATAACGGAACACGTGAGGCTGGGTAATTTATTTAAAAAAAAAAAATGTTCATTTGGCACAGGGTTCAGAGGGCTGTGCAAGAAGCGTGGTGTCAGCACACCTTCCGGCGAGGATCTCGGGCTACTTCACTCATGAGGGAAGGCAAAGGGGAGCTGGTGTGTGCAGAGATCTCATGGTAAGAGAGGAGGTGAGAGAAGACAGGGAGGTACCAGGATATTTTCAACAACCCGTTCTTGCGGGGAACTAACAGAACACAGACTCACTCAACTCCAGGACTCACTCAGCCATTCATGAGGGATTTGCCAAACACTTCCTCTAAGGTCTCACCTCCAACACTGAGAATAAAACTCTTTTCTCTTTTTGCTTTTCTTTTATTTTCTTTCTTTGTTTCTTTCTTTTTTTTTTTTCTTTTTTTTTTTTAAACAAGGTCTTACTCTTTAACCTGTAATAGAGTGCAGTGGTACAATCATGGCTTACAGCAGCCTTGAACCCTGGGGTCAAGCAAAATTAGCTGAGTGTGGTGGTTACCCATTTGAGGTTAGTGTAAGAAGACATGGGTCTCTACAAAAGAAAAATTTAAAAATTAGCTGGGATTAATTTTTAAATTTGGTATGCCCTGATTTCATGATTAACCTAGCTAATTTTTAAATTTTTCTTTTGTAGAGACAAGGGTCTCACTATGTTGACCAGACTGGCCTCTAACTCCTGGTCTCTAACTCCCAAAGCCTCCCACTGTCTCATTACAGGTATGAGAAAGTAAACCCGGCCAGGGATCCAATTTCAGCATGAGATTCAGAGGGGACACATATCCAGACTATTATCATGGGCCAAAACAAACATCTGAGGAATACAACTATTTCTGAGAAAAACAAAAGCTTTTTTGGCATTTAATGATATGATCATATTATTTTTCTCGTTGAATTTGTTGCTGTCATCCATTTTGTTGAGAGACTCCATAATCTTGAATTTTCTTACATTTCGGCAATAAACCTACCTGGTCGTAGACCATTGTTTTGATATGCTACTGGATTTTCTTTGTTAATACTTATTTAGTTTTTTGCATTTGAATTCCTAAGTGAGATCACGTTATTTTCCATTTTTGTGCAATTTTTATCAGGTTTTGGTTTTAACGCTATGTTAGAATCATATAATGAGTTGGGGCAATTTCTAATTTTTTAATATGGTCCATACTGTTTTGAATTATAAAGGAATGACCTTTTCCTTACAGATAAGTCAGAACTCAGCTGTGACGCTCTTTAGTTTCGATTCTTTTTAAGACAACTGATCTTCAATTATTTTTACATATCTTCTATGATATCTATTCAAGTTTTGTCCTGTTTTATAAATCAATTTTTATGATAAATTCTTTTTAAGCAGCTTCACTGAAGTATAATTTACATGTCACAAAATTCAGTGACTTTTGATAGTGTGCAATTTTTAAGCGTATAATTCTATGACTTTTAGTCATGTAGGGCAATTTTAGTCATTTTTTTAAAAGAAAATATTCATTTCCTCCAGGTTTTTAACTCCATCCACAGAATGGCTCATAATGTTTTCTTAAAATTCTATGCTTAAGGAGTGTTGGCTTTCTAAATGAGCTTGCTGGCATGCATGCAAAGAGAAGGAAGCGGAGGTAATACCAGAGGCAGTGAGTTGACTGGTGGGAACACCTGTTGAAGCCGCTTATCAGGGCACTGGCTGGTATGTAAGTCAGGAGTTACAAAGTGCAATCATTCATTTCCCTGATTGCTAGGATTTCTAACTACTAGGCTAGCCAACGTGATTAGAATTCCCTGATTAGAGTAGGGACTGAGGAGTTTCAGACCAAGAAGGCAAAGCCACAACATGTGATACTTTCGATTTATTTGTGGTTTTTGGGCTGTTCACTTCCTTCCATTAAGAATTCTCATAGTAACACCAATGTGTCTCACCTCTTTATGTAGGGAAATTTCTTTGATACCTATGCCAAACTTAATTTTTAACACCAAGAATCTACCAAACTGAATCCTCCATATGAAAATGTAAAAGTTGTATTTAAAAGGCTTAATACTATTACATTGTAGAATGATCTTGCACGTGGATATTTTCGATAAAATGTAAGATGAGCCAAAGGATGAATTTATGTCCTATTTTAAAAATCAGGTTTATTGCAGTATAATTTACACATAGTAAAATTCTACCCTTTTGAGTTGTACAGTTCACTGACTTTGCATTAAATGTATAGTGTTTTTACCACTTCACACTCAAGATACAGAATATTTCTATCACCCCCGACTTTTATAAAACGCGTCTTTATATTCCAAGTTGTAGTCAGTCTTCTCCCACAACTTGTAACCCCTGGCAGTCATTGATCATATTTTTGTCTCTGTATTTTCTTTTCAAGGTTATTATGTAAAGAAAACCATACAATGTGTGTTTGTGTCTGTCACCTTTCAGTTAGCAGCATTTCTGAAATTCATCCATGTTGTGGCATGTATCAGTATGTTCTTGTTCATGGCTCCATACTATTCCACTGTGCAACTGTACCGTAGTTTATTGTCCATTCACCCTTTAAAAGATACTGGAGAGGTTTCCAGTTTGTGACAATTCTGTATAAGTTGCTACAAATGTTAGCATGAAGGTTTTGTGTAGATATACATTTGCATTTCTTTTGAATAAATACATAGGAGTGGGATTCCTGAGTTGTCTGGTAAATATGTATTTACCTCTGCAAAAAAAACTACTGGCCATATTTCCAAAGTAACTGTACCATTTTGCATTCCTACCAGTAAAGTAAGAGAGTTTGAGTTGATTCATTTCTTCATAAGCCCTTTGTATTATTTTGGGACTTTTTAATGCTTAGCCATTCTGGTGTTTATGTAGTGGAATCTTGTATTTTAAGTTTGCATTTTCTAATGATTTATGTGTTTATTTGCCATCACATCTCTTATTTGGTGAAATCTGTTCAAATTTTTAGCCATTAAAAAAATAGAGTCTTTCTGTTTTAATTACTGAGTTGTAAGAGTGTTAAAATATATTCTGGATATATTCATGATCAGATATTTGCTTTGTAAATATTTGATATTTGCAAAGCAATTTTTGCATTGTCAGTTATTTGCTTTTCAAATATTCTTGCCAGCTCAAAGTCTGTCATTTCATTTTCATAATTTAGTCTTTAGAAGACTAGAGACTTCCAGGCTAGAAGACTTTCTCTAGAAAGAGTCTTGAGAAGAAGTTTTCAATTTTGATAAAACGTAATTTATCAATGTTTTCATTTATGGTTTGCACTTTTCGTGTTATAACTAAAAAATCTTTACCAACTAAAAGTCTTATGTTTCTTCTAGAAGTTATATAGTTTTAGATTTAAATTTGTATCTCTCATTTATCTCACGTTAATTTTTATATGGTATGTGAAGAAAAGATTAACATTGATTATTTGGCATTTACCTGAATCCAGTTGTTCTAACACCATTTTTGGAAAAGGCTGTTATTTCTCCATTGAATTACTTTGGCACCTTTGTTGATTTTCACCTGAACAATTTTGTGTGGGCATTTTTCTGGACTTTCTGTTCTATTCCGTTGATCTACGTGTCTATTCTATGCCAGTACTACACTGTACTGATTATTGTAGTTTTAGAGTAAGTCTTTAAATCAATTAGTGTGGGCGTTCCAATTGTGTTCTTCTTTTCAAAATAATTTTGGCTATTCTAGCATCTCTGCTTTTCCATATAAATCTAAGAATCATTTGTCTGTTTCCATCTGCTGCAAACCTGCGTTGCTTTGACTAGGATTTTGTTGACGCTACAGATCACTTTGGGGAGAATTATGGTCTTCACAATATTATGTTTTCCGGTCTGTGACCACGCTACAGCTCTCTGTTTAGTTGTCTTTTTTCTTATTAGTGTTTGGTAATTTTCTTGATGCAACTCTTACACTTATTTTGTTCGATTTATACCTAAGTACTTTAATTTTAATACTATTGTACATAGTATTTTTAAAAACTGAATTTCTAAGTGTTTATTGTTAGTATATAGAAGTACGATTGATTTTTGAATATTAACCTTGAATCTTGTGACCTTACTAAACTTCCTTAACAGTTCTGGTGGTTTTTTTTAGTAAGTCCCAGTGCTCTTCTGAATGAATAATATCCAACTATATCAGAATACAGCTGTGATCCTAGGGGTGGGGACTACTAATTTTTTTGTCTGATTCCCATGTATGCCTGGTTAAACAATATTAGAGATTTTTGTAAACCTTAAATGACCAAAAAATATTTACCATTTTTTCAGGCCTATTGTCCCGAGTATATAAAATAAATCAAAATGTCCATCTTCTGTACTTTATCTCTAATAAAGTACAGGTATTTTCAGAATCTTCTGGCTTAAGAGCTGTGGTGTCAGTGTTAGAAGATTGTGGATTTTCAAGCTGACTGTGAAGTCTCTGAGGTAAAGATGTGGGGTGGGCCTCTATCAGTAGGTAGCAGAGAGGGATGGTGGGAGCAGCATCTGGAGACCTACCAGGGAAGATCTGAGATCCATTGGTATGCCCTGATTGTCAACGTAAGATGATATGCCTTACATTGCTATTTCCTCAGTTGTATTCCGGGATACATCGGTCTTGATTCCTTTCAGCAAAAATTCCACAATCAAATAAATATGGGAAATGCTTCATACCATATTCTCTTCTTGTAGTTTTACAATGTGCATTAGCATAGTAAAGGCACTGAGGAAACCTACTTAAAGATACCTGTTTACACAGCTTTGTTTAATCTAGCATTCCCCAAACTCATTTGACCATGGAACCCTTCTTTAATATAAAACCTCCGAATCTGCAAAAGCTCTTTAGCTTATCTGCTGCAAAACACACTCAGGAAAATATTGCCATGGAAAATTCTGTGATCTCTTTCTCACCTTCAATATGAGAAAAATATTCATACGAGGTAGAGCTATCTGATCGCTACAAAATGCTCTGAGCAATAGAATGTGCTTAGAATTCTAGAATACAGAGAGGCTGATATTTCAGATGCCTTCATTTCCTTTTGTTACTTAGAAATGATGAGCAAATATTCTCCCAACACATGCCATTGAACTAAGCCAAGAGAAGGATTCTTCCCACGCACTTCAGGGTTTCTTGGTCTTTCCTAATGGTCTCCTTTGGTTGTACTTCAAAGTCTTTGTTGCTTTGCTCTGATTTGTTGAATAACTGAGCCATCAAACTGTAAAAAAGGTTTCCCATAAGAGGCATCATGCTACCTGTTTATGTGCTTTGTGTAGTAACCAGGGTGATGGGATGACAGTAAAGTAGATATTCCTTGTCTTTCAGGAAAAAATAACTTCCTAATGATTGACAGAATCTAATTAAACCAGGAATGAAATAAACAACATGGCAATTTTTAGCATGAGGCCACTTGTTTTGTAATTGATCATGTTCGAGATGGGGGCTGATGACAGGATTTGTGCTGGTCCTTGATGCCAAGTTGTAGCTTTTAAGGAAAGTGCAGCTAGAAGCCCGCTCCAAATTGCCTGCCTCTGTAATTAAAAGTATAAATGTTTCAAGTCGAATACATCCTATTAGTAAGATTTTAGGAAACAAAAATTTAATTTATTCACATTCGATATGGTCTGTAAATGCCACCATTATATGCCTTCTGCTGGCCTTTGATTAGCTATGGATTAATAAAACTTTTATACCTCCTTTGTCAGCCTCATTTTGAACTCTGTTTTTGCATACTGTTACTATTAAATAAATGAATTAGTGTCCAGAAATGTGTCATGCATATTACCTAGCAGCAGGAAGCATAATACAGTGGTCAGCTCCCCAGGAGCGTTATAAATCCTGATGTGCTCGGTAACCTGCTCACGTGGACCTATTAAAGCATGATGATTTAGTGGAGCAGTATTTGTGCTTAACAATGGAATTTTAGTTAATTCAAAACAAGGTAAATCATCTCCAATTACGGTATTTGAATATTCACAGTTGCTTCCCAAGAACATGTACTGCTGCTAAGCCAAAAAAATTGTTTTTTCTTAAAAAGCATTATACTGAGTTACTTGCTTGGAGCCACATTTAGGCAGGTTTTGGTAGCTCGAGTTAAAAGTAACCCATTCCTGAAGAACAATGTTTATATGGCTCAGCTAGCTAACTCGCTGCCAAAGCAAATTAGGGCATCCAAAATACAGAAAGAGGGGGAGGCGAGAGCAGGAGCCCCGGGATGTGGCTGCCTGCTGCAGAGCTCAGGTGAGCCCAGTAATTGCACTAGTGTGGATGCCGAGGGTCATGGTGTGATGTCGTTGCGTGCGTTCCTAGAGGCAGTTGAGGGCTTTTTGTTGCTGCTGTTATCAAAGTCCTTTCAGATCCATGTCAGTAGCTTCTTGATACTGCAACTACTGCTGCGTCCCTGTGGGTACCATACGGACCAGAGAGCATCCTCCAGTTTGAAACAGGCTCTTTCATGCTCAAGGTCTCAGAGGGCCTTTCCAGGAAATAATGATGATTAGCCGTCTGGCTGGCATCCACTGCTTTCAGCAGTGTGGGGCCTTGGCGTGATGTCAGGATCAGCGGAGGACCTCCACAGCAGAGAGGGACCAGCCTCCTCGCCAGTCAGTCTCCAGTCTTTCCCGGAAGGTGAAATCAGAGTGGAATTAACAGGGAACAGAGGGAACTTTATTGAAGAAGTGTATTTTGTATATTGTGTGGATCTGGCCATTTAGGGACAATGAATGAACAGCTTTCCTGACCTTCAAAACAAGTCTGAAATGAATTGACGACTTTTATTTAGTGAAAAACAAAACCTGGAGAGAACACTGTTGTTGGACACATTTTTTCAAAGTTTGCCAGTGGTCAAAGTCCACTTTGTATAAAATTTTAATTTTTTGCAATATCACCATTGATTGTAGTCAGTGACAACGAATTGCCTTTGTAATCAGCAAGCCTGAATGCAAAACTGGATAACTGTGTCTTGTAAATTGTGTGTCCTTGGGTGAGTTACTTCCCGTCTCTGAACCTCAATTTATTCATCTGTGACTAAGGTATAGGTTTACGTACAAAAACATGTTTTGCGCTGTGGTGGCAGTGTGTAGATTAAGTGAAGTAACGTACATAAGATACAGGGTGTTTTTGTTTTTGTTTAGAGAAAAGATCTTTCTTTTGTCACCCAGGCTAAAGTGCAGTGGTGCAATCGGAGCTCACTGCAGCCTCAAATTTCCAAGCTCAAACGCTCCTCCCACCTTAGCCTCCTGAGTAGCTGGGACAATAGGCATGTGCCACCATTCCTGATTAATTTTGTCAGTTTTTGTAGAGACAGGGTCTCACCATCTTGCCCAGGCTTGTCTTTAACTCCTGGAATCAAGCCATCCTCCCATCTAGACCTCCCAGAGTGCTGAGATTGCAGGTGTGAGCCACCGTGCGCGGCCAACAGGATAGCTTCTACTGGTTTTACTGCTGATTTATAAGGCACACACAGATTGCACTGAGTAAATGCAACCTTGATTATAGGTGGTATGGAAGGGCTGAGCAAATCGTTTCTTGCTCTTATGTAACAACCATCTTTCTTTACTGGCTTTGTTTTATTGCTCCATCCATTCATCTGTCCATTCATCCATCCTCTACTTATACAATTAGTAATATATTTGCATCTTAAAAAAATTAAAACACTACCCAACAGGTGTTCTCCCTTTCACCTCTGTCCCTAGCCCCCAGCTCCTCTCTCAGAGGCAACTGTTACTAGATTATTCGGTGTCCCCACAAGCAACATAATACTATCCACGCTGTTTAGCCCCTAAAAGGTTAGCAATATATCTTATGAGCGTTCCATACTAGTATTATAACCTGCTTCAGTTTTCTTAATACCTGCATAGTGTTACATAGTATAGTTTGACCTTAATTTACTTAACCAGTCCTTTGTTGTGGATAATTTGGTGGCTTTTAATTCTTTGCAGTTACATGCAGTGCTGCACAGAATTGTACAGCACTTAATGCACTTCTTTGTGCATGTGGGCAAATACGGCTGAAGGATATTCTTACAGTTACAGGATATTTTCCTAGAAATGGATTTTTTTTTTTTAGATCAGACTTTTATGGAAATTGCCAAACCGCAATTTCCAACTCCTAATCATTTAGAAGTAACACGTAGTCCGCGAGCAATGTTTCTCTTAACATTCACAGCCAATCTCCCCACCAGACTGTAAGTTCTATTCAGCGTATACTGTGTTCTAGGAACTGTGTTCTACCATGAGATACACCAGTGAGCTAAAACTGACGGAGGCCTTGTTCTCATGAAGCTTGTGCCATTTGAACACTTGAATGCATGCAGTCACACATGCTCAGGTGGACACTTCTCAAGATTTACTGTACTAATGGCCTTTCTAATGCCAGGAAATAGACGAATATCTTTCTTTCAAGAAGACCACCCATAATGCCGTATATCTTTCTAGGTATCTGAACTCCAGATGTTACTAGGAATATCGGCTACCTGTAGTTGATGCTTGCTCACCATGCTGTACCCCTTGGGTTGTCTGGTTTCATAGATTTGTAGCAGACTCTTCCATACACCATCATATACTGCGGTTTCTGCTCAACACTCTCTAATGTGCAGACGGCCACTCTTTAATGGTCACAGATGTAATCCGCAGTGTATGTTGAAGGATGAAAGGTTAGTACTCTGGCAGATACCCCTAAATCAATGTGGATTGTGTGTCTTTTGGTGAATGCCCCAGCCTTTCTTCTTAGGGTGGTATGTTTCTGAGGCTTGCTCTGTATGATCCTCAGATGCTCTGCAGTGGTGTGAGCCCAGTTGCCTGCAGAAGTGACTGGCACATAACGTACCCACTGCTGGTTCCTTAGTCTTTTCATTCTCTGCTCCCAAACAAACTATCTGCACCCAAGTCCTTGTTACAGGGTTTGCTTTCAGAGGAACACGATATAAGACCCACTGAAAATTCTGGGCTGCCTTCACACAGAGGAAACTCAGTAAAATGAGTTTATTGTAGTCACTGCTTTATCATCTCTAACATCAATCTAAGACACACTGAAAATTCAGGACTTCCTTCACACAAAGGAAACTCGGTAAAAATAACTAAATTTACTGTAGTTATTGCTTCCTCATTCCTAACATCATGGTGTCACTTGTCAGAAGTAAAATCAAGTCAGTCAAATTTCTGAGCATCTACTAGGTTCTGGGACAGCTAAATACACAACATAAAAGTGATTCCTGCCGTCAAGGAACACACAGCCTATCAGCCAAGCTGCTTTTTCCAAGCCTGATTATAAACAAGAAAATTTGGTTAAAGATCTCAATTATTCCTTTTCTCCAAAGTACAGTGTGACTTTTCTTAGGAGTATATAACCCAGTGGGTTATATAACTATACAAATTGGGCCTGATGCAAAATCTAATGTGGACCTCATTCTCTCTTTGATGTAAGCCTAGGCTCTCATTGTTATCAATGACAGGAATTCAACTCAAAGGCGCTTGAGCCAAAAGCAAGGCATTAGCTAGCATGGCTGGAAGTCAGGGCACGTGCTCACTGGCTTCGGGCGTAGGTGGATCCCAAGTCTCAATAAGGTTTTCAGGGTTTTGTCTCAAACATGTTTTCAGGTTTTTGCTTTTCTTCAACTCTCACTTCTGATCCCTTTTGTTTGGCTTCACTCTAGGTCAAATTTTTTTTAACGTGAGAGAAAAAACAGCTCCCAGTGGATCTTGGCTTACTCAATCCTTACATCTCATGACCCTAGCAAGGAAGATGTCTTCTTTTTCCTAGTGTCCGTATAAAAAAGTCTTATAGAGACAGTATGGCCCTGCTTGGATTGCGTGCTTGTCCCTGAAACAATCATGGTGGCCAAGGGAATAGGGATTTCTTGCAGGGCTGAGTCATGCCTTTTACTCTCTGGGAGGGGTAAATCTCATAACTATTGAAACAGGGACTCTGCTACTAGAAGCAAGGCACATAATAGTCACAGCAGGCTGGCAGCACACGAAAGCGAAGCACAGCCCTTTATAGATCCCAAGGCTACAGCAAGAAATAAATTCCTGTTTTCTTTGGGAGTGGGTGTCTCTGAGCAAAATGAGATTCTTGGGTGGACAGTAGGTGTTTATTTATTTGGATTTATCCAAAACAAGGAGGCCGCCTCAGCTTGAACTTTCTGGAGCCCTGGGTATTACTCTAGAGCTTCTATACCAGCCCTGCTCAAGGCACAGGTGCTGCACCCACTCTGATTTGTGGGCACTGTAAGGGTAAATGAGATGTCCAGGTCTTTCCTCATAAGGCTATCCATGGCTGGAGCCACTGGAAAAACAAAAGAGGAATCAGTGAGATGGCTTCACCAGCAGTAAGACCTTCATTCTTGGGCGCATTCCCGAGTGGAAAATGCCCTCTGCTCCCTGCTGTGGAGTCGGAAGCAAAGGCAGCTTCCCCAACCCTGTAAAATGTTGGGAAGCAGAAAGAGGAGCTGCAAGCTGGTCGGCTGCCTTGGACACCAGAGGAGCAGCTGACAAAAGCCTGTGGCAGGGCTGGCTGTGAATAGCCTAGGTGATGCTGGTTGGGAAGCCTCAGCGTCAGAGCTGAGACCCCCCAAACAGTGTGCTGGCTGCTTCAAGAGGCTCTTTCCCCACAAGCCTAGCCCACAGCTGTATATGGGCTTGCTCAGCTCCAGAATGGGCAAAGCTGAAGCCTCTCTCTTTGATCCTTGCCGCACGCATTTAACCAAAGCCTAAGTACTTTTTAGGCCAGTGGCACTCATAATGCCTGGTCTTCGTCCATGTTTAAACCAAAGCCTTTCCCGTCATCAGTAGGCAGCAGTGTGTATTCTGCCAATCGCCAATCCCCATATTGGCTCTTTTTTTTTTTTTTTTTTTTTTTCCTATTTCTTCTCTGCGCGTGGCTCTCCTGACTGCTATTGCAAAGGCTCCTGGCAATTCCGGGTTTTAAGGAATCACCAGTGAAATCCTATAGGTTCAACTTCTTTTCTTTCACTACATTCCCTTTTCCCTTAGCTTATCATTAGTCATTTTTCCTCATAGTTTTGAAGTCTCCTTATTTGAAATTCATCAGTGAGTTAGTCCTGTGGGAGTTACTCTCAATTACAAATTGAAGACTAATTGTGCCGCAATGACTGTTGCTAAGATGCCTCCGCTATAATCGCTCCCTAAATTAACTCTCGCCTCTTATTTAACACTAAGTTAAGGCTTTAAAATAAGCTGTGATTTGTAGTAGGCAACAGAGCAGTTGCTGAATTGTGGAGTCACACCTACAAATAAATAAATAAATATGTAGACACACATACATATAATTTTATACATTCCCTTTTCATTTAAATTCTGGATTTTTAAAATCTAAAAGTAAAATCTATTGAACAGAAACAGCATAATTTTGCTTTTACTTTCATGTAAAATCAATTTTTCCTCATTGCCAGTTTTTTGTTCTGAAAAGTAGTTTCTGAAAAACTTAAATTACTACCCTCCCTGTCCCCACACGCTCTTGGTTTATGTTGCCTTGATGTATTTTCTTATTAAATGTGCCTCTGTTTTTTTCAAGGGTAGGATGGGGTGGGAGAGAGAGGTTTGGCTGCTGATGGAAGGGGATTGCATGATCCCCTGTATTTTGTGTTTTTATCCAATCATTGCCACTCTTGACAATCAGGTGACAAGCAGCAAGCTGGAGAGAACTCATCAGAAATTAACCCAGAGTAGGGGAGATGAAAAGGTAGTGCTCACAAGAGGAGATGAGACCCTGACCTGAATCAGGAGGCCACGACTGAATGGAGAGGAGCCGTCAGAGCAGGTGACACCTCAAAGGGTCAGCTAAGAATTCAACCCCTTGCAGACATGATCTTTAGGACACTTCTACAAGGAATGGATGAAGTGACTTCTACAAGTTTGGTGCCAGCGTAAGCAAAAATTCACTCTTCAAATTATAAATGCACTTTTTTTTTTTTTTTTTTTTTTTTTTGAGATGGAGTCTAGCTCTGTAACCAGGCTACAGTGCGGTGGTGTGATCTTGGCTCACTGCAACCTCCACCTCCTGGGTTTGAGCTAGTCTCCTGCCTCAGCCTCCTGAGTAGCTAGGACTACAGGCACACACTACCACGCCCAGCTAATTTTTTGTATTTTTAGTAGAGATGGGGTTTCACCATGTTGGCCAGGATGGTCTCCATCTTTTGACCTCGTGATCTGCCTGCCTAAGCCTCTCAAAGTGCGGGGATTACAGGCACGAGCCACGGCACCTGGCACGCTTTTATTTTCTAGCAAAATATGACTATGTGATTTTAAATATAAATTAAAAAGCAACTTAAAAGACATCTGAAAATGGTCTTTTGGCCTTAACCAAATGATGACAATATAAACAGCCATCAGTTTTGGCTCCCTCCAAAAGGACAGGCAGAGGCTAAGCGCATTTACCCTGCAGTTCCTGCTACCTGTCCTGCCTCAACCCTCTGGGTTACAGTGCAGGCAATAGCTCAGGACAGACTGGCCTTAAAGCCAGCTATCAGATGCCAAGGGAAAACCAGAAGGAAATGGACAAAAGAAGTGTAGGAAACATGAAACTCTCAAGCTTCTCAAGTCCAGACTAGCTGCTTCCTAGCCATGCCCCTAGCCCATCACTCACTGGTCCCCTGCTTGGCCACCTCCTCTGCCAGCTCCCTGCCCACCTCTTCCTCATGGGTGCCATTTTCTTACCCACAGGCAAGCGGAGCTCTGAAATGACTGGCAGAGAATATTCATAGGTCCCTGTCTCATGGAATGACCTACGGGCATCTGTCTGAGAATTTTTGCTCTGATTAGATGTTCTCCGTCCCTCACCCCATTCGGAAAATTAATTCAGAGTTAGAAAGATGATTTCCTTGAGGTGCCACCACACCCAGACCAAAGCCCAGCCCTGAAAGGAATGTGAGTCATGTGGAGTTGCCAAACAATACATCAAAATGCCTCTGATCTGTCTGCTGCCCCGCTCTCCCAACAGTGGCAAATGTCCTTGCCCAATTAGTGCCAAAATTAACCTTTACTTTCAGATTATAATCACCACTCATTGTGTACAGATGATTTGGACTACGTAGAAAAGTAGAGGGAGGGGGAAAACCCAACCGTAGTTCCACAGTTAGAGACAAAACTGGTACACTGACTTCCAGTCATTCCTTTAGGTAAGGTGTAATTTTTTTTCTAACATACTAGAGACTGTTTTTCCCTAATTTTAATTTAATACTATAATATACATGTTTATCTTGTTAATACAAATTTGTAAATGTGTTTAACATTACCATATTATGTTTATACAATAATGAACATACTAATATATTAATATAGTACATTAAATTTATTTATAAATATATTTACAGATATAAGCTTGTAAACATATTTCATAAATTTGTAAATGTATTCAACAGATGCATGATAATTCACTGAATAGACCATAGTTTACTTAACCTAAAGGAGTCAAAATAGGGGAATTCCTTTCCAATTTTTCACTGTTATTATTAAGACTGTAACTAACACTTCACGTACGTAGGCTATTTTCTTTACAAAAGGCTCCTAGAGATGGCTCAAAGGGTATAAACCTTTTTAAAGATTTCTTTTTTCTTGAGACAGGATCTCACTCTGATTGCCAAGACTGGAGTGCAATGCTGTGATCTTGGCTCATAGCAGTCTCACCCTCGTGGGCTCAGGTGATCCTCCCACCTCAGCCTCCTGAGTAGCTGGGCCCACAGTCTTGTGCCACCATGCCTGGCTAATTTTTTTTTTTGTATTTTTAGTAGAGAGGGAGTTTCGCCATGTTACCCAGGCTGGCCTTGAACTCCTGGTCTCAGGCAATCCACATACCTTCACCTCCCAAAGTGATGGAATTACCTGCGTGAGCCACTGCACCCAGCCCTTTTGAAGTCTTCTGGATGCTCATTGCCAAAGTTCCCTGGCCTTTTTAAAGGGACAGTAAGAAAACTGTTTTGTGGTAGTCACAGAGGCTCTCACTGATCCTAGGGGAAGGGTTTGCCTCTCAGCTGATTGGAAACCAAATAGACAAACGTTTTTATATACTGAAAAATGGCTCACCAATACTGGCCCTCATGCTGAGGTGCAGCCTGCTTCATCCATTTCCAAAGACAAATTAACGTCCAACCAATCTCCCAAGGATGTGTTTGTAGGACTGCAAAATTCCCTCAGAGATATCGTCCAAATGTTAAAAACAGTGCTTTTAAAAGTTTATGTCAGTGTACGTGAATGGCAATTCTTTTGTTAAGTGTCCCGGATAACTGAAGAACAGGCGTGTTTGTGTGTGTGTGTGTGTGTGTGTGTGTGTATAAAATGTATAGGTATACAACACACAAATACATACACAAACTCACATGAATACAATGAATATGCTTCTCATACATCTTCAATGAAGGAGATTTAATTTCTCCATTTTCAACATACGCAATTTCCAATCGCATTTCCTTTAGACAGGATAGGTGATGTCACCTGCTGTTATTGCAGAAACAAAGGCTCCTCTCCCCCTTTGTAATATACACTGATGAATGGAAGCAACGGAATTTGCTAACAAATTACTATACCTGCTGCTTGATGCTATTTCCTCCTCCATCTGCCTATCAGACAGACATTGTTTGCCTATCCAAAGCCGTTTAAATTCTCAGTTCAAGGAATCTTTGTTAGATGGAAAATGTGTTCCCCAAGAGCATTGGAAAGAACTGTTAAAAGACACACACGTTTCATATGTGGTGGCATCATGCCAGAATGATAGTAAGCATTGCTTTAGCGAGTGCTGGCCAGCACGCGCGCCGACACAGCAGGCAGCGGACGTAAACGGGACCACGGTTTAATGCATATTCACAAGGTGCCCTACTCTCCTGTGAGGTGTACTGAGTGCCCACTGGGTAGTTTGTATCACTGTTAAGAGCATACCGGTGGCAACTCCAAGGGAAGTGAACATACTAAAATATTGTAATCAGATTCCTAGGGCACTGTTTTTCTCCTAGCTCAGCAATTAGAGATTTCCCCCTGGAAATGTTATTCACATGAAAGCCTTCAAATAAAAAATATTGTACTAGAAGAGGAAGGGGTTACGTGTAGATGTACAGTCTTTCCGGAAATGTGCAAATATCTTTCTGCATCCTTATTTACATGTACACACGCGTACCACAGATTATATGTATCTCCCTAACACATGTATTAGAGAAAAAGATAGCAATGCCGTTCCACTGTTTGTGCAGAGGACATGGTCACTTGTAAGGTTAGACGGATATCTCTGAAGGCTCTTTTTCCTTGGGTCTCGGATCATATGCATAAAGAGGCTTTTCACCAAGTGGATGACTAATTCATTCATCTTGATTGATAATTAGAACCGACAAAGAACAGATCAACACAAATCACGAGGGCAAAAACATCTGGGACTCAGTTTAATGAGAATACCCCAAAACCTCTTTAGTGGTAATTGCATTGCAAGCACCAAATAGCTTTCACAGTTGTTTTTGCAAATGATACAAATTAGCACCCAAGATCTGAAAAGTTTACTGACTGCAAAAACATTCGGGGAATTTAGCAGGGCCCTGAGTAGCTTGGCCAAATATATGTACTAACCTAGATACACTCCAGCATATAAATGTGGGGACTTCTTGGAGTGTAAAGGAAAAAAAAAAAAAGTAAAGATATTGAATCCTACTGCTGTTTGCACTTGGAACTCCCAAGTGAGCAAGTTCATGTATGAGGCAGTTTTCCTCTTTCCCCGCAGAATCCCTTACCAAATTCACATAGATACCCTGAGAATTTTTAAATATCCAAGATGCTTAAAATCTGCAAGTGTAGATCCTTTTCCTTGTTAGAAAATGTAGACACCACACAAAGAATTTGAAGATTTCATGGATACCAAGTTTTACCCGAAAATTTCAGAAAAGGTGTAAAAATATGTAGCAATTGCCTGCCTGTCTTACTGGATCTAAACAGACCTAGGGAGACAATAAGAAGAGATATTCAAAGCAGTGGAATCTGGTTGTGACTCGTTTACTTCTTCAGCCACCTCTGCCGAAGTCCAGTGAGAAGTTAGGAAAAGGTACTAATCGTATAAATCCTGCAGAGGGAAATTTCAGACAAGTTAATTATGCCAAGCTGGAACAGGAAGGCTTCATTAAAAAAAAGTAAGTGTCACGATGAAGCCATGCTCTTTCTCTCCTTTGACGTAGCTCCCTTTCCTTCTTTGACTCTCCTGGCAGCGGCACACCATTGTGGACTCGGGCGTGCCAGCTCTTAGAGTATTTGCTTGCTTTCCTCTTCATCAGTTAGCCTATTCGATCTCCACTTACCCGTTTCTGCCTTGTAAGCTTAGAAGATGCTAAATAACGTGCATGTTCATGGAACCCCATCTTTTTGAATCACACCCTTTTTTATAGAACATTCTCTACCTGGAGTTTTCCCATGTGAGAATGTCCCAAGATCAGCAAGGCACATTCTGTGAAAAGGCTCTGTAGGAAAGAGGTGATTTGAAAAATGGAAGGCCCTCCCCCCAAATCATGCACCCACTAAGATGCAGTGAGAACTTCCAAGCGTGCTAACCCTGGCTGATGACATGAAACAGTTAAATTGTTAAAACAGACAAACAAAAATCCCTGCTCCCTGTCTTACGGAATTCTCCAGCAATACTAATGAAATGACTTCAGATAAAACCATTTTAGGATCCTCATCTTTTTGTAGAAAATTAAGGGCTTATTGAAACGTAGTAATCAAGCCTCACTGGTGATGGTTCCAGCTGCCTTGTTGGAGATAACGGAAATGAGAAATTATATCCACATTATATATCTGCAAAAGCTTCCGGAAGATATTTCAGAATCATTTTAGGGAAGAACAGGAAGGGGCGCATCATATTGTGGTGTTTCAACCAATCCTGCTCCCCACAGTATTTTACTTCAAGTTAAATCAAATAAAAATAAAATTAATTTAGAACAATGTTCAATAAGGAAAATGTCAACAAAAGGGTTGAAATGAACATTAAATGCGCCTGGAAGTGGAAGGGTAGTCCTGTCTTTGTCTTGGAGCCTCTTAAACATGCAGGTGGGACTTCATGTTAGTATATGTTTCCAGGCCTTTTTTCCTTTTTCGTTAACACCAGCTAAGCCCCCGTATCTAAGTACCAGTTGCCCCTGTGCCTTTTGTATCTAGCATGTGAAGCAATTTTTATGAGCAAGGAGCAATCATTTTGATATTGACATAAAATTGTCAATGGCAGGTAATGAAATGGCCTTTGAAATGGTATAGTTGGAAATAACATTTCAAATTTAAATTTTTTTTTTTTTTTTTTTGAGACAGAGGCTCACTCTGCCACCGGGCTGGAGTGCAGGGGTGCAATCTCGGTTCACTGCAACATCCACCTTCCAGGTTCAAGTGATTCTTCTGCCTCAGCCCCCTGAGTATCTGGGACTACAGGCGTGCACCACCATACCCGGCTAATGTTTGTAGTTTTAGTAGAGATGGGGTTTCACCATGTTGGCCAGGATGGTCTCAATCTCTCGACTTCATGATCTGCCCGCCTCAGCCTCCCAAAGTACTGGGATTACAGGCATGAGTCACCACACCCAGCCACAAGTTAAGAATTTCTTTAACCTTCTTAAGTGGTTGAAAAAAAAAATCAAAAGACTAATATTTTGTGATATGAGAAAATCATATGAAATTAAAATGTCAATATCCATAAATAAGGTTTTATTGGAATATAACCACAGCATTCATTTCCATCTTGACTATGGCTGCAGAGTTGAGAAGTTGTGATGAGACCTTATAACCTGAAAAGCCAAAAATATTTACTATCTGACTCATCCTAGAAAAAGCCTGAGCTAGAAGAAAGCATTGCTGCAGCACCATGAGGGCTGTGGACAAGATTAATGTATACTTTGTAGATAAATTCAACATTTTCTCTGGAACAAAGAAAAGACCACATCCTTTTTCTAAACTGATAAAGAGATTTTTTAAAAATGTTAATGGCAGTTAACAGGGCATAAATTCACATGGTTCCATGCTCCTATTCTCAGCCTCTGTTCCAGCCTTCACTGCATTGTAAAAATTGTAGGTGGTCCAGTTTGGTTATTTACTCATATTGTAGTCTTTTACATTCTTAATTACAATTTGATAAATTATTTGTGGCACCTCTCTTCCAATATACTTTTTAATCCAGGTTAAATATTTCACTTAGTAGCACAACTAAAGGAATCCCAGAGTATCCAAGTTATAATTAAATATGTTAAAGAAGAGATCAAGCAAAGGTGTAGAAAATTCCAAGGAGACACCATTAACAGTGGCTCGGTAATGAGAAGCAATCTGGAAAATACAGTCTATAAACAAGAACTCCCCTGCTTAATTCCCCACTCATTTACAATATTCCAAGCAGAGATTTTAAATGGAAAGACTGTCATATTCTACAGAGAATCTAATGAATTTAGCACTTAGAATGAATTCATTTGGGAAGGGTTTAAAAGGAATTTTTGTCTTGTCAAATGTATTATATCAAAAACCTAGTAAAAAGATGTATTTTACGTCACATTGTGTGTACTACATCATGTTAATGTAATGTAAGGAGACATGTTCTCTTCAAAAATTCAAAAACATTTGTTTTAGGAAAGGTTTAAAATATCCTTTAGTGGGCAGGACTGAAAATACTAAAAATAATGTGAAATTCAAATCTGGAAAATTCTCTCAACATTAGGGTTATTTGAGCCAGATCATTTAAAAGGAAAAATGACAAAGAATTCCTTTTAATCTTCAAAACCCAATTACTGTATAGTGTTAGAGCTGGTTGACAAAAGGAGGTAGCTTAGCTTAGTCAATAATTATAATAGCACATTTCCAGAACATGCACCAAAATATCCACAGGACTTTCTCTTAAAAACTTGCAACTGCTGTGCTCCACAACAAAATCCTGTATGTGTGGATTTGTTATTAACTCTAGGTTTGCATTAGAATTCCCTATCTTACAGCTTGGAGCTAAACTCTGTTTACAAAACAGTATTTACACTTGACTAATTTTGCAGATCAAACTAATTAAATCAATTAAACTGGTGATTAACCAAATGAAGGCTGATTGCAAAAATTAGTGGGTTTATTTTGGAGGACTGGAAGTAAGCTAATTACTGCAGTGATTACTTGAACCTGTAGTACTCTAAATGTGGTATAAATTGAAACCTCGTCGTGAATTAGACTGGGAATTCATTACAGTTTAAAGCACTGTTAATACTACTCAGTCTGTTCCTCCTTGGGGAAAATTTCCTCTCTCTGTGTTTTGTATACTGATAAACAATCAGTTGGGTTATGTGCATTTTCTGGTGCAACCAGTAAAATGAGGGAGGCTGAAGAAAAGTTATTTACTTTTGGAATGATAAACACCAGTGCCTGTCAAACTTTAATGTGCATATGAAACACCTGAGGATCTTGCTAAAAGGCAGATTGTAATTCACAATCATGTGGGTGGAAGTGGTAGTTGGGCTGCGGTGGAAACAAGGTATGGGAGGTGTGTGTTCATATCAAAGTGTGTGTGTGTGTGTGTGTGTGTGTGTGCGTGCGCGCGCGCTAAGATTCTGCCTGTCTATCAAGCTCCCAGGTGATATTGATGCTGCTGGTTCTTGGACCCCACTTTGAGCAACAAGCATGTACGTTGAAGCAGACAGTTAAACTGTTAGAAATAGATTTTGATGTTTTAGGATGGGATATGGAGACCAGGCTATCATTTGCATTCCCTGGTGATGAAACCTGACTCACTTTTAGTGGCAATGCCTGAGCAGGTAGCCTTGGAGTCAAGTGATTCAGTATGGCTTCTACTGATGGGTCCTCATGGGTGGATTTTCTCATGGGTGGATTTTTGTCTAGTGACCTGGTCTTCTCATGCAAATGTGTGAGTAACAGATTATTTACGTCCATACATAATGCATTCTACTAATTGGTTTTTAAAGCATATCATTTTAACAAAATGTGAATGTGGCTGAGCATGTGGTGTACAATTTGCTGATTTAAATATCACTGAGCTTTCTGCTCTCTGTTTTGCCTTAGCTTTGGATTTATGAGATGTTATTTACAATAATAAAAGAGAGACTTCAGGGTCTGTCTAAAGACACAGGTGTTAAGGAGAGAGATGTTGATTTTATGCAAAATTTGAAGATATGCAAGCAATTTCTTTTTGTCGTCATGCTGAAGAAGATGTAGGCATGTTATTTCCAGTGTTTCCATTATTTTCAATGTTTCAGCTATTTTCATGTTATTTTCAGTGTTGCATCCACTTTAAAAATTGGGGGAAAAAGTTAATTTTCCCAGTTAATCAATGAACCTGTCTTGACATTTGGATTCCTGCATGTTGTCGGTTCATAGCAAGAAACACCTATCCCTACAGGAAATCCCATAACCTTTAGCAATGACTATTCATTGCCGTTCGATAAGTACTACCCCCCTGTGTGCCACGGGCTGGAGAGTGCAAATTTGAACAAATTAGGACCACAGACTGCATTATAATAAAGACAGAGATCTGGCCCTTCTGAAGAGTTTCCATCTGGTGCTCCAACAACACTAGCATGATAAGAAACGGCTTTAGGTTAGAAACAGGTTGCTCAGGGCTTTGACCAGTTGCCTGAAAGTTAATCAGAAACACCTTAGGTGGCAGTTCTTGTTGAAATACTTCTTAGATTATTTTTTCGTGTTAGTCTTGTGAAAGTATTTGAATTTTTTCTTTACGCTCACAGACATTTGCGAGCTGCCAGCTCCTCAGTCTGGATGTGAACTAGCATCGCAGAACCTGGTGGGTGAAGATGGAGAAGGGCCAGGAGGTTGAGCTGAGTCTTCATAGATCTCAAAGAGACAGCTTGAAAAATGAAACTCTAACTGTTTAAAACTGAAAAGTAGTAAAAACAAATAAAAATTATAGGCTGAAACTCGTTAAGTGAGGTTTCATGACGCCAAGCTTTGGAGATTTTGTCAAGTTGAATCGGTTGAAGAAATTTAGCATAAAGATTAAAGAGTTTTCTTGCCTTAGCAAATATCATCAGAACATTTCTATTAATTACCAGCTGACAATCTGCAGAGTTCCTAACTGTACGAGACAAAAACAAATGACCACATAATCAACTGAGAGACTGTGTGCAGGTGACAGCTGCTTCCGTGAACTCACCATGGTTCAAGACTGCATGTTTGGATTTTTGTCTAGTGACCTGGGGTGGATCTGTCTTTTCAGGGCCAAATGGCAGTAACTGAAACATCTATCTATATATAATACAGATATATATGCATTCAGGTGTGTGCACCAGTACATAACTCTCCTTTGTTAGACACACACAGCAGGAATCCTAGTGTCTGTTACACTCTCAGGAAGTCGGTTTAAGACTTTACAATGGGAAGGATACTTGTCTGAAGGTCTGCTCACACAGACCTGCCCAGTGCATTCACTTCCTGTAGGAAAAGCTAACACAGCCCCGATTATCAGATGCTTGTCGATATTAGGGAGAATTTCTCAGTTAAGATAGCGTAAGGCCCTCTTCCCACTGTAAGGATAGCCTTGTCACAGACGGCTTCATGGACATAGGCATGGACAACGCCAGGATTCGTCATTTTGAAATTTTCTATGATTCTTCTAGACCCCTCTCTACATACCTCTTCCTCCTAACAGGATGCAATGACGTTAAGTAATTACTTACCAACTATAACCCCATTTCTAGTCCATCTTTCAGAAATGTATCCCAAAGCAACTTGAAGGCAAAGGAAAGTGATGGAAGGGATTTGTGCACTTCATGACTACACTGAGCAGCTGCCAATGGAGCTGCCCACCTCAGGATTTCCTCATTACGTAGCACTTTTTTTTTTTTTTTGTATTAAGATAAAAATAACCAGAGCTTTTCTCCTTGACAAAGGCACTACTTTTTTTCCTTATCCAACCCAAAACTTTGGACACTTCCTGCATTTGTGCTGAAGGAGCACGGGAATTTTCATATTGCCAGTTGATTCCATGTCTCTATTTTTCAGATAAATAAATGGCTTGAATAAATGAATCCAGAACCTCGTAGTTACACAAAACTGTACCAGAACTCTCTCAATGACTGTCAGTCAAGGTGACCTTTTCCCCAAAACTGGATCATAGCTCCTGGGAAAACTTTTCTCTCAAAAGCTGAGTAGATTGAGCCACTGTTCCCACATCTGTCTTTTCATGCAGAAAGTCCAGGTAAAGAATAAATATATTTGGTTTAGATGCAAACTTTTACCTGCCCAGCCCCAGTTTGGAATTAAAGCCTATTTAAGATTTTGCCCAGGTCACTTGTCCATACCTCTGCACTTTGGGTGCAGCATTCAAAATAAGCCAACTGGCATTTGATTATTTCGGAAGTACCCACTCAAGGATTGAATTACCAATGATACGTTAACATAAACTAGATAAATAGCACAAGGTAATGTATAATATGGGGATAAATGGACATACCCACAGACTAGAATAAGAACTATGTAACCAGTTAATAAAATTTATAGTAACTTACAGTGAAAATACTTGACACTAAGAGTGCAGTCTCGGCCGGGCACAATGGCTCATGCCTATAATCCCAGCACTTTGGGAGGCCAAGGCGGGCAGATCACCTAAGGTCGGGAGTTCGAGACCATCCTGACCAACATGGAGAAACCTTGTCTCTACCAAAAATACAAAATTAGCCTGGCATGGTGGTGCATGCCTGTAATCCCAGCTACTCAGGAGGCCGAGGCAGGAGAATCGTTTGAACCTGGGAGGCAGAGTTTGCAGTGAGCTGAGATTGCACCCTTGCACTCCAGCCTGGGCAACAAAATCCACTCAGTCTCAAAAAATAAAAGTGCAGTTGAGGTGATTCTTTTCTGAGTGTTCTTTTGGGGTCTAACTTACGCAGGGTAGGCAATGTATTAGCCCAGCTCGCAGTGAAATGGATGCATTTGTCCTTTAATATTGCACAATTTTAAGTGTGAAAAGAAGCAGAGAGAAATATTCTTTCCTTCAGACCCTGAGGAAGACTGACATGAGCTTTTGAAAAGTTTCTTAAAAGTTTATGTAAATACATTCATGCAGCAATCTTGAGCATCTTACATGTGAGAGGCATCAGGCATCTCATCAGGTGCTGAGGAGTTTGTGAAGATGCATTAGACTTAGATTCTGCTTCCACGAGGATCCCAGATAAGACGTTGATTTAAAATAGTGACAGAAACAGAGAAAAGTGACTCCAAGATGTTGCTTCTTGAGAAGTGTGAGGGAAATGATGCTGCTGAGGCAAACAGGGCCACGGGGAGGGAGGTGTTTCTGTCCTTAGATGAGCTTGGATCTTAGGGTGTTGGTGAATTTCAGATGTTGCAGGACAGATATGCATACATGTTTTATGCAGCTGGAGACCATCAGGCTGTTTGAATTTTTTTTTTTTTTTTTTTTTTTTTTTGAGATGAGTCTCGCTGTGTCACCCAGGCTGGAGTGCAGTGGCGCAATCTCGGCTCACTGCAACCTTCGCCTCCCAGGTTCAAGTGATTCTCCTGCCTCAGCCTCCCAAGTAGCTGGGGCTACAGGTGTGTGCCACCACAACTGGCTAATTTTTTGTATTTTTAGTAGAGATGGGGTTTCATCCTGTTAGCCAGGATGGACGCTGTTTGAATTTTAGGTAGTAGTCTAACTGGATTTATTTTAACGAGTTTGGTCCGCATTAATAACTAGACCATCCTTAATAGGTAAGCGTTTTGGTTTAGAAATTCATTATAGCTATACACTAATGAAATCTTAGGGGTGACAGGGTTGCTTTCCAAGTCAAAACTGGAAAGGAAACAACCAGCAGATCATTTGCTTGCCCTTCGTTTGGGCCAGTTTTAAACACATCATTGGGGAGCACCACAGCCCGGTGGGAAGGTCACTGGCTTGAATATCAGAAGATGTGAGTTCCATTTCTGACCAGTAATGGGACCCTTGGACAAGTAATTTAGTCTTTTTGCAATTTCATTTTCTCATCTGTAAACATAGATAGGCCTCATTAATCCCAAAGACATCGCTAGATCTTTCTTTCCATGATTTCTGTAGTACATGATTGATCACTCCCCAACTTGATTTTACCCTTGACATCTCTCTCCACCAGAGGTGTTTAAAAAAATGTGTACAACTTTTAGCTTTCTAAAACATAATCATTATTTTCCCATTTGTTTCTTTAAATTTTACTTTAAGTTCTGGGATACAGGTGCAGAATATGCATGTTTGTCACATAGGTATACATGTGTCATGGTGGTTTGCTGCACGCATCAACCCGTCATCTAGGTTTTAAGCCCCGCATGCATTAAGAATTTGTCCTAATGCCCTTCTTCCCCTTTCTGCCAACCTCGTGACAGGCCCCGGTATGGGATGTTCCCCTCCCTGTGTCCATGTGTTCTTATTGTTCAACTCCCACTTACGAGTGAGAACACGTGGTGTTTGGTTTTCTGTTCCTCTCTTAGTTTGCTGAGGATAATGGTTTTCAGCTTCATCCATGTCCCTGCAGAGGACATGAACTCATTGTTTTTTCTTTTTCAGATTTTTAAAAATTTATTTATTGCTGTAAAAGAGAAAGTGAGCTTAGGACCCACGTGAGTTTCATCTATTAGGAGGGACTGACAGAGATGAGCAGATTACATTGGGTTGATTAATATTTGTGACACACTTAAATTTCCTTACTTGGGGACACAGAAATAGGAGACACCTGATTTACTCAATTTCTGGCTCACTGGAGATCTGTAATGATTTTATATATATATATATATATATAAAATTGCACTTTAGATTCTGGGGTACATGTGCAGAACATGCAGGATTGTTGCATAGGTACATACATGACAATGTGGTTTGCTGTCTCCATCCCCATCACCTATATCTGGCATTTCCCCCCATGTTATCCCTCCCCAGCTCCCTAGCCCCTGCTGTCAACTCATTCTTTTTTATGGCTGCATAGTATTCCATGATATAAACTACTTTAAATTTCCTATGGAACCAAAAAAGAGCCCATATAGCCAAGACAATCCTAAGCAAAAAGAACAAAGCTAGAGGTATCATGCTGCCTGACTTCAAACTATACTATAAGGCTACAGTAACCAAAACAGCATGGTACTGGTACCAAACAGATATATAGACCAATGGAACAGAACAGAGGCCTCAGAAATAGCATTCATTTGTTTCTTACCGAGCCCTGAAATGATACCATTATTGACAACACTTCCATTCAGATGAGGAAACTGGGACTTACAGAGAGTAAAGGGCTTGCCTTAGGTTCCCAACTGGTACCTGTCAGAGCTGGAACTCATAGCCACGTCCTCCTCCTATCTCATCCCTCTACACACACAAATCTCTCCACCCCAACGTGCTCCAGTCTGCATTTGGTCCACTCTTGAATAGACTTTAAAACTCTTGTAAAGACACAATTAACATTTGGGAATGATTGCGATACAAAGATATTTTTTAACTTTTTCTTCTATAATAATTTTCTATTTACATAAAATTTGCAAAAATAGTACAGAGAGTTCCTGTATACCTCTTACCCATCTTCTCCTAAATATTAACGTCTTATACAGCCATAGTACATTTGTCGAAATGAAGAAACTGACATTGGTATAATAATATTAAACTACAGACTTAATTTGGATTTCCCCAGTTCAAATATTAATGAACTAATGAGAGTAAATTGTTGAGTAGGAATAGCATCATAGATACAAGGTCTTCTGGCCTCCATCAAATAATACCCATGCACAGATGTGTATGTACTATGGGCCTTACCACAGATACAGACTACTAACACCAAAGCATCTCCGTCTTGGATGAGAAAGTCAACAGACGTAGGAAACTGTGATCATTGATGAGAATAACAGTGGCCACGGGGAGCACTGGTAACCCAAAGTCCAAATGCTTAAGATTGTGACCTAGACACCAGGTAGCAGACCAAAGAAGCATTTCAGATTCTGTCTTTTATGGACAAGGTGCTCACAATCACCATCCATCATTTCCTAGGTACAATTTTTTTCCTGGAAGATATTGCAGTATTATTCAAAACATGCCAAAGTGGGCAGGAGATCCCAAGAGTAATTGTGAGTTATGAGGTCAGGGGGACCTCATTGCAAACTATTTGCAAAACTTAATTGGGGTAATAAATAAACTGAGCATGTAAATTAGATTGAAGACTACTGTGTGAATTAGAAGGAGGCCATTAGCCTGCCTGGTCAAAATGCCTTCTTCCTGTTCTGGAATATTTGCTGAGTTGAACTGTTAATCGAAGGAGTGTTAAATTCAGATATCCTAAAATTTCATAACTAAAATAACTTGGAAATAAGGCCATTTAATGAGATCCTTTCTGGACCAAGGAGTAGGCTTTATTTTTTATGATTAGGTACTTAGATACTTCTCAAATAGAAGATGGTCTGGCTTTCACGTCAAAATCCATCTGCCCCCCAAGGGTGTGAATTCATCTTAGCCAGTGTACTTAGAAGCAACTGTAGAAGAAGAAAAAAAATGAAGCTCAGAAGGAATAAAATAAGAAAGCCACTTCTAATCCATGAAAACAGACAGATCTGTAGGTTGAAATGAGACTGTCCCCTGACCCTTTTCTTTTTTCCATTTTTTTAAACCATGTGGTCAAAAATAAGTTAGGCCTGACACCTCTTTTTCATAAATATGAAAAATGAGTAAAGGGACCTCTTGGAGGTAAATATAAATATTAAAAGAAAGAAAGAAAGAAAGAAAGAAAGAAAGAAACGAAACGCCCAAACACCGCATCTCATCATCAGCCTAAGTCAAGTCTTATAGCAGCTTTTTTTTTTTTTTTTTTTTTTTTTTTTTTTTAAGCAGTTGATTGAATGAATACAAATGCCTCTCTATTGTCACTTGGGATGCCACTTGATATATCCCATTTTCTAGACTCTAATTATTCCATTTGTAGACATGAATGCCATTTAGATGTGAGCTAATTCAGCATGGTAACTCAATTAGATTTGTACCGACTTGGATTTATGAAACATCAATGGGTTCTTGGTGAGGCCAATGGGACTGCGGGTGATTCATCCCGACGTCTCACCGACACAGCCTCTCAGGAGCTCAATTAAACATGCCAGCCATGAGGATGTTTTTTAACTGGAATGTTTCACAATTAAAATAAAAAAGATTTCCGTGTTTCTCTGTGCACATGGCCCAGCAGAAAACAAAGACCTGTAATAACATGGACTGAAGTTTCCCTCCAGGTTATATGTTATCTCCAGGAAAGAAGGCTTCTTCTCTTGGCTGTGTTCCAGCACCTGTGTGGCCAGACGCGGTTGTTGACCCACGTGGCAAAGGCCGTGGCACTTCACAGTTTGCCTCACATTCGAGGGCACTCAATAAATGTCGGTTGAACTAAATCGCTAAATTTGTCTTAGAGCCTGTATCTGCAGCTTAACTCTCAGAGCTGAAAGGCAGATGCTAATAGGACATTAGATTTGTAAAAATACGAGAACTCTCAAAGTGATGAAAATTATGCTGTTTTCAGCCTAAAAGTATGGCCCATGGTGAGAACATGGGTGAAAAGATGTGAACCAGGATTATCCCCTGACAGTACTTTTAGCTTGTAAAATACTATTTTCAAAAAAAATTATTTTACTGTGCAGTTCTGTGCTGGGCTTAGACATGCAGGCAAGCTCCTGGCATGTTAAGGGCCAATGCCTGGCAGAGATCTGTCTCACACTCCTCCTTCTTCACAATGGGAGTGTTTAATGATGAAAGGACCCATGGGTCCTCAACGCAGGGCTTGGCACAGAGGGCATAATTAGAAACACTGTGTGAATTCATGCCACAACATAATGGGTATAAACTCACTTTGGCAGTGATGAAATACTTTGGAAATGACTGTTGTCATTTTCCTATATCAAGTCCTACTTAAGAAAGACATCAGCTTGTTATTCCAAGACCTGGATAAGGGACAGCACAAAGCGGGAAGAGATTCCAGGTTATCATATCTCTCTTTATGGCCTTCTCTCAATTTAATACTCTACTATTTATGTCTATTGTGAGATGATTATTAGTTGCAGAACAGTAGTAAAAGTACTAGTGAGTAGTAAGTCGCAGTGGCAGTAGTAATACTTGGTCAAGTATTATAAGTAACATTGCTTTGCACGTTAGAATTTTCGAAGTGCAATTCATGTAACTCGTGTCATTTCATCCCCACAACAATCCTGCAAAATACATCATTTGCTCCATTTTACAGCTGAGGAAACCGCTCAAGGGAGGTGGTTTTATGTCTTGCCTAAAATCATGTGGCTAAATCTCAGTGAAGCCGGGATTTCAACCTTGTCCTCTCTCTGTAAATTCTTCTCATGTGGTACGGCAGAAGAAGCATAAAGTTTGGATCAGGAAACACTGTTTTACTTTCTGGTTTTATAAAGTTTTGAATGTTTTATGAATATCCGAATTTAGCCTTAGCACATGACGAATCTGAGGCCATTCTTGAGTTGGCTAAAACTTCCAAATTTTTATTTTTAAAATCATTTCCTGAGAGTGTCAGATTACACTAGCATGGCAGATGGAAGCACCAGGGGATGGGATTAACGTTGTCTAGAGAGAGGAACTTCTTCCAGCTTATGCACCTACCTTTCTTTAATCTCAAGGGAGCCTTGATTAAATTGGAAACAAAGGTTAGGACTCCTTTGTCTTGTTCTCAGGGTACCTCCTTTCTTGCTTCTAATTTCTGACCGCAGTGGCCTCTGTGAAGATTTTTTGAAGAACCACCTAAAAGAGAGGGGACGTGAGTTTATCTGTACCACATCGGCATCAATTAACACATGCATAATTCACTGTAATCTTGCTGTCCTCACAAACAACCAGTTCCCCTTGGCTCCTTCTCATTCCAGGAAATGCCATCTCAGGCGGCATCTCAGGGGAGGGGAACATCAGAACGACCAGTGCTGGGGTCAGGAGCTGCCAGCCTCCCTCATCTTGCTCTGTCACTGACTCCTGGGGATTTAGGGCAGCCCCCAGCTGGCTGAGCAGCCTTAGGAAATTCACCCAACTCCTTGAGATTTATTTTCTTCATCTGTGCCAAAAGTGCTCCCATCGGGAATTCTTGGAAGCCTTACATAAAATGATATACACGGAGATATTTTGCAAACCATTTAACCTATGCTTCCTATCCTTTTGGCATAGGGACCCTTATGGTATAGGGACACTATACCGTAACACACTCTATCTTTAAAAAAAAAAAAATCTATGTTTGTTAAGTGCCATATTTTAGAAACTCACAGTGGGCTTTGACATATTAAAGATTCTGAGGTCGGACATGATGGGTCACACCTGTAACCCCAGCAGTTTGAGAGGCGAAAGCAGAATGATTGCTTGAGCCCAGGAGTTCAAGACTAGCCTGGGCAACATAGTGAAACCCAGTCTCTACAAAAATTAAAAAATGAGCCAGATGTGGTAGCCCATGCCTGTAGTTCCAGCTGCTTGGGAGACTGCAGCAGGAGGATCCCCTGAGCCCGGGAGTCTAAGGCTACAGTGAGCTATGATTGTGCCACTGCATTATAGCCTGGGTGACAGAGCGAGAGCCTCTCTCTAAAAATAAATAAATAAATAATCTGAGAGGTCCTGAGAAATAAACTCTGGATATGTGTTCAATGCAGTGTTGCACCAGCTGTTTGACCACATATGTGTTTTTGTTGTCGTTATTGAGATGGGGTCTCACTTCGTTGCCCTGGCTGGAGTGTAGTGGCATGATCTTAGCTCACTGTGACCTCTGCCTCCCGGACTCAAGTGATTCTCCCACATTAGCGTCGCGAGTAGCTCCCTCATGAACATCTTGGTGCTGTCTTGGGGTAATGACTGATCTGTTTTGAGGTCTGGCTGTTTAAAAATGTATGACACCACCTCCTTCTCTCTTTCTCTCTCTCTCTCTCCCTTCTTTCTCTCTCTCTTTACTTTTGCCGTGTGATATGCTGGCTGTCCATTCACCGTGTGCCATGATTATAAGTTTCCTGAGGCCCTCGCCTGAAGCCGAGCAGATGCTATAGCCATGCTTCCTGCATAACCTGCAGAACCATGAGCCAATTAAACCTCTTTTCTTTATATGTTACCCAGCTCAGGTATTTCTTTACAGGGACAGTGCAAAAATAGCCCAACACAAGTGACCAGCTAATTCAGCCTGAGGGAGTCAGGAAAACATGAGGCTACATCTGGCTTTGGAGGCTGAATAGGCATTCACTAGGGTGGAGGCTGAGATGAAGAACAGGAGGAAGATTGAAGGCGGCGGGAAGTCCACGTGTGAAAGTACAGCGATACATGCAGATACCCTAACTGCTCTGTTTTGAATGCAGTGAAGTTCAGGAATCTGCACCTAATGATTCAATGGAAAAGCTGCTTCCCCCGGAATAAGGCTCAGGCTACCTCGGGGGAGTGAATAAAACTCCCTCCGGTCACTCTGGCAACATGCCTGTTTTCTCAGAGCCTATTCCTCTATTTAGCTTGGCAAACAAAAAGGTTTCATGATTCGTTCCTGGATATTTATCTGGCCATATTTCTGTGCCCTGTTTTGGCTCATTCATCTGTTCAACAAGTACAAATGCTTATCCTTTGCTTGTGCACCAGAACGGTTCTAAGTACTTGCAATGTCAGCAAACACCCACTCACCCCTCCCCTCACAGAGCATACGTTCTAGAAAGGGAAACAGACAATGAGCAGTAAATATTTCTAAACTGAAGTATACCTAGGTATATTTGCAGGTCATAAGTGCTGTGAGAATGAAAGACCAGAAGGTAAACGTAATCGAGAATATACCTTTATATAGATGATGGGGAAAGACCTTTCTAATTAGTCAACGTTTGAGCAGAGGCCTGAAGGAAGTGGGGAGGGACCCTGCAGATACCTGTGGGAAGACGTGTCTGGATGAGCGAATTGCAGTACAATATCCCGAGGGTGCCTGCCATAGGCAAGGACCAATAAGGAGTCCAGCGGTTTGGAATGGAGTGAATGAGGCAGATGAGTGTCATAGGAACGGATGTCAGGGGGTGGGTGCAGGGCCTGGAACCAGTGTTAGAATGTGCAGGAAGTGGGATCGGAGTCCTTGGAGGGTCTGAGCGGAGGAGGCACATGATCTGACTTATGTTTTAAAGGCTCCACTCTGGCTGCTGTGCTGAGAAGCAACTGCGTGGTGGGGGAAGGGCACGAGGAGGGAGACTGGTTACGATGCTATTAGAACACCCCAGGCAAGAGAGGCTGGAGGCTCAGACAAGGCTGGATGCAGGGTAGTGGTAGGGGGTAGCTCTGTGGGTTTCCCCATTCCCTGGAGAGTCGCGGCCCTTTCAGCCTCTGGAGAACTGACTTTTCCAACTACGTGAGTGATCGGGACAGATCTTGTCACCTTCCCAGGGCTTCATCTTCCTCGTCTGTAAAACGCAGACAGTCATATCTGCCTTATCTGACTCATGAGGTTCTTGTGGGAATTAAATGAGGTCAGCACTGTGGAAAGCATAGAGCACAGCAGGAAGGAAAACATACGTGAGTCAAAACCCACCAGCCAAAACCCACCAGCGAGACCTCTAATCTCTCAATAACAACATTGCCTCAGATCATTCACGAAAGGGTGCTGCTGACTTTGAAGGTTAAACCCTAAGTCACAGATTGAGAGGAGACCTTTATGATTATCTGGTCAAGAGCCACATCTCTCAGATGAAAGGTAACTGCGATGCAGAGATGAAGGTGGGTTCCCGAGACAGGGCAGTGAGCGCTGGAGCCACGCTGGAGTCTCAGTTCCTGGCTGTCCTCTACCATGCGGCCCATCCCAAAGCTCTGACAAACGTCCCAGTCTTGAAAACTAATCAAAGCACAATTAAGATAAAGGGAAAAAGAAAGCTGGGCGCTGTGGCTCAAGCTTGTAATCCCAGCACTCTGGGAGGCCAAGGTGGGAGGATTGCCTGAGCCCAGGAGTTGACAACCAGTCTGGGTAATATAGTAAGACCCCGTTTCTACTTTAAAAAAAAAAATTAAAATTAATATATAAATTCCAAAAAAAAAAAGAAGGCAAAGGAAAAGAAGACGCTCAGTTGTGAGGTGTACAACAGCTTTGTAGCTTTCAGGTGCATAATCGAATTTGATCTTCCCAATGACTCTACGTTGTCAAATACTCCCATTTTACAAATAAAGAAACAGAGGGTCAGGAAGATCAGCCAAATGGTCCCACGTTACACAGCTAGCAAGTAGCTGGGAAAAGATTCCAGCTCACATCTCTGGCACCGATCTGGGTGCTTTACCCTGCATTTAATGAAAACCTTTAGAGAGAGCTGAAATTGGTTTAATTTCAGAGGGTATTATCTCTATTGTTCTAATTATTCTCTCTGAATCCTTCAGGAGAGGATTGGAAGGAATGTTTTTTATTTGTGATTGTAGTCTAGTGCTTATTAGAATTTCTGAGCCTTCACGCTGGAAGTTTCAACAGGCTTACTGTGACACTTTTGAAGTGTTGAGTGTAAATGTAAGTCTAAAAAACATTCTCAAGCCAAGTGCTCTGACATATTTTCAGATAATAGGAGGAAGAGTTATGTAAGTGGATGCTTTACAGAGAGACACACACTGAGGGTCACATGCTGCAGTTTCCTGAACTGTAAAAGCAAAGAGAATGTCTGAGATGAGGAAGGGACCAGATTTTGGTGCAGAGACCAGAGGCAAAACTGCTGTTGAAAAAGCAGATCTCAAAGGCGTGTCCTTGCTGTTCAACTGGGACATGTGCTATGTCCTTTGGTTTTAACTTTGAAACGATGTATTCATTTGAATCAAGAGAACTATGGGAAGGTTTTAAAAAGCGAAAAAGGCTGGATGTGGTGGCTCACACCTATAATCCCAGCACTTTGGGAGACCGAGGTGGACAGATCACGAGGTCGGAGATTAGAGACCATCCTGGCTTACACGGTGAAACCCCTCTACTAAAATACAAAAATTAGCCCCCTAACCAGTCTGTCCCAGCTACTCGGGAAGCTGAGGCAGGAGAATCATTTGAACCTGGGAGGTGGAGGTTGCAGTGAGCTGAGATCGCGCCATTGCACTCCAGCCTGGGCTATAGAGTGAGACATGATCTAAAAAAAAAAAAAAAAAAAAAAAAAATGCAAAAAACTTGTGCTGGAACACAAAACACAGGGGAAGGAACCCTAAGTTTGAAATGTCAGTGTATTTTCGGGAGCTAAACATGGCTAAAGCTGACATCGGCTTTGAAACCACCCAATTAATGCAGGTTCCCTCCACGTGTGATTTCCTTTGGCAGCAGGCACAGACACCCAGGAGCTGTTGGCTTAGCAGCCCCCAGTCCCTTGGCCAGATATTGGGGGTCCTCAGGCCATGAACCTGTGGGGTGAGGCCCCAGGGCACTCCATGACCCTGAGAGCTGTAATCCCCTCTGACCCCCTGCTGCAACTGTGTTGTCACTACTGACCTTTATCCTGTTTCCGATTCGAACCCCTATCCCAGAGAGACTGAAGTCCCATCATGAATGCAGCGTAATCCTTCCCAAACCCTTCCTCCTGAGGCCCAGCCATCTGACTGACCCCAGCCATACCTCTCCAGATACCACCCCACACTGCCACCTTCTGGTATTTCAGATATGTTCACTCTCAGCCAGCCCTGGCCCCACCCTCTCCACTCTTATGGCTACACTCTGCAGAGAGAGAAGATGCCTGCCCATGCCACGTGGGTTGATGTAGGTGTCGATGCAGCCTAAAGTAGGGTTAGCCCTTCACTCACTCATTCTCCCAGTAGATACCCAAAGTTTCATCAAGTCTCATGGCCAAAGCTCTGTATATTAAGGCAATCTTAAGATTAGTAGTAATTACTATAATTAACATGCATTGAATGAAGGCTTAATTATTAACTGTGTGACCTTAGACAAGGTATTTTACCTCTGTGATCCTTATTTTCTTATCCATAAAATGGGAGTCATAATAGTATCTACTTTATTCTGAAATTATTAGTCGAGTGGCTACATGTGTGAATTATAGTTGTGTTTTTGTTTTGGTTTTTTTTTTTGAGACGGAGTCTCACTCTGTCACCCAGGCTGGAGTACAGTGGCACGATCATGGCTCACTGCAACCTCTCCCTCCTGGGTTCAAGTGATTCTCCTGCCTCAGCCTTCCAAGTAGTCGGGACTACAGGCGTGCACCACCATGCCTGGCTAATTTTGTATTTTTGGTAGAGATGGGGTTTTGTCATGTTGGCCAGGCTGGTCGCAAACTCCTGACTCAAGGAGTCCATCTGCCTCAGCCTCCCAAAGTGCTGGGATTACAGGTATAAGCCACTCCTCCCAGCCATAGTTCTGTTTTTAAGAAAGACAGTATATGTAAAGTGCTTTGCAAAGCCTGGCACCTAAGCATTCAATAGTGGCAGTATGTACAAATATTAATCATCTACTAGTAGTATGTGCAAGGACTTCTCTAGGGGCTTTGTATATATTACACTATTAATTCTGAAAACTTGAAAGTAAAGCAGTATTATACCCATTCTCCAGATGAAGCTACAACTTAAGGCTTTTAAGTAACGCCTCAAAGCCACACACTTCGTAAGTGGGTAAGTGGCTAGAATTTGAAACCTGGTGCGTTTGACTCCAAGCTGACCTTTTAAGTCAGGAAGACGTGGATGACAATGAAAGTTTTGAATGACAGCTCATTATAACGATAGAAGGCCTGATGGTCAGGGATCCTCTGTGATTAATTGCCTCATGAGTGGAACCAATAGTGAGTTTTGCAAATAGTAAATACTTCAGCAGTGCAGAGAAAAAGGCCATTATTTCCACTGGCTTAATAACAAAAAGCTTTAGGAGCGAATTTTTCACTAGTTTTTTTTAAACCCTTTTTTCCAGCCTATCAAAGGAATACATGTATGGTATAGAAAAATTCAGAGACTTACTTTGCTCCTAGCTTTATTGTACTTATTTACTCTTTTGTTTTTAAATCTGTTTCTAACTCTTCCTGCCACCTCACGCATTGCCAGCATTACTCTGTACTGTTACAACCTTTGGTAAAATAATCCCATTGGGATTACAAATGCACATACCCTCTGACCCAGCTTTTAAGATTTTTTTTTTTGAAATAAAACACCAGTATATATATGCAAGTCTTTATACTTATAGCATTGCTTAGAGATGGCAAAACAAATTCAAATCAAGATAATGCCCATATATATGTGTGTGTGTGTGTGTGTGTGTGTGTGTAGATCAATAAGAGGATACGTGAATAAACTGTGACTCATTGATTCTGGGAGCCATTATGTGCCTACTACAAAGGATGAATTAGATTTCTCTACAATAAACTGAATAAAATTGTTTTCAAATCTTAACAGCTTAGAATTTAGGAGCGAAATCTATTTTAACGAAAGAAAGGTGAAGTAATATAGGGAAAAGTAAAAACGTGTGTTTGCAGTTGATCCAAAAAGACATTGTCATGAGCTCAATACTGGGGAGACATAACTCAATAGCACCTTGTATGAAATGGGTAAGGGGATAGGTGTGGTGGCTCATGCCTGTAATCCCAGCAGTTTGGGAAGCCGAGGCAGGCAGGTTGCTTGAGGCCAGGAGTTCCAGACCAGCCTGGCCAACACAGCAAAACCCCATCTGTACTTAAAAAAATAATAATACAAAAAGTAGCCGGGCATGGTGGCATGCATGAGTAATGTCAGCTACTTGGGAGACTGAGGAAGGAGAATCGCTTGAACCTGGGAGCTAAAGGTTACAGTGAGCTGAGATCATGCCACTGAACTCCCATGTGAATGATAGAGACTCTGTCTCAATTGAAGGAAGGAAGGAAAGAAGGAAGGAAGGAAGGGAGGGAGGGAGGGAGGGAAGGAGGGATTTACCATCTACATTTACAATTTACAATCTACAATTTTTTGTAGATTATAAATTGAATATAACCTAATGGTATGGGGGCCGGAAAGCTAATGGGTAGCTTAGGGACGTCTAGAGCTTTTAGAAGAGGAGGAAAGATCAGCCTGCTCTTATGTATACTGGCCCCATCTGGAGAGTCACGTTCAGTTTAAAACAAGCATGTTCACCAAGGTAATGAGGCTGAAATCACGCCATTGGAGAAACAGCTGAAGGAACTGTACTTCGCGCTTTTGAAGAAGAGCAGACCCAAAGAACACACTATAATTGTCTGCAAATTTCATGTCACATGAAAGCAAAATATTAGACTTTTTCTATAGACCCTCAGAGCTAAAACCAGGACCCTTGAGTGGGTAGAAGTTAACTCGGGAGAGAGGTTTAGCCTAAAATAAGGAAGGCATTGTGAACTATCAGAGCTTGTCAAAAGTGGCAGAAAATGGCTTGGTCTGGAGATTCCAGGCACCTATTCTGTCCCCGTAAGTGTTGGAGGGCCTGGTGGAAATAATGAGAAAGGAGACACATAGTTAATGGGGGCAGTGTGGTGCCTAACACCATTTCCCAGCCCATCACATCCCTCATCAGAGAATATTCAAGTTTATCAGTTGATCCTCGACATGTGATTTTCAGTCAGGAGAGATCAGGAGAGGCAATGTAGAATGTGCTTGTGAACTCCAGCTCTCAAGTCAAACAGACCCAGGTTTCAATCCTATCTCCTCTGCCTCTGGCTCTGTGACTCACGACAATTTCTAAACTTCTCCAGATCCCAGTTTCCCTGTCTGTACAATAGGAATAGTGTTGGTCTCTTCCTCAAAGTGCTACAGGTCATAAAATGTGCTTAACACACAATGGTACATTGTGAATTCTTAACAGGTATTTTAAAGTTAAATTACGTAAATTGGTCTTGTTTCTTCTCTTATTATATAGGTTCATTTTAAATGGGATGGAACAAAAGTATGTCCTACATAATGTTGGAGAAAACCATAAATGTCTGTGAATTAGAATATCTTATTTCCTAAGCCTTCTGAGGCTTATACACATCAATTTGTACAGTTTATTTGGAATATTTGGTTTCTTTCCAGGTAGATGTCACAAAAAGAATACCGAATGTGAAGCCGTTAGATCCAAGTCCAAGAGGCTTGTCATATCTTAAGCAGGTAACCTCTAGAGTCTGTTTCCTCATCCATAAAGATAAGCAAATCTATATTGCCCAATTCATAGAAGTGTACAGAAGAATAAATTATAAACATATGTAGAAGTACTAGTCAGTTAGGAGCTATTATTACTGTATTGTCATGATTTGCAAAATGGACAAGGAGCATGATTTCTTTGGTCCTGGAAAACTAAGACTACCAAAGACAGGACCATTCTGAGAATTTAATCTTAGACTTCTAAGTACTTTTCAGGGTATAGGAGTAAAAACAAGCAAACAAGAAAAAGAAAATAAAAATAATAAAAATAAAATAAAACACACCATCCTCTGTGAAAGCAGGCATTGCCAGCTTTCCAGAAAACTTTTTGGAGCCTAAATGTACCTTTCCAGGTAAAAGTAGAGAAGGAGCTTGGGTATGATGAAGCTTCGGCCCAAAAGCCTTTCTTAAGAGTAACTTTATTAATTAATTAAGTTAATTAGTTATAACAAGTTGAATATTCTTAGTTGCTAATTGCAAAAGCAGAGAAGGCTGCACTTGAAGATGGAGGAGGTGAATAAATACTGGCTTAAGGACTCAAAGATCATTAGCACTGGATGGGATCTTAGATAAGAGTGAATGAAAAAGAAGCATCAGTAAATGTATAAAGCTACTCACCCATAGTTTATTGCTCCTAACAGCCCTGACAGTGCTCTCCTAAAGCTTATTCTTTCATGTCCTGGTTTTGATTTCTAGGCAGGGTCTGAGGAGAAAGTAAGGTAAGGAGAAAAAAGAAGGGAAAAGTAGAAGCAAAGACCTTTGACTCAAAACACGTCATTTCCCTTACCACCCCCATCCTCTCCAAGGAATCTAACACAGGCATAAATATGTATGGGAAATGCTTGCTTTTTAATGGAGGATATCATATGGAAATCTCCACTATTTGAACTCTATTCTAAGGGAAAAAATATTAAAAGGTCAAAAAAAAAATCCAGTAACAGGGTGAGAAGAAAGAAAAAAGAAGGAAAGAAAAAAATCAAATATTAAAAGGTTAAAAAGAATTTCATGTTCCAAAATGTTTATTACAGTACCATTCCCAATAGTGAAGAATCAGAACAGCTCCAGTGTTCAGTAAACAAGACCATATTTAAGTAAATTGTGACAAAGCTTGCCGAACATTATACAACCAGTACGGATGGTGTCACCACGACTGTGAAATAAAATAAGCAAATGCTTTGTTCTAGTTACAAATGGAGGGAAGATAGCGTTGGGTGTACCGCATTGATAGAGAGATTTCAAGTCATAATCTATTATACGACAGAAGGGAAAGAAAGGTAGATTCATAGATATAACATGAATTAAATTAGTAAAGTACTAAAAGATGTGAATCCCAAGAAGATTTTATAAAGAGACAGACACATTAAGGAGACATGTGTAGAGCTGGAAGAGTTTGTATTCTTTTGACCTCAGGAGGGAGAAAGCTAAGAACAGCATGGGGTTACCCAGGTGGGGTTACAGTTTCAAGACAGGCCACAATGAGCACTCCCCACTCCCAGTGGGTTGGACAAAGAGGTACTCGCCTTATAGTGAGAAATACCATGAGCAAACTTGGTGAATGGTAATTAAAGGTAAGGCCACCTTGGGTCCTGGGAGGAGTGTAAGGGAGACGGGCAACCTAAGAACATGAGAATGCTTCTGGGTGCAGGTGATTCTCAACAGCATACAGACGGTTTTATTATAACTAGGAACCAAGCGTGTACATATGTACCAGGAGACTGCAGACCTTAGTTTAGTTGCAACATCTGCTGTTTTCCCCTGAACCTGGCCTGACCTGGTCAGATGCATGGAATTGCCACCTGGAAGGCACCTTTTTAAAAGCCCCCTCCCACCCAAGGTGCCAGAGGTTGTAGCAACTGTAACAGCCTATTGCATGGATTGATCTTCCTGTTCTTCCCATTCCCCAGGAGGACTGAGGCTGTTTGGAAAACAAAGACCGCCAAGAACCAGGAGTTAACAGGTACAATGGAAGTCATAGTATTATTATCAAAACCATGTACATCCAGGAAAAACAAAAGACGGAAAGGAAAACATTCTCATGTCAACAGTGATTGCCTTTGGAAAATGTCAACATGGGTGAAATGTTTTCCTTCTTTTTATATGGCTGTGAATTTCCTACGAGGAAAAAATATGGTTACTATCATTCATAAAGACTTAAACATAAATGCAACATTAAGGTAGAGAGTAGCATCATTTGGTGGTGGAGGAAATTTTTGTTTAATTTTTTTCATATTTGTAGGATGATGCCTACTTACTGCAGAAAATTCCTGGTATTAATTTAGCCTCTAGCTTCACTTGACTATGCTACTCCTATTTTTTCCTTCAGTTTATCAAAAATCCTTTTTGGAAAGAGAAGTGCTATCAACCGATCAACTTTCCATTCTTTTTATTTACTTCATTCAATATTTTTTACAACATCAAAGCGAATAAAGAAAATATTAAGACCTGGTTAAAGGATGTTAATAAATCCCTTCTTTAGGGTTTCTTTAGAGAATTTTTTTTCTTTAGATCTAAAGAAAATATCTTCCCCCCACCCCAACCCAGTAATCTGTGTTAATATGTTATTTGTATCTTACCACTCTTTCTCTATTCTCACAAGAATATAGGGGTATTTTTTCCAATTTAAAAAATGTCGTATATTAAAATATTACTCTCTAACTTTTTTCTCAACAATTCGTATCTTAGATATGAGATAAGGAGGTGCAGCAACCTGACCTTTATCATACAGCTAGTGAATGGAATTTGAACTGAGGAAGAGGGCTCTGGAGTCTAAGGTCTTAACTACTACAGACAGCTGCTCCTGACAGAAGAGAAGGCTAAGAACAAACCCAAGGGAGCTGGTGACTGAAACATTTTAGGGGAAAAGATGACAAAGAGCACTACATGCTACCGTGATTTCCCCTGTGACTTCTAAACTCCAGCAGGGGTTGTTGACTTCACACGCCTTAGCTGCTGAAGACTCTCAGCCCTTCGGGAAAAGGAGCCACCTCCTTGTACTACGTGTCAGGCGTGCTGAAAGTGCTCCCAGGATGGCGGAGGTTGGTCAGTTGCTTTGATCATAACCCAACTGTCGACCTTTTGGACACTTCGCCTGATAATTGTGGTGCATTTTGCATATTTTGGCTTATAAATGTTGCTGGTTGTTGACTTCACACTGAGCACCCTTCTGGTCCTTGGAATGTCAACATTTCAGCCCACAAGCTCTCTTGAGTTCGGGCGATTCTCGACATCATGACAGACAATTTTATAACTGTGAAAAAAAATGTACCTATGTGCCAACTGAATTGGAACATTAAGTGGCTCTTTTAATTAAAATTCAGACAGGAATTTTAGATTTGTTACCGAATAACCGTCGATAATGCCAATGAAGAGTTCATTCTGGATTGATCCTAACCTGTAGGAAATTGCCATTTATAATTCACAAATCACTTTCTTCCCCATCTCTTCCCATCTCGATTCCATTTTCCCTTTTCCACTCTCATCTCATTATCATCATTTTCTTGCTTCTTGACTAAAAAAAAAAAAAAAGAAAAAGAAAGCAAAACCAAGGAAAGCACTTTGCTCACTAAATACTGTGTTAGGATAACAGGTATGTTGAAACGCTGATTTTCAGGTGCATAAATATCATCATAGAATTGCTATCTGAGCCTGGCGCGGTGGCTCACGCCTGTAATCCCAGCACTTTGGGAGGCTGAGGTGGGTGGATCACGAGGTCAAGAGATCGAGACCATCCTGGTCAACATGGTGAAACCCCGTCTCTCCTAAAAATACAAAAAAATTAGCTGGGCATGGTGGCGCGTGCCTGTAATCCCAGCTACTCAGGAGGCTGAGGCAGGAGAATTGCCTGAACCCAGGAGGCGGAGGTTGTGGTGAGCCGAGATCACGCCATTGCACTCCAGCCTGGGTAATAAGAGCAAAACTCCGTCTAAAAAAAAAAAAAAAGAATTGCTATCTGTTACTGAGTTCCATTTGATTGAACAAACATCTAGGGAGGCCATTCGCCCTGCCGTGTCTAGGGAGTTGGGAATACAAAGACCATGTGCAGGCAGGCTTTCCCTAGTAGGAACGTAAATAGATTATGGCCTTGTGTGCAAGGTGTAATAGAATTGTTGGCACACTGCAAGGAAGCACAGAAAAGAAGATGATGAGGGAAGGAAACATGAGGGAAGACTTTCTGGAAGAAGTGTTTGCTTTAGCTGGGTTTTGAAGAATGAATAAGAGTTTAATAGGTCACCAAGTAGAAAGAGAAAGTTACTCATGGCAAAAAAAACCCAAAATGAAACAAACAAAAACAAAAACAAAAACAAAAACAGCATTTGTGAAGGCACGGAGGTGAGAAATAACATATTTGTCTGCCATTCAGTGACTAATGGAGTGTGGTGGGCAAACGAAGGAGGAATGCCAGATGAGAATGGATAGGATTCTACGGGCTAGGTTCTAACCATTCGAGCATGATTTTAAATTTTGTATTTCCTTTCACTTGCTATGTAGCAGACACTGTTGTGTTTTACAAATACTGATTTATTTAATCTTTATAACAATTCAAACAGATTATTGGTCTACAGCCAGTGTTGAAATAAGGGCTGACCTCAACAATCTGGATTGACTGGTTAAAAAAAAAAATAAAGCACACACACATAAACCTATGGTAAATGTCATCTTACAGAACTAGACTCAAGAACTTTGAAATGCATATGTAATCCCTTCTCCAGCAATGAATCCTCATGCCCAAAGGAGATTTCGGCTTCATTATGTTATGGAGAAAAAGGATTGCTATGGACAATGACTGTGCCCTGGGCCTTACAAAACTTAACCTCAACATCGTCCTGGTTGCACAGTGGTCTCCTTTCCTACCTGAGGCTCTGAGAGATCAGGTAAGTTACCTGGTAAAGTGAAGGTAATGGAATTTATCTAACTCAAAATCTGAGGTTTCTCCTTTCCACACCTTTCCAGAGAAGGACCAGGGAGGGCCAGACTTACAAATGTTTCCTTACACTACTTCAACCTAGTATGATCACAGGCAAGATCTAACAGGGTGCTTTCCTGACAATTTACTATGTACTGTGGAGAAGAGAGGTATGAGAAAAGGCTCTACATATATCCTTTGACCCCTTGGTATTTAACCCAGTATCTAATGATGTGCATTAAATATTTACTGAAGACAGTGTGCTCTTTCTGTCTGAAGTTCCATTACGTGAGAAATCTTTAGATGATGACAATCTATGACATAGACTACCTTGTTCCTTCAACCAACCAAATTCTGATAGGTTCAGGGCAGAATAACTAAAAGTAAGCAGTTCTAGGAAAATTGGGATCCACGGCCGTCATGCCCTTAATAGTGATCCTTTTAAATTCAAGAGCTTTGAAATCCACATCCATAGCATGTTCGGGTTTGTTTCCTTGGAGTTCCATATACCATACCTTGGTGATTAAGCATCGCAGATGTATATAACATGTTTTCCTCACAATTTGTAGCACCTCTGCTTTCTACAGCCTCCCTTCCATTTCAGCATTCCTCTTTTCACTCCACCCTCCTGTACTGTGATTCGCCTCTCTAATATTTTCTTCTATGCCTCTCTTACAGAAAAAGGGGACTGGAACATAACTCACCTTAAGGATTTGGTGAACCATGGTGACCTCACCTGGGATCCCTTATCAAAATACACAGTATGCATTGTTTTTTAAAGCCTTGAGGCAGTGGTGTTTATCTCAAAGGAATGACTGTCCAAAATCTTCCTTGAGGGATATAACAGCAATAACAATTACTGGCCTTTTGGGCGCAGCAGCTCATGCCTGTAATCCCAGCACTTTGGGAGGCTGAGACAGGCAGATCACCTGAGGTTAGGAGTTTGAGACCTGCCTGACCAACATGGAGAAACCCCATCTCTACTAAAAATACAACATTAGCTGGGTGTGGTGGCACATGCCTGTAATCCTAGCTACTCGGAAGACTGAGGCAGGAGAATCGCTTGAACCCAGGAGGCGGAGGTTGCAGTGAGCCGAGATAGAGGCATTGCACTCCAGCCTGGGCAACAAGAGCGAAACTCCGTCACACACAAAAATCTATTACTGGCCTTTTGCGCTGGTCTCTCCTGTGCCTGGCACAGTGCTAAGCTCTTGCATGTGTGGCTAATTCTGACAACATTCTGCAAAGGTGACATGATCATCCCTAGTCAGAAAAGAAAACTATTGTTTAGAGGGATGAGGTCACACAAGCTGCTCACTAAGGTCGAGGGAGATGAGAGCCGAGGTGTGTTTGGCTTCCAAGCCCCAGCCTTTTCTGGCACTCTGACTGCTTCCCAAAAAGGAGGTGATGGGGTTGGTCCTTCAGGCCAGTGAGGGTCTCTTTGCTGATGAATGATTTCCTCCTCCTCCTCTACCTGAGCAGGTGCGGCATGTTCCTGGTTAGAGAGGGAAAAGAGGCAGGACTCTGCAGATTTCCCTAGAACAAGTATGCCAGATTACCACCAGCAGGACCAGTCACTTCTGTGGTCTACACTTTGGCCCAGTCCCCAGGAGAGTTTTCTGCTACTCACATAGGGTTTCACACATAGAAGGATTTTCTCAGGTGAAAGAAACAAAAGACAGGACCATGGACCCAGGACTTCCTGTGACATCGTTACTCTGACCTGCAGCCATGAACTGTTTCACGGTGAGTGGTCTCTATAAATTGCCTTCAGGTGTTAGTTTAAGAGAGCAGATAAAAAAGAAAAGTTAAAGAGATTTTTAAGGTTTAGTAAAAGAGAGCGATTGATACACATCAGGACTAGTAATAATGCCCTACAAACCTGTTAGTTTGTAGTAAAGTGACAAGAAGTAGCCGAGGGGAATCCTTGCCCCCATGGTTGAGATTTGGTTCACTTTGATGAATCAACCAGTTTGAACGATTAGAAAAATGAACTCAAATGTTTGCCCTGATTCAGAATTTCCAAATGCCCCTGTAGGATAAAAAGAGTTTTTTTTTTTCCCGTGTCTATTTAATTTTGCAATATGCAAAATAGTCTCCATAAAGCATCTTGTCCTGAATTTAGCAGAGCTTTCAACAAATTTCATGACCTGTTCTAATTGAATGATTAATGTTATCCATTTAAATATTGTAGATCTTTTCTTGTCCTAGCTAAACTTGCCTACAGATAAGGACTTTCTCCGTTGTAAATGTAGATTCCTAAACAACGCTTACAAATGGAAGAAAAGCAAAAGTGTCTATAATAAATATTGCAAACAATTAGGCCTCATCATAGTAATTTCTTCAGTTTTGTAATGTTTGTTTACGGGGTTTTGTGGGGAAATTGCTACCATTGCTGAGATCCAGCATCATAAAGCCTCCACCCTCTCATTTTCCAGCAATGAAAAGTTGTGACAATGAGAAATATTTTCTTCCTTACCACACCCCCATGTCAATTATAAAGTAGACATTCGAAGATCCAGACCCAAACATGTAAATCTGTTTCTACGCATTCAAAGTATGCTTTCAGACATTTCCTAAAAATCCACACATTAATATTGCTTACTTTTCAGCAGGGGTAAATGAGGGTCTCAGAGACCTCCTTAGAACAGGCTGGAGTTAAAGAATATTGCATGTTTTTCATTTTACTGTGATGAATGCAAAGCTATTAAATAACCTTTTAAAGAGTTGGTGTAATTATCTGTAAACAGTAATGTTACCAAAAAAAAGGTCAAGTTGTCCTGCCATTAGATGTTTATGGATATACACTGGATTTATGTTTCCATAAAACAGACACCGACTAACTAGATTAATTCTCCACAAACTAAACCAACTGTAGTAATATTTAGACACAATAAAATGATACCAATTAAAACAATTTTATTTTTTGTGTCATATTGATTAATGGCGCACTAAAATTAACCAGAGACCTTAAACTCAGAATGGTTGGCAAAAGGCATCCACATCTCAATATTATTACCAACAAGAAGAGCAGTTAAGTGAGATGGCTGTGCAATAGTATGAATATTTAATTAATAATTAGTCATGTAATTTCTCCTCAGGAATTATTATCCCTCAAACTGGTTTGTGAATTTAATTATTAGCAGCCTTTTTGTTTCCATGTCCCCTCATTACTGTCAGGATTGATGTAACATAAACTTCATTAAAAATTAAAGCAAGAGTCTTAATTACAAGGCTACCCTGACTGAAGTTAGAATTAGCCAAGTCAGTGATGTGCAAATGAGTGCATTATTTAAGAAACATGCTGGAAGTAGTTATGCTAATGTAGAAGGTTCGCAGTAGCAGACCTTTTCACTTGCAGTTGCATATTCATTAAATGCACTATGCAAATTTAATGTAGCAGTCTTAGTAATGCGTTGTTAATTTATTCAGATTTATTGAGTACGACTTGTAAAAAAAAGTACAAATTTAATTACTCTATCTAGTAGGGATGATATTAGGAGATAGCGGAGGTTTAAAATGTGTTGAACTGGATTACTGCGGTTTGATGGAAGACGTGGTATCAAAGGACACAATTTTGATAACTGGGCTTGAAAGAATATTTGATTTACTTATGGAATGATCTAAGAAATCACTAAAATTGCACATGTTCCTTCCCAATAGGAAAGTAGAAAAGTCTCAGTTGTATTAACTTAAGAGCTAAAGCAGTGCTGAGTCCACAGCCTAATGGTCGTAATGACTCTACAGAGACCAATAAAGGTTATGGATTGAGATCCGTGTGAAGCAAACTGTCTTTGTGGAAAGTTCATTGGTGGCTGCCTGCGTCTTCCTGCCACGCGCCGGCAACCGAGCCGGTGGACCAGGTGGAGTGACAGGAATCCGCATCGCTCTCCAGCGGAAAGGCCCTGGTGCCCCTGCAGGGTGCTGTCTTTTAGGGTGGGTGGACGCTTAGGCTCAGGGAGGTCAAACCCAGGACCAGGTGAAGAAATTGTGTTCTTTAAAGGAGGTACCAGAAATCACGCTGGCACTTGACGCCCTTGTGTTGACGTATCCCCAGTGGACACGGCAGACTGTTCTTTACACATCTCTCGTCTCCTTCCATGGAAAACCTGCAATGGAGGGTTTCTCCTCCCCATTTGACAGGTGAGAAAACTCACACTGACAGTGGAAGCATAACTGGAGCAGGTGGAAGAGCTGGGATTTGAGTCTAGCCCACGGCTCCTCCCAGAGCTGATTTCCGGGGTCCTCCTCCTGCCCTCTGGTCTACCATCTCTCGCTTCCCCCGCCGCCTTTCCCTGTGATCGCCCTTGCATCCTTTCTTTATCTGTTTCCCTTTGCTTTCAGAGTTCTTTCTCGTCTTCCAACTCTCTGCTGCTATTTCAGCCCCGCCTTCCCTTCCTCTTTCTCTCTCTCCCTCCTCTCTCGGTCCCCTTCTGTCTCCTCCCTTTGTCCTCTTGCCCTTTTCCTCCCACGCTTCCGTTGTCTATTTCTTCCTTTCACTCCTTGATACACACATAGGTGTGTCGATATTATTTTGCTTTTTAGAGGCAGGGTCTCACTCTGTCGCTCAGGCTGGAGTGCAGTGGCCGCATCATAGCTCACTGAAACCTCCTATTTTTAGATTCAAAGAATCATCCCACCACAGCCTGTAAGTTAAAAACTGACGACGGCTGGCCTTTTTTCTCTTAAACAAATGCTACACACAAATATGTAGGTTAAATGGAAATAAGACTGTTTGAAATTCAGCAAAGCAATCCAGAACAACCCCCTACATCAAGATTGGCAGTGGGCATGGAACACTATGGAGCCATTAAAAAAAAGAATGACATCTGTCCTGGCACAGTGGTCCACACCTGTAATCCCAGCACTTTGGGAGGCTGAGGCAGGTTGATGATTTGAGGTCAGAAGTTCAAGACCTGCCTGGCCAATATGGTGAAACCCCATCTCCACTGAAAATAAAAAAGTTAGCCAGGCATGGTAGTGTGTACCTGTAGTCCTGGCTACTTGGGAGGCTGAAGTAGGAGACTCGCTTGAACCCAGGAGATGGAGGTTGCAGTGAGCCAAGATCATGCCGATGCACTCCAGCTGGATGACAGAGTGAGTGCGACTCAGTCTCAAAAAAAAAAAAAAGGAACAAGATCATGTCTTTTGCAGGAACATGGATGGAGCTGGAGGCCATTATCCTTACCAAACTAACACAGGGGCAGAAAACCAAATACCACATGTTTATGCTTATAAGTGAGCAATAAGTGATGAAAACTCATGGACACAAAGAAAGGAACATCAGACATTGGGGTCTATTTGATGGGGGAAGGTGGGAGGAGGGAGGGAAGCAGAAAAGATAACTATTGGGTACTGGGATTAATATTTGGGTGATGAAATAATCTGTACAGTAAATCCCTGTTCATCTATGTAATAAATCACAAGTTCCTCTATGTAACAAACCTTCACATGTAATAAAAGTTAAAAAAAAAAAAAAAAGATTGGCAGTGGGGAACAAGGCTGTGAGCATTCTCTTTAACCCAAACCTCAGGAATCACTGTGCATGTCACTACTAGCAGCTTGATTGGCTTAGTAGACCCCCAGCCTTCTTTTAAGAATTTTAAGTTTCTTGTTTTTTATAGGTCACAAAAATGAGTCCTGTGCATTTTTAATACTATCAGTGTATTTTATATTGGTCGGGGGGCTACGGTTTCAGTGGTTAATCTTTTGGAGAAAAATCAATACACATTCTATTCAGCTCTAGTAATGAACAGACTAAATTATTATTATTAACCATGTTGAGTGCCTGGTTCTCGGCACCCATCTTTGGAGTTATGCCAAGCTCTCTGATACATTCAGACAGTCTGACCTATACATATTGATCTCCATCTGACAGAGAGGTTAACCAACTCGCCTTAGGATAAGCATATGAATTGATATCTGACTGAAACTTAGTGCCTACGTAAAGATCTTTCTAAATAATTAATGAATCAGGATCCAAAAAATTAGGTGGCAAAGCAAATGTTCAGGGTTTCCTGTGTGAACCTTTTCATCTTATGTCCCACAGTAAGATTGATCTAAAGCCCAATCAATCAGGTCTTAGGGTGACCTAGCGCTAGCCACCCCTCTCTCCTGCTGTCCATTGCTCCATTAATGCGTCCCATTCTGCCCTGGGGTGTGTGTGTGTGTGTGTGTGTGTGTGTGTGTGTGTGTGTGTGTGTCTGCCACTGGGTTGTAGACTTCTGAGAACACCTGGAATTTCATAGCATCTGCTGGGATTTTTGCTGTGAGAGTTTGGCGTTTTGGATTAACCTTACTTGTCTTTGGCTAGCGGTATGGTGTGCTAGTAAATGCTTAACAACCAGCTCTCTAAAAAATAATAAATTATTTTTTTCAAAAGCTCTGGTTTGTAGTGTTGGCTGATTTCCTTGGTATTATGTTCTCACTCTATCAATTTCAAGTTACAGTGACAACATGATGTCCCTAAATGTGGAGTTTGGACGAGATAAGCAGGCATAACCTTATAGCTGTATATACATCTACAGATATGACAGCTGTAAATAACCTCAACATGCATAATAGTAAAATACATTCAAACACATAGAAAGTGATTATTTTTGCTTATTTATTATCTTTGTTTTGGATTTAATTTAATTGTACATTTATATATAGCTTTTAATAATGTCTGGGTCTTAGAATAAGCTGACAAAATTCTTCATCATTAATAATTGGCTCCAGCTCACCAGTGAGTAGTGGGAAGAAAAAAATTCATTGTTAAAAACGCCACCACAACCAATAAGAACAACAACAAACTGGTACTGTTTCTGTTACTAAAATGGTGTTTTATTATTTATATTAGGGGGAAGCAACCTGACCCCCAAATAAGAGCTCACGCTGGCTCGCGCCAACAGGACATCTGTAATTTCATAATATCTGTTGGGATTTTTGCTGCAAACTGTTGACAACTTGAAGCAGATAGCTTCCTGTTGAAGAAGGAAACGTTGTTTAGTGATGGCAGAGATGTGGGCATGTCTCTAGCCTGGATCCGTGGGATCAATGGGAGGATGGAATCAATGACAAGTTAGTCTGTACTTAGCAAAAGAACATATGTGGTGCTGGTACCACATGCACCAGGTGCACTGCTAAGTGCTGGGGACGCAAAAAAGGTGACCTAAGTCTCCTGGGCGGGGGATCAAGGGTGGACTCCTTGGGAAGGAGACCATGAAGACGTCCAGATGAAAGGATGGGTAGGGGTGGGGACAGAGCCTGGCCCTGAACCTAAGAAGAGCTTGGTCTGTTTGCTGCAAAGCAAAGAAGGCTGGTGGCTGGTGTGCAGCTGGGAAAGGGGTGTATGAAAAGCTGGTGTCCGCAGGTGCCAGGTGAGCCAGTCCCTTGTGGGCTGTGTTGAGGGTTCCAGACTGAATTGGAAACACTTTCTGAGGCAATCTGAGGTTACCCCCTAATTCCAGCCACCAGCCACACTGGATGACCCTTGCATATTTGTCCCATCTGGTAGGCAGTAAGCTCCAGAAGGGCAGGTATCCAGAGGGCTGGTATAGGGTCTCCATCACAGCAGCTAAAGAAAGCATTTATAGAAGTGAACGAAAAGATGTGTCCCTGCCCTCATGCCCCCTTACAGGTCTGAGTCTGGGGCTCATGCTTCTGACCGAGCCAGACCTGAGACCTCCTCGAGAGGCTCAAACCCCAGCACTTCCCCGCTGGAGAGGTTAAGAAGCCAGGAGCAGACAGTCCTTCCTGGGCCTCTGCTCCCAGAGGGGAGCTTTTGAAGGTCAATAAATTTAACTCGAGTCCTCATAGGAACTGTGGTCACTATGACAGGCTCAGATGGGACTGGGGCTGTGGAGGTGAGCTGTGTCCCAGGGAAAGGGGGAGCTCTTGCTGCCTGGAGCATAGGTACATTCTCCTGTGTTTCACCTGTTGCTAACGTGTGTTTGGTATGATTTCAGGGGTACCTAAAGACTCCTATGCCCTTCCCCCACAAATTGGCTCTTGAACCTACTGCTGAAAGCTGAAATTGTACCTTTGAGAACTGGGTACTAAATCTTCCATGTAAATTCCCTAAACTAGGAAGAAATAACTATAATAAAAGAGTGCTTTACATGTATTGATCTCTGCCTCTATAACAGGTGCTGTGCTAGCAGCTTTGTATGCTTTATGTCATATACTCGTCAGAACAACCCCATGAGATAGATATCATTATTCCCATTTTACAGAGGAGAACCCTGAGGTACTGAAAGGCTAAGCAAATCACCTGAGAATATTTCATTGCTAATTAATAGAGCAGGGACCAAATCAAGTGTTTCTAATATATGGCCCATACCTTAACAGCTGGGTCCATCTGACGCTGTGTTTGAGGCTGAGAGGAGGGAGCTAAAAGGTCAATTTGATCCAGTATTCCCAAATTTCCCTGAGGAACGGAACCATGTGAGGACAGTTGTTAATCACGGTGCTTTCCAGGCTCGTCCTATGGAGTTTAGAACTGCCCAACTCTGAGATGAGGTCCAGGAGTTAGTATTTAATGAAGTGATTGCTTTCAAGGGAGCTTGGAAAATGCTAGTGGGAGAGAATGACCGACATGCTTTGCCCTTAGGACCGAAGCCTATAAATCGTGGGCCCTCACACCTACTCTCTCTGCAAAGGAAGAACCGGTTTTAACCTACCTGGAAACATCAATTCAAAGATGAATCCAAGAAATCAGTTTGTCAAAGGCATGCATGCAAGCAGGAAGAAGCAGGAAGGTGGAGGATGACGGGAAGTCATTGCTGGTGAGTTGTGGGGCAGTCGGTCGTACCTGGGCACGGATTTACTCGTAGAGTGTCCGGTGTGTTTATCTCAAACCAATTCTTCGATTTTCCTGAGCCTTGGGTTTTTTTAATCTGCAAAACAGTGAGAATACTATCACAGTGATAAAAATGCGTGATGATTAAGTGAGAGCTGGCCTGAAATAGGGCAGTGGTGAGAGCGCTGATTCTGGCCCCACGCTGGCCGGGTTCTTGTCTTAGCCGCATCACTTTCTCTCTGTGTGCCTTCAGGGGAGTTTTTTTAACTTCACTGTGCCTCAATTTCCTTTTGTGTAATGAGTTAGGAAATAAAAATAGCACCTACTTCATAGGGTTGTTGAAAATACTTATTGTGAAGTACTTAGCACAGCACTGTGTGCACAGTAGGTGTACTGATAATGTCTGTTAAATTACTGTTAGACTGCTTGGCAGCTGCTAGGTCCTAATGGTTATGGTTTTATTTATTTTTTTCCAAAAGATGGACCTAAGAGCCAGGTTCCTGGCACAGGATGCTTCTACCCACTAATTCTATAGTCACAGGTGAAAAATACACATTGGCCCTTTAGCAGTGATTCTAGAGAACAGAGCAGAGACCACTCAAGGACAATTGTTTCAACCCTTGGCTTGTTTTGCTCCGAAGCTGACATGGAGGGCACACCCATCACCCTGCAGGAAGCTGAGGAAATAGATTCCCCCATTGTTGTCTGTGCTGAGCAAGTCATTTCTCCTCTCTGAGCTTGGTTTCCTCATTTAAAAAATATTCCTCCCAGGTCTAAAATCCTGTGATTCAATGAAAAATGCTCCTAGACCTAACCTTCAAATCTTGGCTATTTTGCCAGAAATTCAGGAAGTGGGAAGCAATCACTGAGGAGACTGGGTCATTATGACTTTCTTCTCAGCAACTAACCTTTTTACTTAAGGCCCCTCAGTCATGTCGATTTCCAAATGCTTGTGGCTTTGCTTAGCTTGTCCTTCTGAAATGATGGTCTTAATCATAAATTCTAATTGGAACAGGATCCACCTCAATTTATTCCTAATGCCTCAGAAAAGCAGAACTGTTTCTAGGAATAAATTGAGATGGATTCTATTCCAATTAACAATTTGACTCAGTCAAAGTGTTGTTAACCCACTGCTGTCCTCTGCTAACCATCCAATTCATGGATGGCAAGTTGCTGGGCTTGCCAGAACTAGCAAGAACGAGAGCTATCTAAAGATGGTCACCACTTTGACAGGTGTAGACACGATTCTCTTCTCTCCTCCCCACTCCTAACCCCATCTTAGCTTTTTAAGGGGCACCATCTGTTAGTTTGCTTTGAGCTGTGATTGGATTGAGCTACTCTCTCTGAATTGCAAGTAGGATGCTCTCATCTTATTTAGACAGATCCTGTATCTGTCAGGGTTCTCCAGAGAAACAGTACGAATAGCCTATGTATATACATAGAGAGAGATTTATCTTCAGAAACTGGCTTATGTGATTTTAGGGGCTGGCAAGTCTGAAATGTGTACTGCAGGCCAGCAGGCTAGAAACTCAGATAGGATTTCAATGCTACGGCATTGAGACAACATTTTTTCTTCTCCAGGAAACCTCAGTTTCTACTTTTAAGGTCTCCACTTGATTGGATGAGGCCAACTCACATTATCTAGGGCAATACTCTTTTCTTAAAGACAACTGACTGTAAATGGTAATAACAGAATACTTTCACAGAAATATCCAATGCTTAGGCACTAAACAGCCTAGCCAAGTTGACACACAAAATTAATCACCATGAGTTCCCTGAATTATTTTCACAGAATATAATCTATTGCATTCCTGGAATATATTGATGAAATGTACATTTAGTCCCTAGCAGAAACTTGCCCAAATCTGAGACTAGGTGTAAAGAAAAGCAGCAGGCTTGAGGCATTGTGACTCTCAGGGTGTCCCAGTGCCAGCCAGCACAGAGGGTTCCATGCTTGCCCATGCCATACCCTTCACCTTGTGCCCCCAGGTATGTTTTTCCCAAGGCAGGAGTCAAGATGCCTTGCTGGGCGGAAGCCGGGCTGCTTCATAAATGATGGTCCATTTATGCCAGGCTCATAGCAATTCCTAAGCCCACAGTGCCAAAGGAAGGGAGAGTAGACACGAGTTGGAGATTTCTATAAACCAGAAGGTAAATATTCGTGATTGAACACCCAGCCTGGCAGGGACACTTGGGAGATTTTGACCAATATAGAGCCTCAGAATTTCCATTTCCACTGGGCAAACAGGAAAATGAGATGGCGCAAAATTGATGTGTGTGGAAAGCAGAGCAATTGGGCATTTACATCTATTTAATTAAGGAACACGTTGTAACCTCTATTTACTTCTGTTTAATTAAGGGATTGCTCATTTCAGAGAAGATATCATGCTGGGCGTTCTACTACTTTTGAGATTCAAAGCTCATCTAAGGATGTATGGGAAACAGTTTGGTGATCTTAGCTCCGTCTCTAATGGTGAGAGCTTCATATTACAAAGCCCATAAACCATGCTGCCAGACTTGCAAAAAGAGAGTCAAGGGACTTATCAAGAAAATGATCTCTTCAAGACACAGGAGGCCATCCGTGAGAATGTATGTTACTCTGCAATAATTCTGATCAAAATTTAGAAACTTACTGAATTCCTTATGGAATAACCAACCACATTTAAGTAGGAAAAGAAAGAGCCAAGGAAAATTCATAGAGTTTTACAGGCTCCTAAAGTATATGAAATTAGTTAACATATTGGCCAAACACTAAAAATGCCCCTTCAGGCAATCAGTTGACCCTGCCCAGGCAGAGGCAAAAATGGTTAGACAGAACACAGAAAATGAGGGGATTTCTTTTTCTATGTACATGACAGTTCCTGTCTTACTGGGGTATTGATTAATTTTTTTCTCCTCAAAAGAGGAGTTTCAGAGCTAAGGTGACTCATTATGTCATCTGACATTTCATTATCCTTTCTGGAATTGCCCTGAGCAATGCCCCCAAGTAACTCTGTTCTTCTACATTCTTTGCATTATGACTAAGGAGAATGCAGGAAGAACTATCCAAGAAAGAAGGAGATCACCAGTAAAGCTAGGCTGTAGAATGGAGGGAGAGGAAAGTTTGGGATCTCTATCCAGCTTATTGGCCCCTGGATATCCAGCTAGATCCCCTCTCTCTATTCAATGTAACTAATGTCCTGTTAGCTGGCTGACAGGATAAAGTAACCAGCGGGGTACCAGTCTCCTTGGTGTTGTCTATCCCCAGGAATCTGAGTGCCTTGTAAGAGTGGTCTCCTGAGGATAACACTCTGCATCCTCATTTAACTCAAAGGGTGGAATGTCACAAGGAGATGAAATACTGCCTTGATTGCTGGTTCTTTTCGAACATGTCTAGATTTTAATTCTTCTGGAACAGGGGCCATACCTTATATCTGTATGATGACCTCCTGGCATCCTACCAGTGCCTGGCACATTGTGAGCACTGAATTAATACAAAAAGAATGAGTGAATGAGTGAATGCTTTGCTCCTGTAAAGTTGACTGACCGTATATTCTTCTCTCACTTCCTAGAATGCTTTCTTACTTGCTCTTCTCCATGTATCCAAGCTCTAGACATTTGCCAAGGTCAAGAACAAATCCTTCCATTTTCACAAAGTCTTCCAGACTTACCTGGCCTTAGCAAGAAATCCACCTCCAAAGACCTGCATCCCTGATGACTAATTTCCTGGTTGGTAAAAAGTATGAGTTGCTTATTGTATTTTTAAAATATGTTCTATACCTCCAACTGGATGCCAACCTCTGTGTGTGACCAATCTCTTGATACTTCCCGCTCCATATCCCAGCAAATGCACAGTCTCTGGGGCATAATGCCTGGTAGTGGGCTCTCAATCAGTGATCATGATTGCTGATGGGTTTGATGGCTCTCTGACAGGCTCTATCATAGGATCCTCAAAGACAAAGGCAGACCCCAGCTTGTTCAATATTAGATTCCCAGGACCTATTATGGGATATGTTCAAGAGTATTTGCTAAATGAACAGTTGCATAAATTTATGTGAGTGCTGCACTACCTTGTCACAAGAATCTAAAATCATGCCATGAATGCACATCAGAGCTACTGGCTTACACTGTGTCAGGAATTGGAGAAAATAGGTATTTGAGGCTGGGTGCGGTGGCTCAAGCCTGTAATCCCAGCACTTTGGGAGGCTGAGGCAGGTGGATCACGAGGTCAGGAGTTCGAGACCAGCCTGGCCAAGATGGTGAAACCCGGTATCTACTAAAAATACAAATATTAGCTGGATGTGTCAGGGGGCACTTTGTCTGAAATGCTGGGAGGACATTCCATAGCATATTTCAGCTGTTGCTCCACACTACATCAACCATAAACTACTTAAAGGCAAGGACAAGGTGTTACTCATCTTCATTCCTTGTTCTTGGTCCACACCTGGCATGGAGCAAGCTGCCCATAAATAGCTGTTGAATTAAATCAGTGTCTGTTCCTGGATCAGACACACTCTCTGTACTTGAGGGAGCAGAGCCAGTTGGGTGAGGGGAGGGGTGTTTCTGATGGCAGCCTCTTCTAGGTAATTATCCCTTGCCAGTGAATAATGGGGCCTCAGCAATGTGTCTGATTCTTTGATGAAGATGAAACTATTTAATCAGGTTTGGTTGCTCATCTCATCATCTGCGCACATCACACCCTTCCTGAGGAGTTCATTAGCTGGAAGAAAAATTGATGACCTCGTTAGTTCTGCACATTGGTTCACTCAGGACAAATTGGAGCTTCAGAATGTTGCTCATCTCTGACCCATGGTGGGACAAGGTCTCACGCTCAGGATTGTTTGGATACACCATGCCCTTGGTGCCTTTATGTGACAGGTTGCCTGGAAACTTTCTGTTTGAAATAGTGTATTTTCCAATGTAAATATTCACCTTTTAAGTTTCTTCTCATTCTGCTCAGTGAGGAGTACTACGACTCGCTCACACTGCCGAGGCTGGACTTACCTTCTCTACACACCCCCTCAGCTCAAATTCTTTGTCACCCACTGAAATCTTATCCTCCAGGTCCAGTTTACTTTATGTTCCCATGTTCATTCAGGACATGTTCTCCATCCAGGAAGTGTTCAATGACATCCTCGGGGTCATAATCTAGGTGAATTTGGAAGTAGCATGCCAGGAGAGGAGGAATGATTCAGAACCATGGACAGGGTCCGAGCCAGCCTGGCTGTGGCAGGAACTGCTGGCTCCTGTATGTAATCTTGGCCAAGAATCAAAATACTGAATCCACAGAAGCGGAAGGTATGGTCAATTCTGGTGTTGTCCAGGGTCCCCATTTCATTAAGCAGAGCATGGTGGCCAGAGGAGGCAAGATAGTGAGTGGTCTTCAAGGTGAGGGGTGGAAGCTGAAGGATTGTGAAGCTAGCCAGTGCTCCATTCCTTCTGTCTCAAATGTTCGTTCTTCCTCTCTAGCTTTACTCTATTTTCCCGACAAACTATTTGGTGTTCAAAGTCCAGAAAGGCTGTATTTCTCTTGAAAGGCTTTCCTGCCTTCCTCCCTGATGTTACCAGCCACTCCTATCTCTGTGTTAGCTCTTCATCCTGAACACATTTAATGCTCTTCTTGGCACACACTGTGTTGTGATTATTGATTGAAAGGCAGGTTAAATAATTATCTGTTAAATGAAAAAATGAATGAATGGTAAGCCTCCAGCTTGCATGTAGGGGGTGTGCCCGTGGAAGAGGGAGTGAGCATAGGCTCAATAAAGCCTCAAGGCTCCTGCTGAGTGGCTGAACGTCTAAGGTCCATCTTTGGTAATGCTGGCAGAGTGGAGTGTAATGTGGGAAAACTGAAGCAGAAGGTCTATGTCACAGCCTGAATCAGCACTGTATCTTGTAAAAACGTCAACTTAGGTTTTGACCGAGTGGTTACTAAATGTTTCTGACATACAGTAATATTGTCGACACCCATTCAGCTGCTTCTTTACACTGAGGGACTGTGTTTATTCTGGTTAGCTCCTAAACAGCTTTTCTTGTTCATGGTTTCCACTTAAAATGGCTTTATATGCTGCAGCACACAGATAGATGGCTAGGTGCAGGGTTACACCCAGACATCTGGGACAGGTCAGGCTGCCTAGGGCCAGTTCCTTACGGCCATGCTTGTCTGGACAGGAGATCAGACGAAAATCATTTTGAAAAATCGTAAGAAACAAAAACTGACTCAAACTAGTGTAAACAAAACAGGCAGTGCAGGAAAGTCTCCCACACAGTCACTGAGATGGGTCCAGAGACACACCCGTCAAAGCGATGCACTTCCATTCTGGAGCGCTCTATTCACGTGCCACGCCTGCACATGACTGCTGCTTTTTGCCCAAGTTCCTCTTTCAATGTCCCGATTCTGAATTTCTAGGTCAAGTTAGCTTGTTTCAAGAATTTATTCTAGACCCAAGAGTGGAGTCTCAGAGCAGAAGAACTGCCCTCCTAGGGATGACATAAAATAAAACCAGAAGAGAAAATGGAAACTTCTCTTCTTGAAAGGGAAGCTCATTTAGAAACCATAACTTAGACCTGAGTTAAAAGAAATGAGCTGGGACCAAAGGGGAATAGACCAAAACTACCTAGGAGAAAAAGAGCTTGGCAAAATTTCTGGAGAACAGTAACAGGTGGTGCAATAAATATGGAAATGACTTGTGTTTGTGAAATGCTCTTCAGTTTAGAGAGGGGACATTCCTACTCACGGAATGCCCACTGAGTTCCCCAAGGCCAGGACTGTATCTCATCCACATCAATATCTCTTCACACCTTCCTCACCAGGATACCCATTCCATTACAAAGCAGGTGTCTGTCAAATGGCCAGGCAAATGGAAACGCTTGGTCCTTAAGGCAATCCTCTGAAACAGACATGACATAGCACTGTCTCACTTAATGGTAAAGGAAACAGAAGCTTAGAGTAGATCAGTGGCATGCCCAGGATTGTGAATGATCAAAACAGAACGCAGACCCAAGAATTTTGTCTCCTGGTAAAGTGATTATTCCGTGATGCCATAAGAAAACGTGAACTAACCTTAAAGACCAGAAAATGGGAGAAGGGCTGGTGCAGTGGCTAATGTCTATAATCCCAGTACTTTGGAAAGTCTAGGCAAGAGGATTGCTTGAGCCCAGGAGTTCTAGACCAGCCTGGGCAACATAGCTCATCTCTCAACATATAAAAAAGAGAAATGTGAGAGAGAACGTAGGGAGGGGGGACAACTCTCATAGATATGACTGTTTTGACAAGATGCTCTTTAACTTCATTTAAACCTTTATGTGGTCCACTTAGAATTTAAATTGTAAACTTCTACAGCAAGGACTATGCTGTCATTTTTTTTCTGGGTAAAGGTGTCCTAAATTGCCTATAAAGCATGGGCAGGAACTTAGTTTCATTAAAACAAATCTGCCACCCACCTTTCCCTAGGCTTGTTACAAAGATGCCTCTTTAACACTTAGCACCAGAGTGTGACATCTGGTCGCATAGCTTTCTAGGGAATTTCAAGGACTTTGTTCGGTGCCAATTAAGCCCACCTGTTCTATCTCCGCCACAGGAGCTGGAACAGGCAAAAAGGGCTAATGTGCTTTTCTAAAGCAATACTCCCCCAGCACTTAACAAATGCCACTCTCACTTCTTGCCTTTAACTAAAAACATTAACTAGGCAGGAATGGCTTGACATTGACAGAGGGGAATCAGGACTCCATTTTGACAAGCTGTCAAGTGGAGGAAATTCATATATTATATGGCTGGGAGCTATGGCTTTCTCTCTAATATATTACAGTAGTTCTTACCCATAGCTTTCCCCTCCCCTAGAAGGACACCCATGTTCCTGGGCACAGGTGGGAGGCCTGAAGCACCTTTCCATCCTGCTTTGGTCATGATGTTTTTAACAAGCCATTGTCCCAGAGCCCTTTCTTAGTAAAGGCTGTGTGCTGCTGGGTGTCCTGATTTCTTTTCCCTTCCACCCTCTTGGGTGTTCTGGGCTGTTCTCCTGCCCTGGAGAGAGTTTGCTCTTTGGACAGAGCACAAAACACCCGCTGTGTATGTGCACCGTGTTGGCTGCCATCCTGAGTATCCATGTTTCCTAAAAGCAACCTTGAGAATTTAACTGCACTCCTGTCCTGCTCTGGGCTGCTGTGTATGACTTGGCCTCTCACCAAATAGGATTTGGAACATCTGAAGTTTCTGGCCCCAATGTATGGAGAATTGTTTCTCTGCTCTGTAATTAGGTGTAAAGTGAAGTTATAAAACTTCCCTTCCTAGTCTGTTCAGACTGCTATAACAAAATACCATAAACAGGTGACTTGTAAATGACAGAAATTATTTATTTCTCACAGTTCTGGAGGCTGGGAAGTCCAAGACCAGAGTGCTAGGAGATTCGCTGTGTGGTGAGAACCTGCTTTCTGGTTCATAGATGTCCTGTTGTAGCAGTGTCCTCTTGAGGTGGAAGGGATAGCTAGCTCTCTAGGGTCTCTTTCATAAGGGCACTAATTGTATTCATGAGAATCCTGCCTTTATGACCTGATCACCTCCCAAAGATGCCCTGCCTCCTGTGCTATCACTCTATCAGTCTGTTGTCACACTGCTAATAAAGACATTCCCAAGACTGGGTAATTTATGAAGGAAAGACATTTCATAAACTCACAGTTCCATATGCCTGGGGAAGCCTCATAATCATGGCGGAAGGCAAAGGAAGACCAAAGGCACATCTTAAATGGCAGCAGGCAAGAAGGCTTGTGCAGGGAGCTCCCGTTTATAAAACCATCAAATCTCATGAGACTTACTCACTATCACGGGAACAGCAGGGGAAAACCCACCCCCATGATTCAATTACCCTATGGCACACGGGAATCATGGGAGCTACAATTCAAGATGAGAATTTGGTGAGGACACAGCCAAACCTTATCAGTCACCTTCAAGACTAGTATGTCAACATATGAATTTGCAGGGGGACACAAAGATTCAAACCATAGCCCTTCCCAAGATTCAATGAAACAGGAGGTGGCAGTTAGTGTAAGGAAGCATGTGGACTGAAACTAGTACTGAAGTAAGAAAGCCGCCAAGAATAGAGGTTGCCTTAGCAGCTAGGCGCTGTCTCAGTTTCCCGGTCTGATTAGTTTGATTAATTACTGCTGCTTACAAGGTATGTCATGGGACTACCCGCCAGCTCACAGACAAACCACCTTCGTGTCATATTCTTATTTCTTGTCCTGTCAGTGTCCAACCCCGGACGAGACAGAGTCCAGCACTGCCACTTTGTTTAGGGGGCTGGAAACAGGGAAGTCCACGCTAGCAGGTGACAATGGCATGGCACCCACCTTGATAGCCACGATCACAGTCTATAGCCCATGACTCCTGCAGACAGCCAGTGGGGGAGAGGTGCAGTTGGAGAAGAAGGCGGCTTCGTTTGCCAGTAGGTGCCATTTGAGACCTGGGACTTGAGTAAACACGGTTGGCCATAATGTCACTGTCTATGCTGCCACAAAATAGCTGTGGGATGCTCCTCTGTCTTTCAAATGGACCATTGTGAGTATTTCTGGTCGTTCCCTTCCCCTACAAGCCTGTCCTTTCTGCTCACGTTTAGGTCTTAGGTCTAATAGTTATAGCACATATCTGGTTTTAGTTATGCAGCTTTTCCCACTCCTGTTTTGCTAGTGCCTCCCAGTTTTCCTTTGAGGAGCCACCTTCCACTTGTAGTCCATGTGCCTCAAATGGGGCTGGTCCCATTCCCACATCCAGTTGTTTTTTTTTTTTTTTTAATTTTACTAAAAGTTTTGGGATACATGTGCTAAACATGCAGGTTTGTTACACAGGTAAACATGTACCATGATGGTTTGCTGCACCCATCAACCCATCACCTATGTATTAAGCTCTGCATGCATTAGGTATTTGTCCTAATACCCTCCCTCCCCTTGCCCCCCACCCCCAGACAGACCTTGGTGTGTGATGCTTCCCTCCCTGTGTCCATGTGTTGTCATTGTTCAACCCCCACTTATGAGTGAGAACATGGGGTGTTTGGTTTCCTGTTCTTGTGTTAGTTTGCTGAGAATAATGGTTTCCAGCTTCAACCATGTTCCTGCAAAGGACATGAACTCATTGTTTTATATGACTGCATAGTATTCCATGGGATTGCTCGGTCAAATGGCCTTGGTGTGTGATGCTTCCCTCCCTGTGTCCATGTGTTCTCATTGTTCAACACCCAATTATGAGTGAGAACATTCAGTGTTTGGTTTTCTGTTCCTGTGTTAGTTTGCTGAAGATGATGGTTTCCAGCTTCGTCCATGTCCCTGCAAAGGACGTGAACTCATCCTTTTTTATGGCTGCATAGTATTCCATGGTGTATATGTGCCATATTTTCTTTGTCCAATCTATCATTGATGGGCATTTGGATTGATTCCAAGTCTTGGCTATTGTAAATAGTGCTGCAGTAAACATTGTTGTACATGTGTTTTTATAGTAGAATGATTTGTAATCCTTTGGACATATTCTTAGTAATGGGATTGCTGGGTCAAATGTTTCCAGTTCTAGATCCTTGAGGAATTGTCTTCCACACTGTCTTCCACAATGGTTGAACTAATTTATACTCCCATCAATAGCATGAAAGCATTCTTATTTCTCTGCATCCTTGCCAGCATCTGTTGTTTCCAGACTTTTTAATGATTGCTATTCTAAGTGGTGTGAGATGGTATCTCATTGTGGTTGTGATTGCATTTTGGATTGATTTGGATTGATTTCCATTTCTCTAATGACCAGTGATGATAAGCTTTTTAAAAAATATGTTTGTTGGCACATAAATGTCTTCTTTTGAGATGTGTCTGTTCATATCCTTTGCCCACTTTTTGATGGGGTTGTTTTTTTTTTCTTGTAAATTTGTTTAAGTTTCTTGTAGATTCTGGGTATTATGCCTTTGTCAGATGGATAGATTGCAAAAATTTTCTCCCATCCAACTGGTTTTTGCCATGTGAGGTCATAGCAAAGAGATGGCAACTGCCAACCAGAAAGAAGACCATCACCAGATACCAAGTCTGCTGACACTCTAATCTTGAACTTCCTAGCCTTCAGAATAAGTGGTTGTGGTTTAAGCCACTCAATCTATGGTCCTTTGTTGTAGCATCCTGAACTTATTAGTGCAGACATCCAGAGGGGAGTCTTCCTGTTATAATAGATCTCATTGGAGTCTCTTTGTATTTAGGCTCCAAGAGTCCTGGTCCCATTGCCTGACATGACCAGATTGTTTCCCACTTTGTGACTGGAGTGACATGATGACCCCAAGCTGCCTCCAAGCAGAGTGACTCCTGTTCTCCAGTGGACTGCAGAAGCAATTAGCTTTAGGCTTGGGAGACACACGGCCTCTTGTCTTCCTTTCCTTGAGAGTGTTTTTTTTTTTTCTTGGCCTTAGAAATGGCAAGATCTAGATTAAGGGATGGACCAAAGGGGATGAGGGCAAAGAGATCACCTGACCAGCATGGAGTCTGGCTCATGGTTCTATCAGCTCAGTCGCCACAAGGCCTTCTCCCCTCTCCTGTTCCATTGCTCAGACTCGTTGTCAGTATTCTACTGGCACAGCTACATGCAAGTGCCACTCTGCAGACAGTGCACCTTGAGAACTGTGACACCTGTGCCAGGGCCTTCCTCCCCAGTGCTTCCATACCTGGAAGATTTCTGCTCTCCCCACTCTTGCATTTTTCTTTTTCTCCCAGGCCTCCCACAGCATTGCATGTGCTGAGAACTTCACACCATCTTTCCTGGAAATAGCTCCTTTCTCTTTTGACCCCACTCCTCCCCCCAGGGCCGAGAGCCAGGGGACGGGGTTGGGCAACAACTGGCACCCCATTGTCCACATTTCTCTGCTCCCTCTTGCCTGTGTACCAAAAGAAACACATTTTTTTTAAGTCCCTTTTTTTTTTTCTCCTCCAGCCATACAAAGCCATATAAACAAACAACTCATGTAAACAAACAGCCGAAGTTGACTCTCAGGCTGGGATCAGGCAGAGCAGCTTGCTTCCTCATCCCCAAAAAAACCTCAACGACAAGCAGCCTAGAAGCTTGAAGAAAGGATTTACTTTTTAGTTAACTACAGCATCCACTGTCCAAATTTCAAAACACTTACATAAGTTGCTTATTGTTCACTTGTTAACAAAGAAATGTTTTCTACATCAAGGCCAGTTCTCTTTATCAGCTGGGAGCTAATTTCTCTCTCTGCTAAACAACGATTCTCCGCTCTCACCAGCTCTCTCCTGCTTATAGACACTATTAACATCCCACAGGAAGCGATGTTTGTACAGTGCTCCTTGATTAACGAATCCCCAGGGGATGAGCCTTCTTTACACGATATGGGGCTGGGCTCAAAAATGCTTCATAAATCATGCAGCATGAGCTGCCCAGACTGGTAGCAACTTGCTGGCAACCTTCAGTGCACAGCCCCTGTTTGGCACGTACTCTGGAGGAAAATGGACAAGAGCTGCTCATCTGGGAGGCTGCTCTCTGCAGAAAAGGCTTGGCTTTTCTTCACCCTTCCGTCTCTTGTCCTGGTTCTTGTTCCTCCTCCTTCCTGCTCCCTCATCTCTCTCTTCCTCTTCCCTATCCTCCAGATCCTTCTGTCCCCTCCCCGACCCTTCCCTTCCCCATACCCCAAGATCAGTGAGAAATGAAGCTAGTTTATACTGAAGGTTTAACTAAACCAAGCATTTGCAGTTTAAGCTGAATTGGAGAAAACAAGACTCAACCCTGTTAAAGTAATCCCAGGCACCAGTTAGATTTCAGCAAACAGATAAAGATGTTTCAGGAAGCAAACTAGCATGAAGACTCATCAACTGGATAGGTGCAGTGGCTCACACCTGTAATCCCTGCTCTTTGGGAGGCAGAGGAGGGTGGATCACTTGAGGTCAGGAGTTCAAGACCAGCCTGGCCAACATGGGGAAAGCCCGTGTCTACTAAAAATACAAAAATTAGCCAAGCATGGTGGCTCACATCCCAGCTACTAAGGTGACTGAAGCATGAGAATTACTTGAACCCAGGAGGTGGAGGTTGCAGTGAGCTGAGATCGTGCCACTGCACTCCAGCCTGGGCAACAGAGCAGGATAGACTCCACCTCAAAAAAAAAAAAAAAAAAAAAAAGGCTCATCAACTGATTATTAAAGCAGATTTCAAAAATTTAGATCCTAGCCAGGGTTTCTCGGTGGGCCCAGAGGGCTGGTTTCAGGTCTCTTCCCCTCTGTCCTTTGTCCCTTGTCGAGTGGAAGAAGTCCAATCCTGGGGCAGATTCTGTAGGGCTTGAAGGAAGCTTACACATTCTCGGGTGGGGTGGGGGGCAGTAGGGAAGGGGAAGGGCCCTGCGAAAAAACACAGACTTACAGATACAAAATTAGGCAAGAATGGGTATACAGGTAACCCTTGAGCAGTGTTGACCACTGCGTAATAAAAAAAATCCATGTATAACTTTTGACTCCCCAGAAACTTAATTACTAGTGACTTATTCTTGACTGGGAGCCTTACCAATAACTATCAGTTAATTAACATGCATTTTGTATGTTTATATGTATTATATACTGTATTCTTACAATAAAGTGCTCTAGAGAGGAGAAAACATTAAGGATATCATAAGGAAGAGAAAATGTATTTACTGTTCATTAAGAAAAAGTTAGAATCATGATTATCATAGGGGTCTTCATTTTCCTTGTCTTGTTGAGTAGGCTGAGGAGGAGGGAGAGGAGAGATTAATCTGCTGACTCTGGAATAGCGGTTCTTCATCTGTGAGTTCTTTCAACTTGTCACAAATTTCCAAATACATTTATTGGAAAAAAAGGCCACATACAAGTGGGCCTGCACAGTTCAAACCTGTTTTGCAAGGATCAACTGTATTTATTTAGAATGACAATATAAATCAAACTAAACAGTAAAAATTTAACTACAAGAGAAACCACAAGCATCACATTGATTAAGCTAACCATTAATTGTCTGCTCGATATGATACTACAGTTTCCCCCAATATTTGCCAGCTGCATATTTTCATTGCCTTCTCAAGTGACAATTTTATAGTATTTTCTATACAGACACCTCAGAGATAATTCAGTCTTTAATATGGTTGGTAAAAAGAATTTCACTTACTGCCTCTTTAGAAATTTTTTTCATCTTTATAAATTATAATTGATAACATCACATAGATTTTTAGTATTGTTTTTATTTATTAAATTTTTTTGGCCTGGCATGCTGGCTCACGCTTGTAATCCCAGCACTTTGTGGGGCTGAGGTGGGTGGATCACAAGGTCAGAAGTTTGAGACCAGCCTGGCCAACACAGTGAAACCCTGTCTCTACTAAAAATACAAAAATTAGCCAGGCATAGTGGTGTGCACCTATAATCCCAGCTACTTAGGAGGCTGAGGCAGGAACATCACTTGAACCTGGAAGGTAGAGTTTGCACTGAGCCGAGATGAAGCCACTGCACTCCAGCCTGGGTGACAGAGCTAGACTTTGTCTCAAAAAAAAAAAAAAAAAAAAAAAATCTAATTAGAAAGTCTAGCTCTCCCAAGTAGCTGGAATTACAGGTGCATGCCAGCAAGCCCACCTAATTTTTGTATTTTTAGTAGAGATAGAGTTTCACCATGTTGGTCAGGCTGGTCTCAAACTCCTGACATCAAGTGATCGACACACCTCAGCCTCCCAAAGTGTTTGGATTACAGGAGCGACCCACTGCGCCTTGCCTTGCTCTAGCATCTCTTGCTCTGCATCTTTATAAGCCAGCAAAGTGAGTAACAATAGACATCCCCATATCCGAATGGCAAGCAATATCTTACCTCTACGTAGAGGAGACCATGAACTATGTTAATATGATCCACTGAACCCAACTTAAATGGATGTCCAACTCAACTTCTTTTTAGCTGGATCCCCCAAGGTGCTCATGACAACTTTAACATGACACATCATGAGGGGCAGTAGGAAAGGGGAAATTAGGTTAGAAAGATACAGTGACTTAACCACTTGTTATGCGAATGTTACAAGCACATATGACCATGGGAACAAATTGTGAGAGCCCCTAACAGGATCTTGGAAGGGATCTTGCAAGTGAGGGCCCATGAAGCTTAGTCTTTGTTAGCTTCCAGCTAATCAGCCACTGCTTGGGAATTGTGGGATGTGGGTAAACCAATCAGGTGCTTCTTCCTTGACCTGGAAGCCCCCAGCCCTAATGTGAGTCAGCTCATCCATTCCTCCAGACTGCGTGACTCCATACTGCCTCCCCACCATCAGACATCTCTGCCTGAGCCCACATCAGGCCTCCCTCCTCCATCTCTCCTGATCTCATCTCCACACTGTTTGCTCTACTCCAAGTATACCAGGTGCGATTTTTATTTTCCCATTTGTTTTTATTTTCAGAGGTCATCAGTTGATTTTTTTATGCTGCAAACCCCGTTTTATTTCTGTCTCTATTCTATCCTGTATACTGCCTATATGAATTCTGCTTCTGATTTGTTTTTGTTTTTTTTTGTGTGTGTTTTTTTGACTAAAAATTTCCCCCAGAATGCATCCTCTCTGTCTCATGGCTGCATTACTTTGTGGAAATTTAGTAGAGCTTTTGGCTCCTGAGGCTAGGGACCTCTGTTTTGCTATTATCCTGTAGGGTGATTATTTATCTTTGTTTTAATGTCTCTGACTGAATGATTAGTGCAGTGAAAGAATCAGGAGTCTTTCACTTTCAAGTGATGGATGTCCCAACTCAACGTAGCTTATGCATAATGGAAAATGGCTGTGGTTCATGTAGCTGAAATGTCCAAGTTTGGTTTTGACTTCAAATACAGTAGAATCCAAGGGCATAAACAGTATTGTCATCTTTCTCTTTCTTTATCTCCTGGCTCTGCTTCTTCTGATGGACTGGCCTTACTCTCTTCCGCTGTAGATGGACATTGAGGTCCATGGTCACCTAGACACTCGAGGTTTACATTATCATAGCTTATGATGTAAAAGGAAAAAATAGTCCTTCTTGGTGTGCTCTATTAAATCTCATGGAATGACTCTAATTAGCTCTGACTTGGTCGCGTGTTCTTCCCTTGATCTAATCTGAGAAGACAGGGCATGGCCAGGCCATGTTCACCTGCCTACACCTGCCTGCGGAAAGCTGGGCATCACAAGTGGTACTTGCTCTTCAGCTTTCATAACTGGAGTGCAGAGAAGTCCCCCAAATAAACAGGGAGGCATCCTAGACAAATCAAAGTGTCATATATGCCGTACATGTAGGTAAAGCTAAATGTTATCGACAGATGGAAATATTTTCATTAAACTTCACATAATTTCTTGCTTCCCTAAATCTGCCATTTTATTTCATCACTGTGAAAGTCATTTACAATTAGTCTGACACAAAGCATCTTTGATATACTATTATATACCTACATTTCAACTACATTCTTGTTGTGGGTCAGTTTCCCAGGAAACAGATTCTGAAACTGAGAGTTACCTACAGAACAGGGAATGAAGGAGGCAGAATTGGGCAAAGGAGAAAAGTAAACTGCCATGTAGCAATCTTATGGGAGCTTTGGAGCATGGGTGGTCCTTCAGACTTGTCCCAGTTGAAGTAAGGAGGTCATAGCCTTCTTTGACCTCCTTTGAATGGTGGCTGATGACAGTCTCTGGAGAGGACTCAGCTAGGAGCCATCAGTAGCCAACACTCCTAGCAGCTGGGAAAGTGAATTGCTAGGTCCTGAAGGGGAGTTTGAGTAGCACAGCACTGCATAGACTTCAGTGGATTTTCGAATAGTGGATACAAGGATCATGTAATCCTAATATTTAAATATTAAGGGTCAAGTGTGGGCAGATAGATTCTCATACTTGTTATCACTTGATATTTTTCTTTTAATACTGAGTCATTCACTTTAGAATCTGTGTTTTAAACTCTCTTTTCCAGTATAATAAGTGTTCTTTGTTGTTTCCAAATGTGTAATGTAAGTTCAAATTCTGATGTAGCCTGTAGACGCTCTGTAAACGTGACTTAAAGATGCAGAGCAGGCCAGTGTTTCTGTTGCTGTCTTGTTCACAGACCCGGAACCTCTGCCTGCTTGGGTGAGATATAACTGTCTAGTAGTCCCTCACATCTTGGGGTCCTTCAGACCAGGGTTGGCAAGAGGACTGCACTCAAGACTCCTCTATCCTTAGAATGCTTTCCTTTCAGCCTCCCAGCCTTCCTGACACTTATCAGCCTAGTCCATTGGATTTGACAGGTGCAAGCAATCCAATTTAGCATCCCTGGTTTAGTCCTTGAGCCATCTGTACTCACAACTTACCTTTTTGGCCTCTCTATCTACATCTCCTAGTTTTAGACCTGTTTTGGCACTGTTTACCCTCATCTCCCCAGTTTTAGAATAAGAGGGCTTTGGATGGATGCCCTTACACTGAATCCTGGGATTTACTCAATCCGTGTGAACATGCAGGTTGGATTTTCCTTCATTTGGTCCATCCAGTTACAGGCAGATCTCATGCTGTCTCTGCAACACTCCTGACCTCCCCACCATTTCTATACAATCAGATGACTTCCCATTTGAGCTGAGCTGTAAATGGATTTAAAGCAGAGATCACAACTGGTGTTCCAACAGCTAGATCAGTTAGGCAGCCAAGTTTTATTTCCCTACACCATGTATTTAAAACTTTGAGCCAATATTCAACAATTTGGAAATTTCATCCACAATAAAATCCAGTTTCTCTCTCCTCTTAAAAAAATGAGATGATCCAGCAATGCAAACAAGCATTTCCACATGGCAACACTTGGCTCAAGCTGAAGAGCTACTTCCTGCAGCTCAGGCAGATCCACACTCACTGTGGTGTTACACCTGCTCTTTCCAGTCGCTTGTGTTACCTGCCTGGATTCTGCAGTTTACAACCCTGGTTTAAATAAGTATTCCTCCCTGGTGATACTTGACATCCGTGCAAGTTATTGGCAGTAAAGAAGGGCAGAAAGCATGATGCAATCAAAGGAGAGGTAAAAAAGGAAATCAAACCCTGGGTTTTCTGTAACATATTTCCCGAAGCTGAAAAACGAGGCTTGTCCTCTTTGTCGATTTCACACAACAAATACATTCCATCTGTGAAATGTATTACGGTTTTCAGCACAAACAGTCCAGAGTGAATCGATGATAACCTCTGCCACTGGTGATTCATCCGTTGCCAAAAAGGAGACTCAGGAGAGATTAGGAAGCTATGTGGCCTCTTCCCTCCTTGTGAGTTATGGATGCTGCTAAGTGAAAATGTGAGGCATGCTGCCAAAGACAACACAGTCTTTTATTTGACACAAAAAAATAACATTCTGATTTTCCTGTCTTAGGAACTATTTCCTCTACAGCCTGGCAAGGAGTGCTTGCAGAACTCATGGCAACCTGCCCCAGGTAGACTTCAGGGGTTACTTAAGAGTTTAATTCATCAGATGAAGAGAACACGGGAAGAAGGCAATTAAAAGTCAGTTACTTCAGAGTAACACAAATACTACTGGTGATAGATAGGTGGGGAATGGTGAATGGGTTTCCCAGTGCAACGTGAGAGACATTATTTGGTTTATGCTCCCTATCAATTTTAAAAAGCAAAATATCTTCCTCTGGCTCTTACCCGTTTTTAAAACCAAAATACCTCTATCCAGGTCTTCCAATTTAAGTATGCCTTCAAATCAGTTATAATGTTTTCCTGCTATAAAAAGCGGAGGTGGTGGGTGTGTTAAACTAAAGAAGCATAGGTGATGGGGGGAGGGCTGTCTTCCTTACAGGACTGGGGATTGAGGCGCTGATGCATTTGCAGACTTCCTTATGTTGAGTACTCTGCTTAGAGGTTGGTTCAATCTCTGCTCCCTCCACCCACCCCCACGCCTTCTCTTGGCACATTATTTCTGGTAACATACATTTCTTAATTTAATGAGTTCATTCGTCTGTTATAGCTTTTCCATAGCTGGAATGGGCCAAAGCAGTGACGAATGGTTTATCAGGAAAGCAGCTCAAGGGTAGGCCTTCATAGATCCTGTGCGGTACCTTAATCAGGAAATCCAAAGGGCTGCGGGTGGGGCGGGGGAAGGGGAAAGACATTTGGATCATGGGAGAATTTCTTCCCCTGGGTCTCCTGATTCAGAAACATTAAAAAAATCTAATGCGGCTTTGTTCTCCATCCTCCTTTAAGCTTTAAATATCTGCCTTTTGGGCATGGACTGTAATAGACTAGGGCTTTAGGACCAGTTTCTCTGAGAATCAGCCGGTGTTCAAGAAGGGCCCTTGACACCATTCTGACTTAATGCTAGACACATCTGCAGCTACTTGGACAAAATTGACATTGTCTGGAGTGCAAAGCAATTGCCTAGCACAGCATTAGGGAGCATTTACTCTTGAGCCGTGCTACCAGACAGCAAATCTTGACCTTTAGGAGTTCAGAGATTAGATTTCGTTGTTGCAGGCGTTGAAGATACTGTGAGGAATTTGTTGCTATTCAAAGCAGATTGCAGGGGTTACCTATGGGTTTAATTCATCGCATCAATCATTTTTTGGAAGGTTCTTCTAAAGCCAAGATAGCTTCAAATAAAAACTAGGATTACTTTTACATTGATTGTCAGTAGTTGGTGAGGAGCAAAGGGGAATGCTCTTGAGATGCTGTTAAAGTTTTCATGTTTGTTCCTTTGCTGGCAGGCTTTCTGTGGTATTGGGGAGAAAGGCGTGTTTCTCCAATAGGCTATCAAAGCAGTTGCTGCAGGAACAGGTAGGAAATGAGAATATGGATCTGACTACTCTCTGGTGTAGATCTCTCAAGCCCTTTAACACATTCACTGCACAGATCTCCTCCGGGTTATCTGAAAGTGCATCGTTTAAAACAAGACCTGTTTAAGCCAATAGGTGTTAAACAGAGCTTACTCTATTGAGCCAGCCTGTATTGGTACCCTGTCTCACCCCCCGTTTGTGTATGGGTGTGTATCTGTGTGTGCATATATAGAATGTATGTGTATGTATGTGTGCCTGTGTGTGCACAGGCACACACGTGCATACAGACAACTTCTTTAATCTGGAGGTCAGTTTCCCAGCCCTCTTGATACCCAGGGTGTATGGAAAAGATTTCTGAGGGTCTCTGAAAAGGAAGTGCTATACAGTGGCTGGACTCCGGCCATGTGCTGCTTTTAAAAGACTTTCACAATGATCTCTATTGATTTTTATTTGCCATGCAATTTCTATTAAGCTTTTTTACTCTGTTCCCTAATCCATAGTCAATCAAACAGCTCAAGACCTTATCTTCATTGGATCTTTTCACCTCTCCAAATTTGCTGCTTATTTCTCAAAGAGGGAGTTGGCCCTAGGTAATCCTGTAGCGCTGATTTCATTGCAGATGGAAGGTGATAAGGAGCACTTTTCAAGGTAGGTGCAACAGTAACAAAAGAAACAACTGGAGCCTAGGAAGGGAGGGGTTACACGCTCTAGCACAGCCAGCCGGCTGCCACCCCACGGCATAATAATGGGCAGCTGAGACCCCAGTCAATGCTTCCCTGCAAGTCAGTATGTTTAGCTTAAGAAGTCGGGATAATGGGTGATTATTGTAAAGTACATTTGAGAAATACTTTTCTCTAGCGTTGTCAGCATTTAAAGTTTCATTGCTGGAAAGAAGAAGCTTCAGTATCAAGCATAGCTCCCCAGCAGGTTGTTGCTTGATGCTTCTGAATATATGAAATTCTTTTTTTTTTTTTTTTTTTTTTTTTCTTTTTTTGAGATGAAGTCTCGCTCTGTTGCCCAGGCTGGAGTACAGTGGCACAATCTCAGCTCACTGCAACCTCCACCACCTGGGTTGAAGCAATTCTCCTGTCTTAGCCTCCCTAGTAGCTGGGACTTACAGGTGCCCACCACCACGCCCAGCTAATTTTTGTAGTTTTAGTAGAGGCGGGGTTTCACCATATTGGTCAGGCTGTCCTCAAACTCTTGACCTCGGGTGATCTGCCCGCCTCAGCATCCCAGAGTACTGTATTATTTTCTGTAACATATTTACAGGTGTGAGCCACCATGCCTGGCATACCTCGTGATGCAATGCACTTTGTTGCTAATACCTCAACATTGTATCTGTGCAGCACTCTGTAGAACTTCAATGAGGCAATGAAAAAGGACCCAATTCTCTTCTCCTCCATTCCAGTGAAAGAGGCGATTCCCAGGACGTTCTCCTTGTCATTTGCAGAAGACATCCCGTATGCCAGGCGTAACACTTCATGAGGTAGGCCTTGCTGCCTGTTGGGCAGAGAGAAAAACCAAGGTTAATGAAGTTAAGTAACTTGCCTAAGATCACATAACCACCAAGACACATAGCTGGGATTCAAACTCAGCTCTGTCTGATTGAAAGATTTTTGCTAGTATCACTAAGCCAAGCATGGCTCCCACATGGATGAGTAAACTGAGACATGTGCAGCTAACGGGCCTTGAACAAGTTGGAGAGGATAGCCAGAGCAAGTATTTATTCTCAGTTCACTTGCCGTCTACGAAATCCCACTTTCATCACTCTATGTCGATTACATCTATATTAATAGCCACTCTGAATTCATAATCTGCCAAGAGTAAATACGTACGCATGCACAAATATGTGTCTTGTAAAGAATGATTACTAATCACCTTTGCTCCCGTGGAAATGTATCCATACGTGCATTATAAATGTGGTTGAGAATTTCTACCAGGCTTCAAAACCAGCCCTAGGTAGCATTGTTGATGCTGCCTCTCTACGATCTGTCTGCAGTGATTTCCAGGGGAGTGATTTACCTCCCAGCAGACCCTGAGATAGGGCTGGATCTCTTAGAATTCATGGGGTAAGAATGTTGCTTATTTACAAGACGTGCAGCCATGCAGCCGCTAGAGAGTGGATGAACTGGAAGAAAGTAATTGGATTGAGCACAATGCTCTGGGTATGAGAAACGGGTGAATGAGCTGATTTGGACTTCTTTGAACTTATTTATGTTAAAAATATTTTTATTAAAAAGGCAATACCTCTTCATTGTAGAAAATTGCAAAAAGTACCAACGAACAAAAAGAAGTAACATTCACTCACAGTTCTGTTGACTAGTGACAGCAAGAGCAAACAGGTTGGGATATATCCTTCCACTTTAAACCTATGTTGTTTGCAAAAGGATTATAATCTGTATTCTGTTTTGTGACCAGCTTATTTTACTTAAAAATACTGGGATGGGCCGGGAGCAGTGGCTCACACCTGTAATCCCAGCACTTTGGGAGGCTGAGGCAGGTGGATCACGAGGTCGAGATCAAGACCATCCTGGTCTTGATGATGAAACTTCATCGCTACTAAAAATACAAAAATTAGCTGGGCTTGGTGGGGGTGTGCCTGTAGTCCCAGCTATTCGGGAGGCTGAGGCAGGAGAATTGCTTGAACCCGGGAGGCAGAGGTTGCAGTGAGCCGAGATCACACCCTTACACTCCAGCCTGGGCAACAATAGCAAAACTCTGTCTCAAAAAAAAAAAAAAATATTGGGATGACCTTTCCATGTCATTAAATATTCTATAACATCATTTTCTATAGTTGCACGGTAACTTACTGAATGGATGTATCATTACCTACATTTGTTTAGTTTAATAACTTACCTAATGTGTTTCTGTCCGCACAAGATGAATGGAAGTCTTTTAATACTAACACCCAAAACAATGTTCCCAGGCCCTGTCCTCCCTCTTTATGACTAAATGGTCCATGAAAGCCCCAGACGATGTCCTCTGAAGTCCTCACGGCAGGCCAGGTGCATGGACTATGTGAGATCATGTTTGAGCGTGTTCAAAGAACCAATAAGCCCTGGGCTGTGGTAATTTCTGTTCCTCCCACTCATAGAATAATCATCCCTTGTGTTGCAAAGCATCTATGGTTCCAGCGTACTTCCTACACTAGTCCAGTAATTACTATTGGGTGCTGTGGTCGTTCTAATCCTCCTTCCAGAAGGGAGGTGACTGTGTCTCAAGAAGCTGCGGTAACTTAGCAAAGATCATCCCAATGGTGAATCTCAAAACTATACCTGAACTCAGACCTGCAGAATCCAAGTTCACTGGAATTTGTCCCCCAATGTGATGCTGTGTAGAAGGGGGAGAAAGAGGAAATAACAAAACAAAAAGAGACAGAGAGGGACAGAAAGAGGGAGAGAGAGAAAAGAAAAAGGAAGGAAGGAAAAGAAAGAAAAAGAAAACAAAAGAAAAAAGGAAGAAAGGAAGGAAGGAAATAAATGTATGATGGGTATTTGTGGCTCTGATAGTCAGAAGGGCAGGCAGAGGGGGCAGGAGATGTTCCCAGTCCATTCTATACAGACCTGTCTATGTTCTACCTAAAGAGACTCTCCTTTCGGAAGCGGAGGTACAGAGATGAGCAGCTTTCTCAGGATTTTTGAAGCTTCAGAATCAGAGATCCCAAAAGACAAAGCTATTTCTCTCCCACCTTTGCAGCCACCAAATGATCAACTACATGTACCATCTGCGTGTCTTCGTGACTGTCTCCCCTCACCTCACGCTCTGCTGTCCTCACCCTGCAGGGAGAAGTGCTCATCCAGGGGAGACACCTGGGTCTATCCTCACTCCTCAAGGGCTGGCCTGAACAAGAGAAGCTCCCCCTGAGCTCTGAGGCCTCCTGGAGCCAAGCACACAGTCAGTGGGCAAAACATTCAGGGACAGTGATTTTTACTCAGCCCCTTGGCAGACAGTGGGGTCTCAGACTTAGTGAAGGAACAGACCTTGGAGTCTCTCTGGGCTTGTATCTCATTCTAACACTTACTGTGTGCCTCATGGAAGTTACAGGTTGTTTCTGACTCGCAGTTTTCTTGTCCACAGAAAGGAGGGGGAAATTCAGCTAAGTAGTTAGAAGGATACACGGTAATGTCAATAACATGTATGTATACACATTAAATTCCTGGCATATATCAGGAACCCTATAAATGTTAGCTTTCCCATTCTGGAGATTACATTTAGAGAGTGTATTAAAACCATGGTTGGGTGTTCTCTTTATCATGAGGGCCTCGTCTGAATCTGAGAGCCCATGATTTGGGGAGTTTATGTGCGTGGGGGGACGTGGTGATAAGATAAGGGAAGCTCAAAAGAAAAAGCTGCTACTTTCAATACCAGCACTCTATCTCGATGTGTTCGGCATGTGAATGGTGTAGGCTGCTTTGCTTTATAGCAGCAGCCACAGCTTGGCTGGGGAGGCCTCAGCAGTCCCTCTAGAGGTTCATCAGTGTCTCCGAGACAACCCAGATAAATAGACAGTCAAAGCACAAATTCTTTGCTTGCTGTGGAGATTTGGCATCGATGCGAGTTCCCTACCTGCCCCCACCCTAGTCCCTAAGCAATTCTCATGTAGAAAACTAATATCTGCCTTGCCTTATTACTGAGTGAACTTGGTCATTGTGATGGGAATATCCTGAAGATAAAAATGCACACTGGGGCTGGGTGCAGTGGCTCACACCTAATCAAAGTACCTTGAGAGGGCAAGGTGGGTGGATCACGAGGTCAGGAGTTCGAGACCAGTCTAGTCAACATAGTAAAACCCTGTCTCTATGAAAAATTCAAAAAATTAGCTGGACATGGTGGCGGGTGCCTGCAATCCCAGCTACTCAGGAGGCTAAACAGGGGAATCTCTTGAACCTGGAAGGTGGAGGTTGCAGTGAGCCGAGATCACGCCACTGCACTCCAACCTGGTGACAGAGTAAGACACTGTCTCAAAAAAAAAAAAAAAAAAAAAATGCATACTCAGTTCTAATGTTGCCTTTGGTTAGCGACTCCCTGAATGAGAGTGAGGAATTAAGAAGCTGTGTGGAGTGTCAGCCCCAAGGGCGGAGTAGCCATTCTGTGTGGCATGTGGTCTAGGTACTTCTTGGACAGCACATCTCACCTGCTGATGAAACTCCTGGGCAAGAAGATCGGTAAATGGAACCTCACATGGCACAGCAGAACTTAAAGTTGCCAGGGGCCTCAAATCTAACCCTATCAGAAACTGAAAATGAAGATGTGTCTGAAGAAGGGATGGGAGGTAGAAGGGTTAAAAAAAAATCTAAACGTTCTATAAATGTGGGCTTATCAGAAGCTCAAGTTGGAGACCTGTCTGAAGAAGCAGCGGAAAATGCGAAAGTTCAAAAATCTCCCCAGAAATCTACCTCATCTAAAATTTCTGACATTCAGTCTCAGCTTGAGAAATTCATTGGAAAGAACTACTTTCTTTGTAGGTCAGTCCAGGAAGCATATCAGTCATCCGTACAAGTCTATGATTCCCATTCTCTGAAGCAAATCTTTGATGTGAATAACTTAAATTTGACTCAAGTTGCTCTGCCATTTGGTTTCAAAGTGCCTCCTTTTGTTGATCTGAATGTCAACAGCAATGAAGGCAAGCAGAAAAAGTGAGGAGGTGGTGGTGGATTTGCTACCAGAAAACCAAGAAAGTTTAGAAGTCCAAAATCTTTAAACACATTAGCAGGAGATCATCTAATAATAGGCAGTTACCTCACTGAAGACAGGCCTTTCTTTCATCTTGAATAACTTTGTCCTAAAATGAATTTTTTCCTCTTGAAATTACACAGGATTTGCAGAAACTGACTTGGGTTGCAAGCGCCGAGCACTGTTAACTTGTGTCAAGTCTCCTTTTTATATTTGGGATATAAAACAGCCTTAAATTCTCTTGGTTGCCCACGGGCAAAACAAAGAATCTCTGGTCTTTCTTGTGATTATATAATATTTTAATTTTAAATACCCCACCCCACACACACACACACAGACATGCATACAAATGTATGTTATTGTTGAAATATAATTCTTTTTGTACCTTTCCTTCTTGATATGTGAAGATTTTTGTGGAGTGGATTGCTGTGCTAACTCCTGTAGAAGGTGACTTAGTGTACTGGGCAGCTGGTCGTAATGCAGAAAAGAGTCTAAAGTTATTCTTTTGTTTTTAGTTATTTCTTGAACTGTGACAATATTTCATGACTCCTTCTGAAAATCCTGCAGTATAAAAGAGCAAAGAGCTTTGAAAATACCTAAGAAGCATCTTAGGATTCGGGTGGCCGTGCTTGTATAGATTCTTTATTTTAAAGCAATGGGTCTTTTTCGGGTTTTTTTTGTATAAAGTGTCATCAGCAGTCGTAACATTTGGCAGGTGATTGGTAGGAAGAGGGTGGAACTGAGATATCTGAGCCTCATTTACGTCAACAGAGGTGTAATATACTGCATTTCTCCATTTGGTAACATAGCAAACACTTAAAAAAAAAAAAAAAAACACCACCAAGAATGGTGATACTCCTCATTCAGATTTGTTTATGTCAAGGTGGTCTGGATTTTGGTAAGCCTAGAAAACAAGGTAAGCTTAGAAAACAAGTAAGCTTAGAAAACAAGGCCACCAACTGCCTTCGACTTAAAGCCACGCCATCAGACAGTACTCAGCGCACATTGATGTTAGCTTCTTTTTGAGAAAAATTGCCTCTTCTAGGCCCTGCAGCAAAAAACACATTTGCTAGGACGATTGAAAATGAACAAAATTAGAAAAACACAGCAGTCAGTAATTTAGTCTGATGGGGGTTTTTTGTTGTAGAAGCACTTGATTTCTAGTTTCTTTTGTATGGTATGTAACTACAAAATAGTACACTTTGTAGCAATTCAAAACCAAAGCCATTCAAAATATTGCTAGCAACATTTTGCTCTTGAGCTGGCTAAATATAGGATCCCATTAAATGTGAGTGTACTGGGAACATCAAATGAAGAAGAAACTGTTTGGTAAAGAATATTCCAGTAGGAAAAGGAACAGTCTTCATTTCTGGGCTTGACCATTATCACCTTGGCTGAACATGTCCTGGGTTTCCAACCTTGACTGCTGGGCTCCTGGCTTGGTGGATTCCTAGTTCCTGGTGTGTAATAACTCTCTGCAGGATCATGTTTTCCTTTTTTTTTTTTTTTTTTTCCAGAAAAGATGAAAAGGGAAGAATATTTAATTACTGGGCAGAAATAAATACTATTGATATTTTGCACAAAATCTATTTTTTTTTTTTTTAGGCAAAATCTCACTCTATTACTCAGGCTGGAGTGTAGTGGTGTGATCTCGGCTCACTGCAACCTCCACCTCCCGGGTTCAAGCAGTTCTCCTGCCTCAGCCTCCTGAGTAGCTAGGATTACAGGCGTGTGCCACCATGCCCGGCTAATTTTTGTATTTTTAATAGAGACAGGGTTTCACCATGTTGGTCAGACTGGTCTCAAACTCCTGACCTCATGATCCACTTGCCTCGGCCTCCCAAAATGCTAGGATTATAGGTGTGAGCCACTGTTCATGCTTTTTAATTTTTTATCAAAAATGAAGTTATCTTCTACCTACTACTTGTAACCCGCTTGTTTCATAATGTGTTATTTTCCTCTGTCCTCAAATAATGACACACAAAAAAGAAGCTATGTTCATTTTTTAGGATGAGAGCATAGCATTTCATTCATCCCTAGGGTCAGCTTGCCTCCAGCTGCTACTGCTGCTGGATATCAATCCAACAAAGAGAAACAGATGCTTCGAAGAACCCATATCGCTTGAGGGAGCAGGAGGAGACCCCAGGGAAAAGGACCCTTTCTATGAACTAGTTTTTGATCCTAGAGCAAGGGTTGGTAATCTGTAAAATAGTAAACTATCAAACTGCTTTTATTTGACTTTTGATGTATTTGTCTATCATCTATTTGGTGAATCCACATGTGCTTTTCGAGCAGCTTTTTAGGGTCTGGAGAGAGAGCATTGATTGACAAGGTCTCCACCCTCAAGGAGTTTGGAGTCTAGTGGAACAGGGCTCCTCTTAAACTCAAGGTTGTATATTATGGTCCACCTGGTCATGGTGGGCTGTCACATCACTGTCATCAGACTGTGATTACATCACTTATCACCACGCTTTCTTGAGCCTGGTGACAAGTACCCTGGACTCCTGTTGGGCCAGGGTCCCATAGGGGAAACGGAAGGCTGGGAACTCACAGAGTGCCTCAAAGAGTTTAAAGGGCAGGTGGTAAATCGTTTGCAAGATTCATAAACTTCTGCAAAGTAAGCCTGAAATAAATAGACAAACCAACCAAGTAAGTAATAATACAGAACTTATTAATGCATCTGACCGGAAAATTTTCTTTTTCTGCCTCCTGTACAAAAAAATTCAATCTATCCTTAAGCTTGATCCCCAACTATGGGGTCTCCCTTGGGAGAGACTGTCCCAGTTTCTAGAGATAGAACATGGAGAACGAAGGAGAGAAAGGAAAGGCAAGGTCGTGATGTGTGTGATAACTACATGAACCACAGTCCCAGTTCTCCAGTCCTGAGATCCAAAAGCCTGACAGGCCAGGCACATTGTGAAGCTTGTAGCAAACTCACAGGGTGGCAAATCCAGACCTGAGCTGACACGAGTCTATTTATAGTTTTGCCTTTATCCTACTTCATATAAATATTCATACATTTCACGAAAGAAATACTAATATGTTTAATTATGAGATGCTGCCACATACCCTGTTGGGGGTGTTATGTAATTATGGAAAATGCCCCGTATTACCTTTCTGAAATTCACAAAATTCTGCATTCTTAAACAGATTGCTCTTTTAAGGGATTTCTTTTAAGGGATTTTGGATCTATACTCTTTTTATTTTCCCCAGTCTGTTCTATGATCTCACCTTTAATTGTCTTTCAAAGAGACAATTTTTCTTTAATTTTTTTTTGAGAATGCAAAGCAGATGATTTCCTAAAGTTCTTCTTGCTCATTAACTCTATATACTTCCTCCCATAGCACCCCAAATTAGCTTTTATCTTATGTATACTATGCTTAGCATCTTGGGTATTTTTGTAATTCAAAAAAATGTTGCTAGGTATTTTCTATCTTTTTTTAAACAGCTTTATGGAGCATCATTTACATACAATAAAATTCACTTTGTTTTGCATGTACGATTCAATGACTTTAGTGAATTTTCACAGTTGTGCGACCATCACCACAATCTAACTGGAGAATATTTCCAGTATTCCAAAAAAGAAATCTCACATCCATTTACAGTCACCCCCTGCTCCCTGGCAATCACTAATCTACCGTCAGTCTCTTTTGGGGCTAAAAGAGTCTCAAATATATATACGTACATATATATATATATATACGTACATATATATATATATATACACACACATATATATATATACGTATATATATATATATATATATACATGTATGTATATACGTATATATATATATGTATATAAACTAAATGCCGGCTGCAGCACACACAATTCTCGTAAGGAAACAGAGGCTCCCATAACTGATAAACGATGAAGCTGGGATTTGATCCAGGTCCTGCCAACTCCACAGTTTGTGATCTTTCCAAGGGCTGCCTAAAGAGATCCAGAGTGGCCTCTCACTGGACTGGGGCAGAAATGCAAGTAGCCCAGGCACGGATGTTGTATATTGGATGTTGGATGTGGATGGCCAACCGAGGAGTCATGAGCTTGATGACCTTCAGGCCCTAGCCACTTCTGAGCTCCTGTGATTCTACAAATCCGTAAAATGCCTCCAACTAAGCCAGGGACTTACTTTAATGAATAGATAAGAATGAGGTGTCATGAACAGACTAATTGCATATAAAAGGAGCGCTTCTGAAGTGTGCAGCGTGTTCCCTTAAGCACTTTACCCCCCAGAGATGCCGTTTGCAGTCATCATTTGCATTATCAATGAAGAGGCAGTTTGCCAAGCAAAGGAGAGCATCAGCCTAACCCTGATTCAAACCACCACACATTCCGACGTATTGATGTCCAAATTAAGGAGACGTTTTGATGGATGCATTTTCTCACCTCTTTAAATTTGAAGTTGACAATTCTGATGGAATTGTCGTGGTATGTTGCAGCTGCACAAGACTAGATGATAGAATGAAACACCGTGTACCATAATTGAGGAAATAGCTGTCATGCTATTGTTATTATTATTAGGAATTAACAACTTCCTTTGTGTTCGTTGAGAAGTCCATTCTGAAAACCAGCCAGGTTCGCCTGCAGCCCTCCCTACCACCATTTCTGCATCATGACATGTAGATATTACCTCTCCTCTCTGTGACACAGGCTGTTGTCTGCTCTGCCTATCCTTCCCAAGTTTCAGGAACCATGTCTTCTTTCTGTACTTTCTGTGAGGGCCAAACAGGCCTAGGAAAAGACATATGGTCCCTCACTAATGCCTTGGTATACGTTCAAGGTCACCAAAATCCCCAAATAGAGATTCCAGGTCCATATGTTTTAAACTCTGTAGCAGTTTTGGCGTAAAAGATAGTTTAATTTTTGATACAGGTATTACAGGGGACAGGTAAGAGTTTGTAATCCATGGACTCTTCTGGATGCTTCTAAAAGTTTGTTACATGTGATAATTAACATGAATATATCTTTTTGGTTGACTAAAAGGCTTCCTATCATTAGGAATAATACTCAGTTCTATGAGCTGCACTGGCAAATTAATTGAACCCAAAGAAGGAGTCATGGGAACCCCAACTTGAAGCCAGTTGATCAGAAGTTCTGGAGACCCAGGCTTGTGACTGGTGTGTGTTAGAGGGGGCCAGTCTTAGGGACTGAACACGCAACATGTGAGATCTGACATGGTCTCCGGGTAGACAGTGCTGGAAGTGAATTAGAGGACACTCTGGTGGTGTCTACTGCTTGGTGTGTGAGAGAAAAAAACCCCACATATATGGTCACAGAAGTGACTATTTTCATTAATTATCAGTAATTATTCATATTAATATTAATATTGATATATTAATGACACAAATATCAATAGTATTACTTTAATACAGTATCATATTATTAATTCTTAATCAGGGAGATAAAATATGTATTGCACTCAGTACTGAACTTCTTGAATTAGAGAATACATATGATAAGTTACCTCTTGTGATATATATATTTTTTAAAACAGAGTCTCATTCTGTCACCCAGGCTGGAGTGCAGTGGCCCAATCGCAGCTCACTGCAACCTCCACCTCCCGGGTTCAGGTGATTCTCCTGCGTCAGCCTCCTGAGTAGCTAGGACTACAGGTGTGCACCACCACACCTGGCTCATTTTTGTATTGTTAGTAGAGACGGTGTTTCACCATGTTGACCAGGCCGGTCTCAAACTGCTGACCTCAGGTGATCTGCCCGCCTCAGCCTCCCAGAGTGCTGAGATTACAGGTATGTGCCAGTGCACCTGGCCAGCTCTTGTGATTTTTTTTTAAATCTTCATCTTTTAGGACATTGAAAATGAGCCCAGAGATACTAAGGAATTTGCCCAAGGTTCACACAGCCTGTAAGCGTGGAGTAGATGTTGAAATTTCCCCTCAGTTTTCTCTGGGACATGTTCTCCATTACAGCCTGATGCACGTGGCCTTGCCCAAGGTCACAGAGCAAATGAGCAGCAGAGTGGGGAACTGAACAACTGTTCTTGCTGGGTTCCGTGCCTTCTTAAGATCAAACTATGTCATTGCCATTGAAATGACAGACTACAGAATCAAGGGCCTAAGCTAAAGGTTTGCACTTGATAACAAATTTCCCAGACGATGGAATTCTTTGCTTCTACCTGGCGAACTAAAGAGAAGACAGCTTCTGTGTAGGGAAAACTCTCTCTAACCATGTTGTTCCTCTATCCTCACATCACAATAATCATCAACACAGGACACTTCTGTGACTATACGTGTGGGTTTTGTTCCTCACACACCAAGCAGTGGATACCACCTGGGTATCCTCTAATTCATTTCCAGCACTGTCCAGAAATGGACAGTGGAGATGATGTCAGATCTAGTAGGTTCAGCGTTTAGTCCCCAAGACCGGCCCCCTCTAACACTCACCAGTCACAAGCCTAGGCCTCCGGTACTTCTGACCAAATGACTTCAAGTTGGGGTTCCCATGACCTCCTTTTTGGTTTCAATTAATTTGCCAGAGCAGCTCACAGAACTCAGGGAAACACTTGCCTACATGTACCAGTTTATTATAAAGGATATTGCAAAGGATACAGATGAAGAGATGCTTAGGGTGGAGAATGGAGGAAGGGGCCCAGAGTGTCCATGCCCTCCCTGGGCACTACCCTCCAGGAGCCTGCAGTTCAGCTATCCAGAATCTCACTGACCCCAGCCATCTTGGATTTTTAGGGAAGTTTCATGATGTGAGCATTTCTTCCCCAGGGCATTGAGGGGTGGGACCCTCTCGTGGGAGGGTCTTAGGAACCACAATCAGAAAGGCAGGGGGAAAGTAGAGTCCTGCCTCGGAGCAGATGAAAGGAAAGCAGGAGGAGGTCAGAGGCTGCCCCTGTGGCCTCACCCACCCAGCATTACAGCAAAAGACTTAAAGTGCTGTGGCTGTCAGCCAGAAAACATGGACAAACCCTGGTATGTATCATAACACCACAGCCTTTCTCCCACACATAGCAGCAAAGTGGTTGTGTTTAGACTTAGAAACGTATATACCTGAGCTGTTTTACTAGAATTATTTTTCTCCTGGAATTTTTTTTATCAAGGTAGCGCTCAGTTGGAGAGATTTTTTAAATTAACAGCAAACTAATAATGTAGGATTTTCCCAAGTGTTCTCCCGTATCTGTGAGTTCATTACAATTCGTTCTCTGCACTGAATTCTTAACACAGCACCGTGAGATTTTCCTACATCTACATGTTTACATAAGTTAAAAAATGCATTCAAATGCTTCTCTCTGAAGCATATTTCCACACAACAGCCCTCTCCTTGCTAGAGAGTAAGGTTGTCTGAAGACTACTTTGGGGTGTCTGAGCCAGCATGAATGGGGGCACCAGGTTATGTCCATTTTTTTTTTTTCCTTCAGATAGAGTCTCGCTCTGTTGCCTAGGAGTGTGGTGGCACAATCTTGGCTCACTTCAACCTCCGCCTCCGGAGTTCAAGTGATTCTTTGGCCTCACCCTCCTGAGTAGCTGGGATTACAGGCTTTTGCCATCACACCTGGCTAATTTTTGTATTTTTAGTACAGATGGGATTTCACCGTGTTAGCCAGGCTGGTCTCGAACTCCTGATGTCAGGTGATCTGTCTGCCGTGGCCTCCCAAATCGTTGGTATTACAGGTGTGAGCCAGTGTGCCCAGCCTTATGTTCCACGTTTGAATTCCTCATTTGCAAGAGGGAGATTTTAGTAATAAAATGCAGCTGAAATTGGTCTGGGTCTAAATCTGTCCTGACAAACAAGATGGTAATGAGATGGAAAGGATGGAGAGTGGGAAATGTATCTGGAAAAAATAATTCCGTCAGGAAATCTTGTGATGGACCTCTCCTTGGCAGTTGGAACAGAACTTTTGTTAGGCATTTGTTTAATAACAATCCATGCCTTTTTGTTTATTTGCTAGTTTTTCTATTTCGTTAAACTGTAAAATTCCTCTTGCCTTTTGCTCATTTCTCTTATCATTAATTTTGAAATTGAGACATATTTTAACATGGAGTTTTTGGTCATCATTTCCTTTCTTCAGATACTACTGTAAAACGGCAGAGACTGCCAAAGTGGACAGGGTGTTTCCTCACGGAGTACGTGGAACGAGCAATTTCGCTGTGTCTTCACTGTTGTGAAGGCTGGCCTCAGGCCCTTCTTAACGAAAAATCATCTCTGGTATGGCATATCCTACAGACCAGAGGTTGTAATGCAGAAGGCTCAGACCAAGCCAGGTGCAGTGGCTTATGCCTGTAATCCCAGCACTTTGGGAGGCTGAGGCAGGTGGATCACTAGGTCAGGGGTTCGAGACCAGCCTGGCCAACATGGTGAAACCCTGTCTCTACTTAAAAATACAAAAAATTAGCCAGGCGTGGTGGCATGTGCCTGTAATCCTAGCTACTCGGGAGGCTGAGGGAGGAGAATTGCTTGAACCCGGGAGGCGGAGATTGTGGTGAGTCGAGAGTGTGCCATTGCACTCCAGCCTGGCGGACAGAGCGAGACTCCATCTCAAAAAATAAATAAATAAATAAATAACAATTTTTTTTAAAAAAAAAAAAAAGAAAGCTCAGACCAAATCAGGCTCATGGACATACTTTATTTGGCTCACACCACTGAAAAGAAAATTGAATAGCTGTCATGTTTTTAAATTGGGAGAGTTTGCATAAAAATCCTTGTTTCTGGAATCTTTTGGAAAAAATCCCAAGCTCTATACATTAGGCTTGCAATTGCCTGTAGTGCCAGTAGCTACCGTTTCTACAGCTGGGTCCTTTTAGAAGGGGCATTTGCTCTCTGGGCTGCTGTGGTCCCCACCTCTTCCTGATGTCTTAAGAAAAGCATGGCCCTTGTAGGTATCTGAGATTCCAGTCCTAGGAGACTGTTCCGTTGCTGTCGCCACAAAAACCCAAATAAAAACATCAGCACTTCCTCAATAGTATTATAAAAATTCACGATAATATGTCAATATTTGGGAAAAAGGGTATATGAGTCAGCCCACACACAAGCATGTGCTTATTAATTTAGTTCTATGTTGAGGTGAGGTGTCCACAGTTCACTATATGGCCATGCACTCTCCTCACTCCCACCCCAGCAAGTCCGAGAGAGGGCACAGTGTTCATTTTGGATGCCGCCTAGGCCATGAGTGCCTGCCCTCACAAATGCCATGGTGTTGAGCCTGCCATTTAACCTCTCCTGGTCCCAGCACCTATTTATAACGCAAGGATGCTGCCGCCAGGTGTGCTAGCTTATGCCTGTAATCCAGCACTTTGGGAGGCCAAGGCAGGTGGAATTTGAGACCAGCCTGAACAACATGGTAAAACCTTGTCTCTACTAAAGATACAAAACTTAACTGGGCGTGGTGGTGTGCACCTGTAAACCCAGCTACTCAGGAGGCTGAGGCAGGAGAATCACTTGAATCCAGGAGGTAGATGTTGCAGTGATCTGGATCATGCCACTATACTCCAGCCTGGGCAACAGAGCAAGACTCTGTCTCAAAAAAAAAAAAAAAAAAAAAAAAAAGACAAAAAGAAAAGATGTTGCAAGGATAAAATGAACAAATGCATATTTGCACAGACTTGGCTCAACAGATGTTGCCTGCTTCTGTTCTCCTCCTTCAAGCCGATAACTAGATTGAGCTGGCAAGCTCCTTCTCTGCACTGACAGCCAACCCAGTCAAAAAGGTTGCCCAAAAGCACACAGAGCCCTCCCTCTGGAGAAGTGATGTGATGTGGGACTCCAGTGAATACCGAAAGCCCCTTGTGCAGCAGCCTGGGCATCCTGGGAGCTCAGGTGCCTAGGAGCTGGACAGGATCTCTCAAGATTATCTCTTTCCTGGGGGTGATAGTCTTGACATGTCCTTTGTCTTGGTCATGACTGAACTGCAACTACATTAAAAGGGCATATGGAGACTGTGAATTTGATATTACATTTCAGAGCAGAGCCCAAGGCTTCCAGTTAAGTGTGAACAGGGTACGGGAGATAACAATGGGGAGTGAGATATGCTAAAAGTGTTATACATGAATTTACATTCAATAAAAACCCCTTCCAGCTATAATTATCACATTTTTGCTAATATTGAGATACTAGATGTCAGATTTAATATTTGAGTAAAGTAATTAAAGAATGTTTTTTGCCTGGCCTTGACAAACAATCTTTTTCTATGGAAAGTTTTTGAAAGTGTGCTTTTTTTTTTTTTTTTTTTTTTTTGGCTGAAACTGATCTACATGACCAGCATTTTTTGGGGTGGAACCACCAGAGCATCTTGCCTCTGTGTTTCCTTTTCTCTGTCCCTCTCCACCTCTCTCCCCTGTTCCCAGCTCTGTTTTGTGTTCTTATTGTTAAAGGCACAGTTTTCAGACTGTGTTAATGTGTCTTTTTTATGCGTTTGCCAAATAGTTCTAGGTGGAATTACCTCTTCAGATATCTCCTTTGACTCTGGCACATTCAGACTCAAATTGTTGTGCTCAGTAGGGCCATTGTCACATTATAACACGGAAAATGCTTCATCATGTATTACAGAACAAGATGGAATCTTCGCTAAGGAGCTTGGAGATCAAAGCGGAGGAAAAAGATTAATTTTTATGCATCAAGTCATTATGGAGGGAGAAGGAGACATTAAGATTGCCAGAGAGAAGATTTTCTCATCTAATATCGACATAGACAATGTGTTGAGATGACTGTTGTCTCCGTTCTTAGATTTGTTTCCACCGTTAAAGTGCTCAGCTCTAGGTCATCAGCTTGTTTACATGTATTTCAGGTTTTAGAAAGAGACTCCCTTTTAAAAAGGTATGACCTTCCCAGGATTTAAGTACACCTAAACATCGTTTGATTATTTCTACTCCACAAAAATGCATAGCTATATTTCAGACAATTTTGAGGATAATAGGAAAAGGTTAAAAATCACTCTTAACTAGGATAATTCAGCAACTCTAGTGAAGTATTGTCTTTTAAATGATGCTACTTGTTAACATGGCTGCAAATGTAAGTACGTGATTGTGTATCCTGCTTCTTTTGTTCACATAATATTACACTAACATGGGTTTGCCACACCCTTACATAGATTCTTTCAAGCCCCTGTGGCCAGTTTATTAAGCTCTTCTATCATTAAACATTTAGACAACTTTTCCTCTTATTTTTCTACTTGTATAGAAAAAGGCCAGGTGCGGGGGCTGTTGCCTGTAATCCCAGCACTTTGGGAGGCTAAGGTAGGAGAATTGCTTGAGCCCAGGAGTTCGAGAACAGCCCGGGCAGCAGAGTTATTTTAAAATTTTTTTAAATAACCAGGCATGGTGACACACACCTATGGTCCCAGCTACTCAGGAGGTTGAGATGGGATAATTAATTACCAGAACCCGGAAGGTTGAGGCCATGGTGAGATGTCATTACATCATTGTGCTCCAGCCTCAGCAATTGAGCAATACTTGTCTCAAAAAAAAGAAAAAAGTAAGAAAAGATATGTGTATATGTGTGTGTGTGTGTGTGTGTGTGTGTGTGTGTGTGTATTTGTGCATCTGGATTTTGTCATATTTTGTCGAATAAATTCCCCAAAGTAGAATTTCTGTATCAAATGTTGTAAATAATTTTAACATTTTGATGCAAAGTACACAATTTTTTTTTTTTTTGAGATGGTGTCTTGCTCTGACACCCAGACTGGAGTGCAGTGGCGCGATCTCGGCTCACTGCGACCTCTGCCTCCCATGTTCAAGCGATTCTCCTGCCTCAGCTTCCTGAGTAGCTGGAATTACAGGCGCACACTACCACCCCAGCTAAATTTTTGTATTTTTAGTAGAGACAGGGTTTCACCATGTTAGCCAGGATGGTCTTGATCTCCTGACCTCGTGATCCGCCCACCTTAGCCTACCAAACTGCTGGGATTACAGGCGTGAGCCACTGTGCCTTGCCAAAATACAAAATTTCTTCTTAAATGAATTCCACCAATTTTCACTTTAACTGTCTAAGAATAGCCTTTTACTACATCAAGTGCCATTTTGGTCAATTTGATAAAAGTATCTTTGAACTTTTAGAAAAAGAATATTGTTTTCATAATTTGCCTTCGATTTTTGATATATCACAAAGTATCAGAAGTATATGATAGCAAGTATTATTATTACCAGTAATTACCTTCAATAAACAGTCTAACACTTAATGGCAGTACATTAGTATGTTAGAGTACTGAAGAGCAGTATAGGATGATGGTGAGTGTGGGCTGGGAAGTCAGGTTGCCTGGCCTCAAGCCTGGGCTCTACCGCTTAACAGCAAGTGACCTAAGACCAGTTTTTCAACCTTAGCACTACTGGCATTTGGAGCTATTCATAAGCTGAGCAGGGAAGATGCTGTCTTGTGCATCCTAGAATGTTTAGCAACATCCCTGGCCTCTATCCTAATCACCGCCCTCTTCTACACACACACCCAGTGTGACAATCCAAAATGCAAACATTACCAAGTGTTCCTTGGCAAAGATTACCAGCCCTCTCAGTGCTCAGCTTCTATCCTTGTAAAATGGGGACAGTAATACTTACCTCAAAGAGTTATCAGAAGGGTAAAATGAATTTGTCCCTGTAGAGCAGAGAGAAAAGGGGTTGTCGCTTGCCAAGGACACAGTCAGTATTGACTATTAGTCATACCAAATGTCTGAAGACTGCTCTTAAATAAAATGCTTGTGTGTTACTTTTACTGTAAAACTCACTGAATATAATTTGGAATGTTTGGGAAAGTATCAGAGGCTAATAAGGATCTCCTATAAACACAGCCAGGGACAGTCCTATTAATATCAAGGTGTGTTTTCTTCTTATGCACCTAGAATAGTTCCTGGCACGTTATAGATGCTCGATCACTGTGTTGGACAAACATAAAAAAATAAGATCAGCCTATATACCCCATCTATAAAGTTTCACATCCTGTTTTTCTTCATTACTACCACATACTGGCTATTTGCCTTTGTATGTGGAAATTGTTTGGAAATATGTTTTTGTTTTGTTTTTGAGGCACAGTCTTACTCTGTCACCCAGGCTGGCGTGCAATGGCATGATCTTGGCTCTCTGCAATCTCCGCCTCCCAGGTTCAAGTGATTGTACTGCCTCAGCCTCTTGAGTAGGGATTATAGGCATGCACCACCATGCCCAGCTAATTTTTGTGTTGTTAGTAGAGACAGAGTTTTGCCATGTTGGCTTGACTGGTCTCAAACTTCTGACCTCAAGAGATCCGCCCGCCTACCTCGGCCTCCCAAAGTGCTGGGATTATAGGTGTGAGCCACTGCGCCTGGTGGAAAATATGTTTAATTGCTGCAGAATATCAACTCTGAGTGTTCTCTAATTTAAATACCATTTCTCCAGCTTTTTATTAAGAAAATGTTTAAACATAAAAGTTGGCAGGATAGTACAGTGCACATCTGGGTACCATATTTTAAATGTTTGCCATATTCTCTTTGTGTTTGTGTGATCTGCATAGATATAGATATATGTGATGAGTTGTTCGGGTTTTTTTTTTTTCTTCCTGTTTTGTGGGACCATTTAAAAGTCAATTGTCGGCCGGAGGCAGTGGCTTATGCCTGTAATCCTAACACTTCAGGAGGTCAAAGCAGAATAAATTTTTAAAAAATAGGTTGTAAAAAGAAGCAATGAGGAAATTGTAAACATCATAACATTTTACTTCTAAAGACGTCAATGTAACTCTCCTAAAAGTAAAGACATTCTAGACATAACCACAACACCGCTATGCCTAAGAGAATTGATGGGAATTCTCTAACACCGTCTAATATGTTGTCTGTATTCAAATTCTCCCAGTTGCCCCCAAAATGTTTTTATAGCTAGGTTTTTTTTTTTTAATCTGCCAGAATCCCAAGAAGGATTAACTACATTTGGTTGTTATAACTCTAATTTCTTTTAGTCTAGAATAGACCCACATTTTTTGGCTTTATTAATGACTTTTTGAAGATATCAGGCCAATTGTTTTGAAAAACATTCTGTTTTCTGGGTTTCTCTTATTGTTCCCTTAGAGTGTCATTTAACTTTTCCCTCCAATTCCTGGATTTCCTAAAACTGTAAGTTAGGTCTAATGTCTTCAATAGATTTAGGTAAATAGTTCAGCAAGGATACTTCATAGGTAGTTACATTCTAAGAAGGATATAACAACAGATTGTCCTATGGTAAGAGATGTCATGTTTGACTACTTGGTTAAGTTGGCAACCAGCAGATTTCTTTACTTGAGGTGTATTTCTCACTTTGTAGTTAGTCTATGGGATGCTTCCTTTGTACCACGTGACTACAGCTATCCTATTTCCTAACAATTTTCCATCCAGTGGTTTTGGCAGCATTGGTGATTCTTGCCTAAACCAATCATTTCATCGGGAGCTGCAAATGGCAGTTTTTCTAATTCTGTCATTTTACTTACATTTGATAGATGCCATTCCTGTGGAAAGAAGGATTTTCCCTTTCAAAATGCAGGGTAAATGGTTACTTCTTATGTTCTTAATACTAAAGAGTGGAATAAATAGGTTTTGTTTCTTTCTCTTTTATTTGACTATTTTTTAAATTTTTATAAAAATTAAAAAAGAATAGATGCCGGGGATAGTGGCTCACGACTGTAATTCTAGCACTGTGGGAGGCTGAGGCAGGTGGATTCGCTGAGGTAAGGAGTTTGAGACCAGCCTGGCTAGCATGGTGCAACCCCATCTCCACTTAAAATACAAAAATAGAGTCAGGCATGGTGGCTCACTCCAGCAATCCCAGCTACTCAGGAAGCTGGGGCAGGAGAACTCAGGAGAATAGGTTGCAGTGAGCTGAGATCATGCAAATAACTGCCTCCAGCCTGGGAGACAGAGTGTGACTCTGTCTCAAAAAAAAAAAAAAAAAATAGAGACAGGGTTTCGCCATGTCACCCAGGCTGGTCTCCAACAACTGGACTCAAGTGATCCTCCTGCCTTGGCCTCCCATAATGCCGGGATTGCAGACAGGCATGAGCCACCATACCTAGCCACTACTGTTTTTTACTGTAGACTTGAATTTTCCTTTAATGTTTTATAAGCCATGATAATAACTTTCTGATGCTCAGGGTGTCTACTGGGCCCCCCTCCAAGCTGGCTTCCATGTCTCTTGGCATCTCTCTGTTAAGTCTTTGGTTTTCCTTGCTTTTTGGTTCGGTGTGCCTCAGGCTTCTTTTGTATTTCCTGCCTCTGCTCTGGAATCAGACATTTCTCCAAGGAGTCCTTGTTCTTTTTAGTCAGGAATGATACAGATAATCTTTTGATGAATACCTTTGTACATGAGATTTTTATCAAAATTGCTAGACTTGAAATTATTTTGACAAAGACTAAACTTTTTAATGCCTTTAATAATCTTGTAAAGTTGCTGTGTAGAAAGGTAGTATTAACACAGATTTCCACTAATGTGTTGGAGAATGTCTATCTCACTGCATTCATACTGACATTAAATTTTAATATGGTAAATAAATCTATGACAAGTAAGATTGAATAGCTCAGTTTATTAATGTTTATTTATTTATTTTGTTTTCATGTATTTTGCCCTTTTTCTGTTGTGGTACAATGTACTTATTTGAAAATTTAAAAAGTATGCGAAAGACTTTAATTCTGTCTTCAGAGCTTGCTTCAAATACTTTTTCTAGAGTGTTTGGGTATTTGTTCGATTTTTTAGTGCCAGACACTTTTACTTTTTAAGTTGTCAAATCCATTTGCTTTTTCCTTGATGATTTCATACATTTTTTTTTTTAGTGCTTAAAAATTCCTTGCTCAATCTAAGAAGAGTTAAATATTTTCATATATTTTCTTCTTATTTAAAAATGTTAAAATAAAACTAAGTTTTTAATATTTATACTTTTTAAACCAAGTGGAATATCTTTAGGGCTATAGTTTAAGATGAGGATCTAACTTTTTTTTCCTAAAGCCAATTTTTCTTACAAGGTAGGAGGGTTAATCTTTCACTTTCTCACTGGTGTATGACTGTTCCTTCGTCTTATATGTTCAATATAGATATAGATATATTGACATATATTTATATATATTTCTCAGTTCATATGTGTTTTTACATGAGTACCATACTGTTTCAATTATTAAAAGTTTTAAATACATTTTAAAACACCAAAATCTTTTTTCTCTCAATACATTTTTTCTTCAAGATGAACTTTAGAATAATTTTGTCACTTTCAGAAAAGATTTAATTTCATTTAAAGAAATAGCTTATTCACTTTCAAGGTGAGACTTTGAAATTTTGCTATAATATTAAAACTTGCTTTGGGTTGATGTAGTGTATCACAACAGGAAAGCACTCTAAGTTGCCCAGCACTTCTGTGATGGAGCACGGCCACAGCACGAGTTGAGGCTGGAGGCTGGTTGGGCTTCGTAGCATTATGTCCTGAGGGCTCTTACATGTACCCCTTAAATACATACAAATATTATATATCAATTTTTTACAAGGATATGAAGATAAAAGCAAATGTTCCCTTTTCATGTTTAAAAAGATCAATGTGGTTACTGAAACCATTGTGTCTAATCCAGCAATTGAAACGCGTGGTCTAACAGGTGGAATCATATTTACGAAAATGCAGACATGTGAACTACCCTGGAAATCTTGAGATGCGCATAACTGTTGGTCATGCAGACACTCCATTCAGATATTCTGTTTATAGTATGTATTCTGATCTAAATAGTATTGGTTTTCCTTCCTTTTTTTTTTTTTAGATGAAGTCTCACTCTGTCACCCAGGCTGAAGTGCAGTGGTATGGCTCACTGCAACCTCCACTTCCCGGGTTCAAGATATTCTCCCTGCATCCGCCTCCCAAGTACCTGGGATCACAGGCACCCACCACCACTCCCAGCTAAGTTAGGTATTTTTAGTAGAGATGGGATTTCGCCATGTTGGCCAGGCTGGTTTTGAACTCCTGACCTCAGGTGATCTGCCTGCCTAGGCCTCCCAAAGTGCTTGGAATACAGGCATGAGCCACTGCACCAAGCCTTGTTTTCCTTCTAATGTGGGTTAAACCACCAGAGATACTACTTACATGGAGAAAGCCAGGTAAGTCTGAACATTTAAGCCATGTAGTAGCTCAGCTTGCAGTATGATACAGTGGCAGAAAGCATGTTTTTGGCATCAGATAGACATTGGTTTGGGTCTTCAATCTGCTCCTTTCTGGTATTGTGACCTTCGATAATAACAGTATATCTGCCTTGTGGACTTGAGATTAAACGGGGGTAGTATGTAAAGAACTCAGCACATAGTAAACGCTTTATTACATTCACCAGACTATTCCTATCTCTAGTACAGTTACTCCTGCTGCCATTATTAGTTTTGGTTATTTTCAGGATCAAGGTGATTGAGACCTTTTATGAACCTGAGAGCTTCAGTTCGTATTTCCAAATAGCACCTCATTCATATGCAGTTGGAAAATTCTACCCATTGCTTATAGCCTTGGTCATTGGCATGTTTTCCTATAAAAACAAAAACAAAAACAAAAACAAAAACAAACAACTCAATGCCAATTATTAGTGCCCGCTCTGGAAAGAAATACCATGTCAGTAAGATACCCATAAAGAACGAAAGGGGGGGAAAGTGACATAATTTCAGAGCAGGACAAAAGCAATTAAAACAAAAACAACAATCTCCATCCACTCTTAGACTCCCTTGAGAAGACACACTTTCAATCTGGGGCTAAGTGTAACTGAAGTCAGAGCATTAACTTACATATTTGCCTATTTTAAGCAGTGAATCTCATGCTCTTTTCTTGGCATTAAAAGGCAATGTTTCCACCTGTTTTCTTAAAAGGAAATTCGGTCTTATTTCTGTCCTTATAACACGCTTTACAACAGAGGACAGCCTTTTAAAGATTCAGCCTCTAATTTAAATGTGACATTATAGAGCTGTCTGGCCATTTGGATAATTTCTTTAGACATCTCAAAGTGGCACATATAGGGTCATTAATCAGCAGCTCAATATTTTATTCATATTCTGGCTAGGAAAAGCAAGAGGAAGACTGAGATCAAAGGGGAGGAAGGAATTATGAGTAACATAATGCATCAAAATAATCGGGTTTTTAAATAGGCAGGGGAGTTAAAAAAAAAAAAAAAAAAAAAAGTTAACATGGCCGAGACCTTAGGCTTCCTAAGAAAAAGCAATCACGAGTCTAATTAGTGAAAAACACCAACTATAATCAAGTTATAGTTAGAGAGTTTCCTGTGCTTTGATTGGGGTAAATCCATAAACTGATTCCAGTAAGGTGGTTGAAGTCTGTATAGCCACCCCATATGGCCTAAGAAGCTAGGTAGATTCTCTTGAATCTCTGCTTCTTCCTTCCTTTCCTGCAGCCAGTGTCTTTGTTTAGATCTTGATTATGCATTGTCTCACTTCTGACAAACACCTTCAACCATGTCTCTCTTCATCAGGGCTTCCTCATTCCATTTCCCTCTCCTCCCTCTCTGCTGCGGGAGCCATCCTGCTAAAACTCAAAGCAGACCCCGTCACCTCTTCCTAAAGTCCTGCTGTGCCTGTTCATTGCTTAAGATTTGTTTACTTTTCTGTATGTATGTTAGACCTCAATAAAAAATGTCAAGAAGGAGGTAGCCATGTGGACAGGGTCTGGGGAAGCCTCCAAGGAACAGAAACTGCGAGGTTTGAAGCTGATCAGTGGAGCGTGTGTGGTCACGTTGTGGGACAGAGGAAGGCCAGTGTGGCTGAGTGTAATGAAGGGGAAGGACAGAGAGGAGGGCAAAGACACGGGCAGGGTATGTGACAGAGTTTGTGCTTTATTCTAAGTGAAGTGAAATCCCATTCGAGGAGTTTAAATAGGGGGAATATCGTATCATTTCAGTTACGCTTTAGAAAGATTACTCCAGCTGCTCAGTGGAAGAACTGTAAGGAGCAAAAATGAGGCAGGAAGACAAGTTAGCAGGCTGCAGCAGTGCATCAAGGGAGAGATGGCCGTAGCTTGGAGCAGCATTGGGGCGGTGGAAATTGCAAACATTCACCACACTGTCTTTATTCGTTGAACTGCTGATGGTTATTTGGGTTGCTTTCAGTTGGAGCTATTGTGCATATTTTTGTAGCTGTGTCCCTGTGCATGTTCTTATAGCTGGGGCGCAGACACGTGCATTTCTGTTGACTATATATATCGATGAGTCGAAATACTGGGTCGAAGGGTGTAGCAGGCGCTAATTCTAACCATATCCTCCTGGCCTTTGCCTCAACACTCCAGAAGTGGCTTGCTGAAAACACAGGCTTCTCTCTGCTGAGGGACTTTTATGTAGCCATGGTTGACTATTTGGCCCACACGAACCCGGAGGTATCACAGCATTCAGTTTGTGTCCCCCGCAAAATCCATGGTATCAGCAAAACACATGGATTTTGGCGGGGACACATTGAGTTCATACCCTGTGATTTTTCAAGCATTCATTTCTCCATGGTATGAACTGAATGTTTGTGTCCCCTGCAAAATCCATGTGTTGAAACCTTAATCACCAATGTGATGAGATTTGGGGAGGCCTTCCAAAGGTGATTAGGTCTTGAGGGTAGAACTCTCATGAATGAGATTAGTGCCCTTATAAGAAGGGACATGAGAAAGGTGATATGTATGTTTATAGCTCCCTCTGCCACATGAGGATACAGACAGAAGGTGGCTGTCTATTAGCCAGGAAGAGGGCCCTCTCTAGAACTCAACCTTGCTGGCACCTGACCTTGGAATTCCAGCTTCCACAATTGTGAGAAGTAAATGTATGTTGCATAAGTCGCCCAGTCTATGATAGCTTGTTCTAGCAGCCTGAACTGACTGGGACAACCCTAGAAGCAATATTCAGTAGGTAAATCTGATTCATAAAAACCCAGATCCCTTGCTCCTTATTTGGGAGAAGTCAATTCCAGACAGATTCTCAGAGGTCCCCAGCAGGACAGAGCTCCAAGTGCCTGCCGTGGTAACCACACAATAAGGCAGGCTGAGTGGCTTTATTCCCTTCCCTGTATCACTTTAAAATTCCCCTGCTGGTGTTTCCATGTCCCTTCTAGCCCCGCTGCCTTGGTTGTACTCTGATACCTTAACACAACTGGTTTTATTTGCTTCTTTCTCATTGTACCCAGTTTTTATAATGTGTGAGGGTTGGTCTGGTATGGTACGTGCTGCTCAGCCAATGGTTAAAGTAGAACCGCTGAACATTTCCATGTAGCTATTGCTGTTAATACAGCTCAGCTTGCCTGGGAGCCTCCAGCCAGCAACTCGGATTGGCCATTCCATCTAGAATTGTCAACAGTGAATGTTTGAGACAAGGTAGAAATCAAAGACGAGAATTTGCCATCATGCACCCCACCAACGGAGCATGGATGAAGGTCAACTCACTCAATATTCTATGAACCCTTAAATGTGTGGAATAGAGGCTGTAGTGGCAAGCACCTAGACAACCTTTGCCATCAGAATGAGTCGTTTCTTCTCTACATTTTCTATAGAGCACTGATGTATTTTTATATCTAATGATTTGCATAAGAGAAAGCACCAAATGCCAAACTGCTAAGAGTTTGTTTCCACACGTTTTTCACCTGGACTACATCATTTCTTAAGGAATACTGTTGCAGATCCAAGCTGTTTCACTCATTGTTTATTTTCTTTATGTTGGTCTTGAAAACTACATCGAATACACAGGTGTGCTTTGTTTAGGCGTGTCTTATTTTCTCTTCTTTCACAGCTCTCTTCTTTGTCTTGAAATGTTGAAAAACAGAACCTAAGTAATCATTCCATTTAAGTTAAAAATTTAACCCCAAACAGACTATGCTCAAAAAAAAAAACAAAAAAAAAAGATCTTAAGAGGATAAGAATGTTTCTTCATTTACTAATCTCTTAAAAAATAATTTCTAAAGATGTTTGTTAAGCATCTTTTATGGCTGGGCATGGTGGCTCATGCCTGTAAACCCAGCACTTTGGGAGGCCAAGGTGGGTGGATCTCCTGAGTTCAGGAGTTCAAGACCAGCCTGGTCAACATAATGAAACCACATGTCTACTTTAAAAATACAAAAAAATTAGCCAGGTGTGGTGGTGAGTGCCTGTAATCCCAGCTACTCAGGAGGCTGAGGCAGGAGAATTGCTTGAACCCAGGAGGTAGAGGTTGCCAGTGAGCTGAGATCATTCTGCTGCATTTCAGCCTAGGCAACAAGAGCAAAACTCCTTCTCAAAAAAAAAAAAAGAAAAGAAAAAAGAAAAAAGAAATCTACTGTGTGCCAGCAAGTGAGGATATAGAGGACTTTGAAAGAAATTTTTAAAAATTGTACTTTCATGGGCATTCTAGGAGAGAGAAAGGACAAATGAGTAAAATATACAGTATGCCAAATGAAGAGAAGGGCTGTGAAAAGCAGAGAAGGGCATATCCTTTCACTAATCTGGCCAAATGCAACTTGAAAGAGTAAACGATCCTGGTGGTTCAATTCTAGAGTAGGAGAATCCCAATATCCAAAGCAGGAGGAATATTCCTCCAAGGGATACTGAGCTCCAGAGCTGAGAAGAGGTCTAGAACTGTCCATGGAAGCAGTAATAATTCTGTGTGTCAGGTCCAAAGAGTAAAGAGAGTAAGACTAGGACAGAAGGAGTCCAGCTGGGGGCTGAGGGTGCCAGGAGGCAGGAATTGGTCTACGAGTGTGGATCGGAATCAAATTCAGGAGGGAAGAGCCTGGGAACAATGAGTTCCACGATGCAAGCTACAGCGAATTCCTGCTGGGCTGAGGAATGCAAAGCTGGCAAAATCCTTGAGCAGTGTCAAAGTACTTGCCTCTAGACCCTTGACTAAGACACTTTCTAGGAGTCCTCTTTGGTGCACATATTGTTTCTTATGACCTTACTTACTACTATGTATTCACATAGGAGCATGCAATGGAAAGGATTTTAAAATGTCTTGTTTCCTTTACATTTGAATGTGGAGAGGGTCTACTGCCCCAGATGCCCAAGGACCACAACAGAATGAAGATGCCAGACTTTCAACACCTAACTCAGGGGCTGATGAGCTGTCCTCCACTCCATGCTGGGGATAAGTGATGCCTCATATGCCAACTGAGGAAGTCTCCACTCTTTCAGGAGGGTGGGGGAAGCCAGACAGAAGCACAATCTCAGGCAAAGTCCCGTGGAAAACAGCTTCCACCTGATATCGCTCGGGACCTCTTGTGTGTGACTTAATGTCGCAGAATTGTACTAACCTGAGGCGGAGAAGCTGAAGCTTTCACACCCGTCTCTTCATCTATCTATTGGCCAAGAGCTGCCCCAGGAAGGTCTAAATACCTAGACAGGGCCAGCTGTCCAGCACGAAGCAAAGCAGGCTGAGGGCAGTCTCGCTAAAAAAGCTGAAAGGGCTGGCCGGCAAGTGAAACCTGACAGCCTGAAGGTTTATTTTCTCTCTCTGTCTCTCTCGCTCTCTCTCTGTATTCTCTCTGTGTGTGTCTCTTTCTGTTTCTCTTTGTGTGTGTGTCTGTCTCTGCTTCTATCTCGGTCTCTATGTATATTTGCATCACTGTCTCTGTCTCATGTGCACACACACACTATGCAGTAAAAAGGAATCCGAAGCATTCTGGTCAGAGCACCAGCATTTTGTACTATTGTGAGCTCCTACTAAGTATTTTGATTCCAAAAGTTCCACTGTCCCACCAAGGCAGCAGCGAACACTGCAGCTGGTGCCTCCACCATAGGATGTGTTGGTTCTAAATGCTTCACCTGCTTCTTTGGTAAGGTGACATGCTATGGCTTCACGTAGAGGTGCTGATCCTGTTTGCAGACAGCTCAGATAAACAGGTTAATCCTGGAGAAGCGAAAGGCACTGTGGTCATCATCCACATAAGGCAATTAAGAGTTGACTATATTTAAAACCGATCAGGTGATCCTATGCAAACCACAGCTGAACCCCCTCCTGTTTTTTTTTTTTTTAGTGGAGAGGCCCCAGTATGATTATTTCGAGTAGTACTTTTCACATGGGCCTCTTCCTTAACGTTCTCTGTTGGGTTGAGTGAGCAGAAGGTATGGGCAGAAACTAAGCCTAGAAGGTAGTTCTTCCCAGAATAGGCAGGCCCTACCTTATGGATAATCTCCCTGGATGGGAGAGCACCTGAATATCCCTGTTTCATTCCTGCCCTTTTTATCCCTTCAGTAGATAGTGTCCACTAGCCATTGGTGTCCAGGCAAAAAAACACAGCTTACGAACGTTCATTCACTTAACAGATACACGTAGTCAGGTCCCAGCATACACACAGCCAAGACTTTGCCCTGTAGGCAGGCACTCTAACACATTCTTCCCGGGAGCACATATGTCTAAGTCAGTGGCTGCTCTAATCTGTTTGGTGTTTGGATTTCATTTTGAACGGGGCCTATGAATACTGCTGTGTCAGGTACTTTTTGTGATGGATGAAACAGACATCCAAAGAGAGATGATGTCAATTGGCCAGACCTGAATAATAGTCAACGTATTTGCAGATGAAGTTCAACTATGACAGGCATCTTCCTTTTTTTTTTTCATCTTTAAGCTGCCTTCCGACATTTATGGAGTCACGGTTCTGCTGTACAGACTGTTCTAAGACAAACACACTATGAAATATTGAATTTTCATTTTATTTACAGATTTCCTGCTGAAATATCTCTGGGGGTGCTAAATGATTTAGCTAGCCGGCATATTATTCAGATCTTTTCCCAGAAGTGATTACCAAACTGGATCATGATTTCAGTTGAGGTTTCTCTTACTAAGAACTTGATATAAGTGCTCCTTTTACATTTCAAATTTCGGAGCAAACTGAACCTAATTTTGTAAAAGTGACTGGGTACATCTGGGTGTAATTGCAAAATGAGTTTAACCAGGAAGGTAAAATAATTGTATACATAGACATCAAAATTTGTACAAACAAGGAGAACGGAAGAGGCACTGGGACTCATGCATCCTGGAATGACAGAATCCAGCTGTTGATGACATCTGCAGAGCCAGCTGTTGCCACTTCACTTGACAGCGTCTCTCGCTATGCGTGGAGAGGGATGTGTGTTCCCTTCTAATAAAATAATGCACTATCAGCATATGTGTTCAGTAAGCTCTAAAGCATTGATTTGGGGCCAAGGAAAAGTGATTTAACTAAAATGCAAGTCTTTTTTTTTTTTTCTCTCTGTCAAAATAAGATGCAACTTAATTCTTACTGTGGCTGAAATACAAACATATTTGAAGTCCCTGATTCATTCGCTCTTACCATTCCCCTGTATATAAAACAACCTCTCCCCTTCTTCCTGACTCTACCCCACTCTGTGTGTTACATAGATTCACACCCATAGCTGAAAACTCAGAAACCATTCAATGTCAAATCACTCATGAATTTGATGATAACACCACATATCATGTCTAGAGTGCTTTTCAATTTGCAGGTACTTTTTTTTTTTTTTTTTTTTTTTTTGAGATAAGGTCTCCCTTTGTCACCCAGGCTGGAGTGCAGTGTGGTATGATCTCAGCTCGCTGCAACCTCAGCCTCCTGGGTTCAAGCAATTCTCATGCCTTAATCATTTGAGTAGCTGGGATTACAGGTACATGCCACCATGTCCGGCTAATTTTTGTATTTTTGGTAGAGAGAGAGTCTTGCCATGTTGAACAGGCTGGTCTTGAACTCCTGACCTCACGTGATCCACCCACCTCGGCCTCCCAAAGTGCTGGGATTCCAAATATGAGCCACTGCTCCTCGCCTACAACACACTTTTGTATAAATTATCACATTCAAGTCTCTTAGCGTCTTAATGAGTCTGTTTGTGCTGTTGGCCCATTGTGCAGATAAGGAAACTGAGACTCAGGGTAGTCATGACATATTAGGTGACTTGCCCTTGGTCCTGGGGTAAGAACTCAGGTTAGTTATTACCTCATATATCAATTTGAGGTGGTAACTCAAAAGTATCACCTCAGGTTAGTTAGCACCTCATGTATCAATTTGCAGTTCCCCCATGGACCTATATAATGACACAGGAACAATGAAATAAAAATAGCATCTTAAGATACTTCTGGCCAGGTGGGCTCATGCCTGTAATTCCAGCTCTTTGGGAGGCTGAGGCAGGCAGATTACTTGAGGCCAGGAGTTCAAGACCAGCCTGACCAACATGGTAAAACCATACCTCTACTAAAAATACAAAAAATTAGCTGGGTGTGGTGACATGTGTCAGCAATCCCACCTACTAGGAAGGCTGAGGCAGGAGAATCACTTGACCCAGGGCAGAGGTTGCAGTGAGTAGAGATTGTGCCATTGAACTGTAGCCTGGGCAACAGAGCGAGACTCCATCTCAAAAAAAAAAAAAAAAAAGGACGCTCCGTTTACTTGACACTGCCTTATGTTGTGGAGGATTGGTCTTCATTCACTTCTTCTGCTAGGAAATGACTACCCTTCATATGGCAGAAGAGACAATTGTCTACGTGGAAAGGTTTTACGCAGGGATCGGAAGGGCTCCTCTCCTCAGAGCTCCACTCCATCTAAGGTTCATGGTCTGAAAGTCCACCTTTCTTTTGGGTACCTTACTCTTTGTATCTCCTTTAAAATGCAAACATCTGGGAAGAGTGGCGCACTGATTTAATTTGTGCTAAGATGTTTGTTGCTGATTCACTCAATTCAACGGCATAATGACAGTGACACCTGGGATGGCCTAGAAAGAGCCAGTGCACTGAAAAGAAAGGGGTGGGCAATGAAGATGAGTGGGACCTCAGTAAACGCAAGTACTTCTGAAAAGATTCCTGCTAGGAGTTGTGAGACCCAGCCCCACCTCTGTGGCTCCCAGGAGTGGGAAGAGGACAGGGCAGCCAGCAGGAGAGGCCTGGATTCCTTCGGACTTGAGCTCAGGGGTCTCTGAGGGGACCAGCTTGGGCTGCCAGCTAGTTTCACCTGGGGTGCCTCAGCAGAGCCGGGAACACGGATGGAGTTGTCCAAACAGGGCCCTGTGCACTAACTCAGCCCTCGGAGGGTGACTTCCAGTTGTGAGGCTATGGAAGCCAGAGTTGGCAACCTCCTCTCTGTGGCTGACAAATCCCTGGGTGGTTGTTCATGCAATGATTGATGCCACCCTATGGCAAATGAGTGTGAAGGCGGGAACTATTAGGGGAAGTGGTTTCTGTATTTTTATTTCACTGGGAAGGAAAAGGACCTGCTAATATGAAAGCATGGGAATTAAGGTTTAAATTAAGATCTTGCCTATTCCTTTTATTATTCATTTATTTATTTTGAGATGAGGTCTAACTCTGTCGCCAGGTTGAAGTGTAGTGGCGTGATCTCAGCTCACTGCAACCTCCACCTTCTCAGTTCAAGCAGTTCTCCCACCTCAGCCTCCCTAGTAGTACAGATGCCTGCCACCACACCCAGCTAATTTTGCATTTTTAGTAGAGATGGGGTTTTATCATGTTGGCCAGCCTGGTCTCAAACTCCTGACCTCAAGGGAGCTGCCCACCTCAACCTCCCAAAGTGCTAGGATTGCAGGCGTGAGCCACCACGCCCAGCATCTTACCTATTCTTTTGTGGATCACCGCTCTGAGAATGGAGAAATCTGGAATTTCGTGCTTTGTGATGACAGCTATGAGGGCTAAGAATGGGGAGGTTTTGCCGCCTGTCTATTTAACATATGGAGTTCTATGTTCTATATGTTCCAATTTTCCTTTGATTCTGGGAGGATTTGCCAACTGATCCGTCATGTTGTCTTGTGACATTTCTAGTGCTGAAACAGAGTAAGTTGGGTCCAGTGCCAGCTGTATTAGGCACAAGCAATTCCAAAATGAGAGGTGAGAGCCTCCGGGAGCTTGCCTTCCATACTTTGCTTCCCAAATTGAGAGTGGTTTTGGCTCTTGATGTTCCCAGCTATACCTCATTGGTACAGATTTAGAAATTCTTTTCTCCAGAGTTTGCATCCACCAGGGAGGGAGGGAGGGGGTGAGATTCTCTCATTCTCACCTGAATGAGAGAATCCCTGGGGACTGCACAGTGAAGATTAAATCTTCGTAAGCAATCGCCGTATTGTTGTAGAGATAGCCAACCTTATTTCCCAAAACTGTCATTGCTCCTGACTCCAGCCTAGTTATCTCTGATTTCCAAGTTAGACCATGGAAAGAATTCCAAGACAATCACCTCAATTACCCCAAAGCCTCAGAACTACCCTGCTTCAGAGAAGGCTGACCTTAGAAGCAAGACGGTGTTGGGCAAAAAGGATAGAGCAGGACCATGTTCTCCAAGCTGGTAGTTGAGGCTCGTTTTCATAGTCTCAGTGAGAGAGATTTAGAACTGTATGCCCTGTGAAAAATCCAGGAAGGCCATAACTGGAATGTGAGTCAGTATAGAACAATACAAAATTACAATGTATGTCTTAGACTAGGAAATTTATAAATGATAGAAGTTTATTTATCATCGCTCTGGAGGCCTGGAAGTGCATGATGGATCGAGGTGCCTGTGATCCAGTGTCTAGTGAAGATTTCAGCTCTGCTCTAGATGGCGCCTCTTGCTGCAGCCTTAGGTAAGGGAAGAAGGAATGAACACTCTGTCCTCACATGATAGAAGGGGCGGAAGACAGGAAAGGGGCCAGACAGGCTCCCTGAAGCCCTTTTAAAGGGGCACAATCCTGTTCCTGTGAGTGGATCCTTTGTGACCTAATCACCTCCCAAAGGCTCCACACCTTAATACTATCGCATTAGGGATTACACGAATCTTAACACGAATCCCGGAGGGACGTGAACATTCAAACCACAGCAATGTACTAAGTTGTCTTCTAAATGTCCTGCAAGGTATAATTCCATTTGCGGTGTTTGCACTTAATATGGAAAGCCAATCAATTTCACTTTGACTTTGACATTTTGAACCTTCTTATCCAAACCACCAGGTCCCACGCCAGCAGGAATGAGAGGCTGGGTGAAGTTGAAGAGATTAATGATAAACAGCTATGATTTATTGACTGTTTTCTGTGTACTGGGCGCTGAGCTGGATGCTTTTCATGCATAGCTTGTTTAATCTTCAAAACAAGCCTATATGGTGTTTACTTTTTTCATTCTTTGTTTAATTGTGGAAAATACTGGAAGGAGTTCATAGGTGAGGAAAATGTCATTTCCAGATAGCAAGGAAGTTGCTGATGGTGTCATAGCTACGACCAGTATGTACCACAATCATCTGCTTCTGTCTGAATCTGTATCTTGGTGCCTGACAACTGATCTTGGCTCTCTCCAGAATAGCTTCTGGTACCGTAAATAGAGGGAAAAAAAGAGATGGATTTATTCTTCATATATGAAAGAGGGGCCTGAAGAGAGTGACAGTCTCTCTTTCGAATTTGGCCAAGAATTTCATGGCAAATATTGAAGCAGTGTGTGTAAAGTTTGTTCAGCATTCCAACAGTAGGCTTCCCAGTGAAGTCACTGTACAAATATCTTCTTCCCAATGAGTGGAAAGCTCCGTGAAAGGAAGACATGTTCCCCCCACTGTTTCTCCCAGCAGCCTCAAGCGTGCTTTAGAAGGCTGTTGAGGAAATGGTGCAGGACTGAGAAGAAACGCAACATTTCTGGAATCCTCAAGGATGCAGACTCTTCTCAAATTAGGCAAAAATTTTTTTTGGTTCATAGCTCAGTTTTGAGACCCCCCAGTCAGAGGGAAGCTGGACCTGCCTGACTCTCCTAGACGGCTGGATGGAGCTCAAGGTCTGGTCTTCTCAAGGCAGCTCGGGAATGGCATCTTCTTTAATCCACGTCCCTTCTGGCCACATCCCACAGCTGTTAATCTGGAGGGCATCACCAGCAAGAGAGCGGGTGAAGTAATACATCTTAGGGCTGCCAATGACAAGAGCTGGTTATGTACTTGTATCATCGGGGGCTGAGTGGAGTCTCCGTCAGGTTTCTGGATTTCTGCCGCCTCCCTTCAACCTCACAGAATGAAACAGAGACCCGCTATGGCCGTCTCTTCTTTGCTGTTTTCTCCCACTGCTCTTCCCACACACTTCGACTGCCTATAATTTTTATTGGATAAGAGAAAAAACTGAAACCAACTTGAAATAGGCGAACAGAAGAATTTTCCAGTTGGCTAATGTAGCGCATCAGGCTCCATGCCCAAAATGACCTAGTTGAAATCAATGTTTCAGTAAGAAATACTTGGAAAGGGGCCAGACGGGCTCCCTGAAGCCCTTTTAAAGGGGCCCCATCCTGTTCATGTCAGTGGACCCTTTGTGACCTAGTCACCTCCCAAAGCCCTTATGTTTCAGTAAGAAATACTTGGCTCCTCCTAGAAACGTTCCTACGGACCCCTGGGGTACCTGTGTGGTGCTTTTTGCAGAGCGGTGAGTGAGGTGACCTGAATGAGAGAATCCCTGGACACTGCACAGTGAAGATTAAATATTCGAATGCAGGCAAGCAATGAGAACAATGCCAGGCACATAAGAAAAGATCAGGCACTTTTAGTTGCTATTAATCTCAGCCAACTATCGCTTTCCATTGACTAATAAGGAAACTGAGGCCCAGAAATGTAAAGGGATCTTCTCAAAATGGCGTAGAAACTCAGCAGCGCTGTTGGAGCTGGAATCTCAGACTCACAGTTCTTTTCACACGTTATTCATTCACCCAATATCCATTTATTAAGTTTTTTTTTATTTTGTGCCGGACAGTGGCCAAAGACGCAGAAGTGAAAAAGACACCAGAAGACAGTGGCAGAGCAGAGCAGGAGCTTCTCGTTCATGCAGAGGGAAAATGTGACCATAGATGTCACGTGACGGCAGCCAGCTCGCGTCTAAGGCTGACTTTCAAGTTATCCGCATGGTTTTGAAATTTCTACCAGGTAAAGTCAATAGTAATGACGCCTGATGCCAACTTAATTATTTTAGAATTTTAAGTATTTTTAATTATGTGTGCATTTATTGAGCATGCAGTTCACCTCATATTCCAATATTTTTTCAAAGGTGATTGCACATACTGGTAACATTCTAACAGCCAATCATCCCAGCAATGATTCTTAGGAAAACGTTCCATTGATTCACCACTAGTCCTCCCATGAGATCCGTTTCAATCCTCAAGATACTCCATGACAGAATATTAGGATACTGAAGGCCAGCTTCATGCTCTAGAAAAAGCTTCCCTTTCTCCTTTCCTCCCTCCCTTCCTTCCTTTCTTCCTCCCTTCCTTTCTTTCTTTTATTTTCCTGTCTTCCTCTCTTTCTTTTTCCTTTTGTTTTCTTTTTTTTTTCTTTTTTTAACCTTGAGACAGTGTCTCACTCTGTTGCCCAGACTGGCGTGCAGTGACACAATCAATGCTCACTGCAATCTCAACCTCCCAGGCTCAAGTGATTCTCCAACCTCAGCCTCCCGAGTAGTCGGGACTACAGGTATGCGCCACCACACCCAGCTAATTTTTGTACTTTTTGTAGACGTGAGGTTTTGCCATGTTGTCCAGGCTGGTCTCAAACTCCAGGGATCAAGCAGTCCTTCTGCCTGGCTTCCCAAAGTGTTGTGATCATAGGCATGAACCTCCACACCCAGGTTCGTTCTTTCTAAGATCAGGATCCCCCATTTAATGAACAAAGATCTTGAATAATCATAATCACCTTAGAAACAGGATTTTACATTCCATTAAGCAAGACTAGCCAGTTGTAGGCCTGGACATCTAAATTTCCCTACAGTAGTAACAAGCAAAGGTGGAAAGGACAGCAGAATGCAAATCCCTCAAATGTTTGGTGAGCATCTAGGCAGTTTGCATTCTACTGTCCTTTCTCTAGAACATGACAAAAGCCTTTTCCTAAGTCGGCGCTCACCAAGGAGAAAGCCATGTTCAGTTCGAGCGCCAAGATCGTGAAGCCCAATGGCGAGAAGCCAGATGAGTTTGAGTCCGGCATCTCCCAGGCTCTTCTGGAGCTGGAGATGAACTCGGACCTCAAGGCTCAGCTCAGGGAGCTGAATATTACGGCAGCCAAGGAGATTGAAGTTGGTGGTGGCTGGAAAGCTATCATAATCTTCGTTCCCGTTCTTCAACTAAATTCTTTCCAGAAAATGCAAGTCCGACTAGTACACGAATTGGAGAAAAAGCTCAGTGGGAAGCATGTTGTCTTTATCGCTCAGAGGAGAATTCTGCCTAAGCCAACTCGAAAAAGCCGTACAAAAAATAAACAAAAGCGTCCCAGGAGCCGTACACTGACAGCTGTGCACGATGCAATCCTTGAGGACCTGGTCTTCCCAAGTGAAATTGTGGGCAAGAGAATCTGCGTGAAACTGGATAGCAGCTGGCTCATAAAGGTTCATTTGGACAAAGCACAGCAGAACAATGTGGAACACAAGGTTGAAACTTTTTCTGGTGTCTATAAGAAGCTCACAGGCAAGGATGTGAATTTTGAATTCCCAGAGTTTCAATTGTAAACAGAATGACTAAATAAAAGATATATTCACAGTAAAAAAGAAAAAAAAAAAAAAGAAAATGACAAAAGTTCCTCCGGCATGGGTCTCACATGGGGTGCCCTATAGACAATTAGAAAAGATGTCACCTTCACATTTAGAGTCTGACATTAAGGGCATGAAGGAACTGTTTCAGTTATGGAGGGAGGAAGGAGAATTAAGCTATCTAGAGTGGGAAGCAGCTGGTAGGACAGGCTGTACCTGGCTCGGTTCAATGTGTTCCTCCGACTTTCTTTATCCTCTGCTGTCAGCTTGCACAGGGCCCCAGCTGTGCCCAGGTTTAAAAAGTCTTTTTTCCAGGGTTTATATACATCAGGCTGAGCTGATATAACTAGTTAGAAGGTACTTAAAGAGAAACCAGTTTTCATTTATTCATTCATTTATTCATTAAGCACCTATTGGGCGTCACGTGTCAGCAGATGTTAGGAGCAGACTGTGGCTGTATGAAGGAGATTTTCCTGAGAAGCAAACACAGATAAAGGGGAAGCTGCCAGCTCACCAGCTCATACCATGGGTACTATGAACACGTTGCCTGCCTGTGACATTCATCCACCGCTGGTCCTTGTTCCTAATAACCTGATCAATGAATCTTGCTTACCCATGTGATATTTTGGTGATGATCGGATGAGCTAACGTATGTGAATGGGTTTTGTCATTTGGGTGGAAGCCAGGGAGGCATGCACCATTGTGTGAGCAATGGTGTCTCTCGTGTGGGAAATGGAGGGGATGGTAATGAGAACCCAAGACATATGATCTCATTTCAGCTTCACCTGTTCATTTATATTTTTGATGAAAGTGATAGGTGAATAACTATGTGTGCCCGAGGGCAGAGCAAGGGAAGGGAGATTTAGACATGGCTATGAAGTAACACTCCCACTCACTCCCCTGGCTCCTCAAGTGTGTCAGACGGAGCCTGTAAATATCACCTACAGTGCTTTGAATGAGCGCCATTTGCTTTTTTCTGTTCTTCATGTACTTTTAAGTGAAAATCTGTTTTTAGGAGTATATGTATTTGTACAGCTCTGCCTAACACGCATTGATATAAGCTTCATGAAGAGAACGAGGAGCTGCCATTGACACCAGAACATAGGATGTCCTCCCCTGGCTTCTCTGGCACAGGGTTCTCCTTCTGACAGAGGCACTATCATGCCGGGGTGCACATGGCAGGGAAGGGACTAGGAAGGCAGGATTTGGAGAAATTTGTGTTCTGCCAACAGCTGTTGAATGCCCAATCTGTGCCAGCTTGTGTTCAATACTGAGGATGCCAAGAGGAAGCTCTGAGGACACACTTTCAGAGCACGTCTTCCCTGAAGGCAAGACACCTAAACCATTGATTTCAAAATAAGGCAGAATACACTACGCAAAAAAAGTATACAGATGATCTTCTTTTTTATTGTACTTTAGGTTCTGGGGTATATGTGTGGATCATGCAGGGTTATTGTACAGGTACTTACATGTCAAGGTGGTTTGCTGCCTCCATCTCCCCATCACCTGTATCTGGCATTTCTCCCCATGTTATCCCTCCCCAACCTTCCCACCCCCTACTACCCCTCCCCTAGCCCCAAAGGATCGTTTACAGATGGTGTTTTTCTAGAAAAGTGACACCTGAACTGACTCAAAGAACTATCGCAGGCAGCTGGTTGAAAGGAAGGGAAGATGAGTTCGGCAGGGGACTGGCATGGACAAAAATCTTGAGTCCTGAACCAAGGGTCCAGAGGAGTGGGGAAAAGATTGAGGAATAAAATGGGAAAGACAGGGCATTGGGAAGCTACCTGTCATTTGATATTGCTGTTGCTGAATTTCAAAGCCTAGGGAGATTGATGAGAGATCAGGTAAGCTCCCTAGGAATGGTAGGAAAGCAGATGCAAAATTCGGGCCAGGCGCAGTGGCTCACACCTGTAATCCCAGCACTTTGGGAGGCCGAGGCGGGTGGATCACCCGAGGTCAGGAGTTCAAGACCAGCTTGGTTAACATGGTGAAACCCCCGTCTCTACTAAAAATACAAAAATTAGCTGGGCATGGTGGCACGTGCCTGTAATCCCGGCTACTCAGGAGGCTGAGGCGGGAGAATTGCCTGAACCCAGGAGGCGGAGGTTGCGGTGAGCCGAGATCGCGCCATTGCACTCCAGCCTGGGTAACAAGAGCGAAACTCCGTCTCAAAAAAAAAAAAAAAAAAAGAAGCTGCAGAATTGAGGAATTTTTAGCCAAAGCAAAGGCAAGCAGGTTGCAAAGATCTAGGTAAGCAGATTTTAGAGTTCAAGACATCAAACAATTTACAAGGGCATTAGTATCGGTAGTTCTGACTGTAGAGCAAGAACCATTGCTTTGTGCCTTTTACGTTACGTAATGAGTGTGGGATGTGGACAAGGAGCCTAAGGGTGAATGCTGGCCCAGCTTACCAGCGGCAGAGACTCTGGGATAATCCAGCTGAAGCCTGCTTGGCGTGTCCTCAAAAACACTGTCCTTTAGACCCTATATACACCCTTTTCAAACGTACTGGTATGTTTGCTTAATAATGAATTGCATGTTTACAAAAGAATTTCAGTACATCTGTAATAAATGAAAATGTTAGTTTTTTGAGATGGAGTCTTGCTCTGTCACCCAGGCTGGACTCAGGTACAATCTCAGCTTACTGCAACCTCCTTCTCTCAGGTTCAAGCGATTCTCTTGTCTCAGCCTCCCAAGTAGCTGGGATTACAGGTGTGTGCCACCATGCCTGGCTAATTTTTGTATTTTTAGTAGAGATTGGGTTTCACCATTTTGGCCAGGCTGGTCTTGAACTCCTGACCTCAAGTGATCTGCCTGTCTCAGCCTCCCAAAGTGCTGGGATTATAGGCATGAGCCACCACACCAAGCCTGTACATCTCTTAAAATAACTCTTTTTTTCCAGATAAAAATAGATGTACATTTTATTTTAGAAAATGTGAATAAAGTAGAGAAGTCTGAGAAATAAAATGTAGTTGCATTATCAAATAATAATCACTAGTATTTTATTTATATAGCATATTTTTTATTTCCCACTTTTAAACTTACCATTATAGAATGAATGCTTTTCATGCTTTTGACTTTAAAGTTTACAGAGAGAAGCTGGATGTGCCGGTTACCATTTTATTACCTCTCAACTTCAAACGTATCTATCTCTGCTCTGCTCTTGATACTGGAGCTGAATCCTGTACACATTTCTCTTTTTTCAGCTGGCTTAATGTTAGGCTTTTTAAAGAGGGGATGTTGAATGAGACTTCAAGGCCAAACAGAGGGAAGGAGTTACCCTTCCTGTTTGTGCCCTCAGAGCCATCAGAGCAGTGTGAAGGAAGCCTGGCACTGCTCAACTGAGCACCTCGCATGCACCAGCTCTGCCAGCCTGTACCCTCCAGCAAGGTTTTTCACTAACCAGGGACCATTCCTATGGACCACCTCCCATCTACAGCCTCCGCTGAGTTTCTCCAGCGCCTGACAGCATGCTGCTACAGCCCACTTCTGGCCCACACCCTCTGGCAAGGGTCTTTGCCACAGTCAGGCTGACTTTTCCTCTTGCAGGGGCTAAGTTCTTAGTTCCTTCTCCTTCTTGCTCTATGAATGTGCTACTTCTAAACCCCTTAGGGTTCATCTTGTTCTTTTTCCAAGTTGACCACCTTTTACTAGTTTACACGTCTTTTTATTAAGATTTATCTGTTTCAACAGTTGGTGTTGTTGCTACTTCCTGATTAGACCCTGACTAATAACAGAGGGGAAAGGGAAAGATGCAATGGGCCAAATGGGAGGGAAAAAAAATTGTTCTCTCTCAGTTCCCTACGAAATTCTCTCTCTCCTTCTCCCTCCCTCCCCGCCCCCCGACTCTCTGTCCATCTCTCTGTCACACACACACACACCCCTACCCAAAAGGCTATACTTTTGTTCATGAGTGCAATCACAGGAAGCAAGAATAAAGATCAGGGTGTGAAGGGCAGGAAAGAGAGAAACCCAGCAAAAGAAATCTATTATCACCCTTTAAGCATGCCTGATTGCGCGACCCTGCCAAACTTGCAAAAAGTAGCATAAATGGTGTTATGCTCTCCGCTGGCTCCCGGTGCCTGAGAGGTGCATCATATGCATGTCAGCTCTTCACTGTGCGTAAAGTCATTGCTATGATACATTACATTGCAGTATCTGTACATCTTTATTCTCAGAGTTAATTATTTAAAATTTATTTATTGAATCAAAGAATAGAGAATATGGAGGGCTGGGCACGGTGGCTCAAGCCTGTAATCCCAGCACTTTGGGAGGCCGAGGCGGGTGGATCACGAGGTCAAGAGATCGAGACCATCCTGGTCAACATGGTGAAACCCTGTCTCTACTAAAAATACAAAAAATTAGCTGGGCATGGTGGCACGTGCCTGTAATCCCAGCTACTCCGGAGGCTGAGGCAGGAGAATTGCCTGAACCCAGGAGGCGGAGGTTGTGGTGAGCCGAGATCGTGCCATTGCACTCCAGCCTGGGTAACAAGAGCGAAACTCCATCTCAAAAAAAAAAAAAAAAAAAAAAAGAATAGAGAATATGTATCTCTAACTAGAAGTTCTACCAGAAATTTCAGATATCCAGAGTTCCTTATATCCTAAGCACCCTGGTTAGCAGATATGTCATGTTTACTGTGTTTTCTTCAGATACTTCCATTGTAAGATATAGGTGTCGTTAATTTACTAGCATGGATTTGTGTGTTTGTGGTGGAGGATGAGATGGGGTAGAACTATCAAAGGATATATATTCAAAAAGAATTTGCTTGCTAATTGCGAATTGGTATACATTTATAGACAACATTCTAGGCCACTTTATTTCTGATATCGCAAAGTTGTAGTCTACCCTCAAATTCTTCAGGTTCTTCTCAATCCCTTTTGACCAGAAGGAGCCTCATCACCCACGGGGCTCTGCCAGGTGCCCTTCCTTTCCCGGATGGAATGGCAGGAAACAGAGTGGCTTGCAGGAGCCCACTATGTCCGTAAGAGAGTGCACGCAGTCAAAGTTGGCTGACAAACTGGGCTAGCCAAGCATGTCCTAATATATGAGAGGCAGGAGCAGAACCAGGAGTGGGGAATGAAGTCAGAAGGTCAGGAGCCAGGTAGACCCAGCAACTAAGGAAGTGAGGGAAGCAGAGGATAGAACCAAGCAGAGGGACCCAGGACCTTGCTGGGAAAGAAGCCAGAATGCCCACACCTCCTTCTTATTAGATTTTGTAAATACTGTGGGTCAAAGACCCTGAATTAAAGGCCCAGGGCCAGCTAGGTAGAGAGCTGACCTTGAACACTCCTGTTTCTGCTGCCTGCCAACTCTACCCCCACCTAGAGGTCCATGTCTTTCTCCAGAGTGCTCTCCTCTCCTTCGTCAGAAAATCATACCACCATTTCGACAGGAGATTGGTGTCTACAGCTTTTCCTTCAAGAACAGCCTTGGATTTCTTTCCTGAAATCAGTTTACACTGCAAAAGAGAAACAGAGAGTACGTCATTATGTGCATGATTCTATTGGCTACAGAAACTCTGAGGGCCAGAGATGCAGGCCACCTGTGTGGAGTCCTTTGCGTGCTTGTTGATTCACTCTGCACGGCCACCCTAGGCAGATCTCACTGGCAGTAATTCTTCTATCACAGACACCCTCTCCTCCACTTCACCTGCCAACTACTGCATCCACATCGTTGGTTTCAATATTTCGCTCAGGTTCAGCAGTCTACCTGGTGGGCCCAGGCCTTCAACCCAAGTTCTTTCCCCACATATATTATAAAAACTGGTAGGTATTCTGGGGATTCTAGTTTTATTCCCAAGAAAAAGTCCTCCTTATTCCTCGGTATTTGAGTGAATATGAGAAATAGACATTTGCCAGCTTTCTTGGATTTTCAGTTCACTTGATAGATTTCAATCTGTGAACGACCAACTTGAACAGTCTACAGAACTAGAGGGAGACTCGTGGGGCTATCCTCTCCAATAAAGATATCTTTTCAGTAGGAAACAACCCTTCCCAGAGCTTGTAGCAGCAAGAATGGTCTGGGGGAATATTGGCTGCCCATCACAAGGTTAGACAATGGGGGAGAGGGAGGCATTAGAAAGCATGATTCTGGCTGAAGTGGAGGTGGCGATATACATTTTTGTGGCTCTTAATGTGTTGGGGTTACAGATCCCTTTGGAAATCTGTTGAAAGCTATGAATGCTCTCACAGAAAAATGCGCACACACATGAAGTTTTGTGCATAATGCTCAGTACTCATGCCACCTCCCTCCCCACCATTTGGAAACCTATCTGGACATTGACTTTAAAAGTCCCCAACCTAGATAAACAAATGAAAAATTGTAAACAATGTAAATAATAAACAAGAAAACAATTTTAAAAATCAGGAGCTTATTGAAACAGTAGAGGGGTGAATATGTATAAACTTACTGTAAATGCTAGAAGGACTTCAAGCGTCAGACACTGAAACAATCTCTAAAAGTATGATCTAGGGGTTGGTTGATGCAGATGAGCCTTTTCTGGATCATTGGCTTTCAAGGCTTTCTGGGTACTTGCCCCTGGTCCAAACTAATGTTACATATAATGTGTCAATGGGTATCCAATACCTAGTGTTTTTTGAGATGAATGAACTTGAATTCCTCATGTGGGCGCCGTGTCTCTGCTGCCCTGTAAAACCCCACCACCTGTGTCTGGTTTGGTGAGAAATACCCCAGGAGGGCAGTGAGTCCGCTTGAACGGAAGTATGGAGTTTCATTTGTGAAAGGACTCAAAGCTTCCAAAAGTTGTGAGGGAAAGCATCTGAGTCCTGGGTAGAAAGAAACCAGAAGAACTTGAAGCAATCGGGAACTGTTTTGTTTGGTTTTTAAAGCAATTACCAGTTTTAAGTGTAACTTGACATCAATTTAAATTGTAGAATCACAGCATTCTCAATGTTTTCATTCAGCAAATAGCATGGAGAGCCTGCTGTGTTTTAGATGTGTGCTAGAGCCTACAGATCTAGATTTTTGCAAAAGTGAAGATGACAGACCTGAACCCCATCCTCAGCCAAATTAATCTGGAAAGGACTATAGAGGCCACCTCCCTGGTCATTCGGTAGATGGAGAAAGCAGCACCCAGTGAGAGGGTTAATAATTTCTGAAGATCACACAGCTAATTAGGGACAGAGTTATGTCCAGAACCCAGGGCTGCTGGTCTTCCTAGAGCACAGTCATCTTAGAAAGAATTTGATAATAAAATTGGGGGGATTGAAATACTTCTTCATCAAACATTCCATTAAGCTTTTTTTTTTTTTTTTTTTTTTTCTTTTTTGAGATAGTCTCACTCTGTCGCCCAGGCTGGAGTGCAGTGATGTGATCTCAGCTCACTGCAACCACTGCCTCCCAGGTTCAAGTGATTCTCCTGCCTCAGACTCTCGTGAAGCTGGGACTACAGGTGCACACCACCACATCCAGCTAATGTTGTGTTTTTAGTAGAGATGAGGGTTCCCCCTGTTGGTCAGGTGGGTCTCAAACTCAGGACCTCAAGTGATCTGCGCTCCTCAGCCTCCCAAAGTGCTGGGATTACAGACATGAACCACTGCACCCAGCCAAGCATTTTATTAAACTTCTACTGTTTTCCGTACTAGTCCTTGGCCAAGTGTTCAAGATACTGAAATGTATGATACACAGCTTGACCTTCTAAGATATGGCAGCTAAAGTAAATTTGATTGTAGACGCCAGTGATTTATAATATAGCGGCTTTTTATATGGGCAAGGTCTGCCTAAACAAACAAAAAGCTTAATTTAAGGGATCACAGCCAATTGTTGAGAGGAAAAATAGGAAAACAGAAAAAGGAGACAAATGGCAGTAATAAAAATGCAGAGCAGAGATTGAGCCATGCTTTGGTGGTTTCAGTGTTTTACTCTAAACAGGTTGTATTCCCCTTTGTAACCTTGTAAACCACACTGGCAAAGAAAACCAACACCTCTGGGAACCTGCACATCCGCAGAGCCAGGTCAGTATTGAAAGGGTATTGAAAGGGGGTGAAAGGATAGCATCAAAAAGTTCAGCTACTGGGGTGGGGTAAAAAGCCCTGACCATAAATACTTCGGCCAGATAGAATTTCTAACACATTGCATGTCTGGGGCTTGCAGGTGGGCCTTTGAAATCTTTCCTCGGGGCTTGGCAACAGTGTGGTGCCTCTGTTCATGCCTTTATTGATGTGTCCATTACAGAGTGACATGATTTGCTTACTAAGTTTCTGTTTAATTTGCATCTTAATGTTCTATCATTAAGATATAAACACAGGCATAGAGAATTGAGTAATTTAGAAATTCCCTCTGGGGATTTGGCAACAGGCCTGTGAAGATAGAAGGCTGCAGCCTGGAAAAGTGGTTATCTGAGCGGACCCACACCTTGAAAAGGGTTATGAAAAGAACCTGCCTGCTTGCAGCATTGCACCTGAAAGTTCGTGGTGCAGGCGCCTGCCATTAGCAGGTGTTTTACATCAGAGCTAAGTGCTCACCAGGGTCAGTCCTCAGTATCTCCAAGAAGCCCACGGTGTTTCTTTTCCTCCTTGGAAAAGAGGTTTTCTGCCACAGAGGTTTGTAAACACTGCCGTGGTCTTTGCCTCCAGATCCACAGGAAGTTTTGCTTCCGAACTATCTGCAGTTTGAGCACCTTGGGGTGGAATAATACAAAGAAAACGACCGGAGTCAGACAGCCTGGAGTTTAAATCTTTCCATGAGTTATGCAGCACCTCCGAATCTTGGTGAGTTCTTATCTGGAAAATGGCTCTCATAGTTCATTTGAAAAGTGGTTGTGAAACCCACATGAGATAACAGACTTACAGTGCCTAACAGGTTGCCTGAGTCAGCAGTAGCCTAAAATCATCAATGTTCTTTGCTTCCCTGTTATCACCTCTTTGGCTTCTGAATTTCTCTAACTTCCAAATGAAGCTCTCTGAGGACCATATGGAGGGCTCTTGACCACCCAAAATGCATTTTTCTCAGGCTCACTGTCCAGAATGAAAGTTGATAGCCTTGAATGGCTGCTGCTTATAAATTCGCCAAGAGCACCGAATGGCTTGTCTAAGTCATTTCAGGAAATAGCTTGGTTCAACCTGGCTCTTTCTTCTCACCAGAGCTGAGAGCCTCGGCTGTGTGTACATAACACGGAGGGTTGCAAGTGCGCTAGAGAGCACATCATTCATTCCTGTCTGTTTATAGATGAAAAAACTTGCAAGTGAGAAAGATGGAGGATATACCTAAAGCCATGTAGCTACTTAGTTGCGGAATTGTCAGGAGACCTGTTGTCTCCTATTTTTATGGAGATATCATCATTTTCAAAGGACTTTGATAATTTTTGTTTTATTTTATCCTCGTGGCAAATTTAAGAAGAGAAATTAAGTAGTGTTATCCCCATTTTACAGATGAGTAAACTAAAATTTAAAGAGGAAGCAAACAGCCTCAAACCTGAGTCTGTGAACTCCAGGCCACACTCAACTGCCAAAGCTTTTTCTTTTATCTTTTTTTTTTTTTTTTTTTTGAGACAGAGTTTCCCTCTTGTTGCCCAGGCTGGAATGCAGTGGCTCAATCTGGGCCCACTGCAACCTCTACCTCCCTGGGTTCAAGTGATTCTCAAGCCTCAGTCTCCCAAATAGCTGGGGCTACAGGAACAGACCACCCCACCCGGCTAATTTTTTTTTTTTTTTGTATTATTAGTAAAGATGGGGTTTCACCATGTTGGCCAGGCTGGTCTCAAACTCGTGACCTCAGGTGATCCGCCCACCTCCACCTCCCAAAGTGCTGGGATTACAGGCATGAGCCACTGGTCTGACCTTCTCTTTTATCTTTTATCTTTTATCTTTTTTTTTTTTAAAGAGACGGAGTCTTGCTCTGTCACTCAGGCTGGAGTGCAGTCATGCAGTCATGGCTCACTGCAGCCTCAGCTTCCTGGGCTCAAGTGATCCCACCACCTCAGCCTTCCTAGTAGCTGAAACTGCAGGCACACACCACCACATCTGGCTAATTTTTAAAATTTTATGGAGACCAGGATCTTCCTATGCTGCCTAGGCTGGTCTTGATCTCTTGGGTTCATATGATCCTCCTGCCTCGGCCTCCCAAAGTGCTGTGATCACGGGCGCCAGCCGCCATGGCTGACAATGCTTTCTTTATTAGCTCTGAAAATTGCAGCCATGGCCCAGACCCAAGATACCTCACATGTCACAGTAAGGAAGATGGGGAGGAAAATGCTCACGTTAATCATTAAAGACAAAGGGGCAGAATAAAGATTCCAATAAAAATCCGTTCATTCATTCATACATCAAACACTTCCTGAGCAGCACCATATTTGAGGAACTGTGGTGGGTGATGCAGGAATATGGAGACAAATCAAATATCAACAAACATTTGGAGCCCTTTAGGAGCTTACAAGCTAGTAAATGAGTTCACCATCAGTGAGCATTTATCTAATGCTTTTATCTTGGCTTTTAAAAAATAAAATAAAAATAGATGAAATTTTACTGTTTGAAGTGTTAGGTCCCACTTCCTAAACTTAATAATATAGTCTGGTGTTATTAAAAATTGATAACAGAGGGTTCGTTCTATACTAAAATTCTGCGCATCACTCATTGTCGTATAAGAACTAGGATTGTGAATCCAGAAAGGCTGGGCAATTAATTGCATTCAGTCTGGACTGAAACCCTGAAAGTTAGTTTTGAAATAAATAGATTTTTTTTTTCTGATTAGATTCTGGGAATGGAAAATCTAGTATTTTGAGATTGTAATTAACTAACTGGATTTTGGCTAACTGAGCCTTTATTATACATACTTTACAAAGCGTAATGGTAGTTGGCAAAACTCCATGATCTTTCATTCATAATCATGAATTTCTACTTGCCAAATCCCATGTAACACATGAATTAGATCTTTAATCTCAAGCGGTTTATAGTCTGGTTAATCGCAGATAGCGGACATACAACATGAATGTTGCCACTTCCGCTGCTTCTGCTCATCACAGACAATGCTAATGGATCACAGACCTCTTGATGCATTTAGACCTGGCCTCAGCATCTTTCTTACCATAAAGGTTCGGTTACTATCAGTAATTACAAGTTGCTTCCTTTTTTTTATTATTATTGCATTTTAGGTTTTGGGGTACATGTAAAGAACATGCAAGATTGTTGCATAGGTACACACATGGCAGTGTGGTTTGCTGCCTTCCTTCCCCTCACCTGTATCTGTCATTTCTCCCCACGCTATCTCTTCCCACCTCCCCACCCCTTTCCCTCCCCATTTCCCCCCAACAGACCCCAGTGTGTAGTGCTCCCCTCCCTGTGTCCATGTGTTCTCATTGTTCAACACCCACCTATGAGTGAGAACATGCAGTGTTTGATTTTCTGTTCTTGTGTCAGTTTGCTGAGAATGATGGTTTCCAGGTTCATCCATATCCCTACAAAGGACACGAACTCATCGTTTTTGATGGCTGCGTAACATTCCATGGTGTATATGTACCACATTTTCCCTATCCAGTCTATCATCGATGAGCATTTGGGTTGGTTCCAGGTCTTTGCTATTGTAAACAGTGCTGCAATGAACATTTGTGTGCATGTGTCCTTGTAGTAGAATGATTTATAATCCTTTGGATATATACCCAGTAATGGGATTGCTAGGTCAAATGGGATTTCTATTTTTAGGTCCTTGAGGAATCGCCACACTGTCTTCCACAATGGTTGAACTAATTTACACTCCCACCAACAGTGTAGAAGTGTTCCTATTTCTCCACATCCTCTCCAGCATCTGTTGCCTCCAAATTTTTTAATGATCACCATTCTAACTGGTGTGAGATGGTATCTCAATGTGGTTTTGATTTGCATTTCTCTAATGACCAGTGATGATGAGCATTTTTTCATATGTTTGTTGGCCTCCTGTATGTCTTCTTTTGTAAAGTATCTGTTCATATCCTTCGCCCACTTTTGAATGGGCTTGTTTTTTTCTTGTAGATCTGTTTTAGTTCTTTGTAAATTCTGGATATCAGCCCCTTGTCAAATGGGTAGACTGCGAAAATTTTTTCCCATTCTGTTGGTTGCCGATTCACTCTACTGACTGTTTCTTTTGCCATGCAGAAGCTGTGAAGTTTGATTAGGTCTCATTTGTCTATTTTGGCTTTTGTTGCCATTGCTTTTGGCGTTTTGGTCATGAAGTCCTTGCCTACGCCTATGTCCTGAATGGTTTTGCCTAGATTTTCTTCTAGGGTTTTTATGGTGTTAGGCCTGATGTTTCAGTCTTTAATTCATCTGGAGTTAATTTTAGTGTAAGGTGTCAGGAAGGGGTCCTGTTTCTGCTTTCTGCACATGGCTAGCCAGTTTTCTCAACACCATTTATTAAACAGGGAATCCTTTCCCCATTGCTTGTTTTTGTCAGGTTTGTCAAAGACTGGATGGTTGTAGATATGTTGTATTTCCTCTGAGGCCTCTGTTCTGTTCCATTGGTCTATATCTCTGTTTTGGTACCAGTACCATGCAGTTTTGATTACTGTAGCCTTGTGGTATAGTTTGAAGTCCGGTAGTGTGATGCCTCCTGCTTTGTTCTTTTTGCTTAGAATTGACTCGGCTATGCAGGCTCTCTTTTGGTTCCATATGAAGTTGAAGGTGGTTTTTTCCAGTTCTGTGAAGAAGGTCATTGGTAGCTTGATGGGAATAGCATTGAATTTGTAAATTACTTTGGGCAGTATGGCCATTTTCACGATGTTGATTCTTCCTAACCATGAACATGGAATGTTTCTCCATCTGTTTGTGTCCTTTCTTATTTCGTTGAGCAGTGGCTTGTAGTTCTCCTTGAAGAGGTCCTTTACGTTCCTTGTTAGTTGTATTCCTAGCTATTTTATTCTCTTTGTAGCAATTGTGAATGGCAGTTCGTTCTTGATTTGGCTCTCTTTAAGTCTGTTACGGTGTATAGGAATGCTTGTGATTTTTGCACGTTGATTTTGTATCCTGAGACTTTGCTGAAGTTGTTTATCAGTTGCAGGAGATTTTGGGCTGAGACGATGGGGTCTTTTAGATACACAATCATGTCATCTGCAAATAGAGACAATTTGATTTCCTCCTTTCCTATTTGAATACCCTTTATTTCTTTTTCTTGCCTGATTGCTCTGGCTAGAACTTCCAGTACTGTATTGAATAGGAGTGGTGAGAGAGGGCATCCTTGTCTAGTGCCAGATTTCAAAGGGAATGCTTCCAGTTTTTGCCCATTCAGTATGATATTGGCTGTTGGTTTGTCGTAAATAGCTTTTATTGTTTTGAGATACGTTCCGTCAATACCTAGTTTATTGAGGGTTTTTAGCATAAAGGGCTGTTGAATTTTGTCAAAGGCCTTCTCTGCATCAATTGAAATAATCATGTGGTTTTTGTCTTTGGTTCTGTTTATGTGGTGAATTACGTTTATGGACTTGCGTATGTTGAACCAGCCTTGCATCACTGGGATGAATCCTACTTGATCATGGTGGATAAGCTTTTCGATATGCTGTTGCAAATGGCTTGCCAGTATTTTATTGAAGATTTTTGCATCTGTGTTCATCCTGGATATTGGCCTGAAGTTTTCTTTTCTTGTTGAGTCTCTGCTGGGTTTTGATATCAGGATGATGTTTGTCTCATAAAATGATTTGGGAAGGATTCCCTCTTTTTGGATTGTCTGGAATAGTTTCAGAAGGAATGGTATCAGCTCCTCTTTGTATGTCTGGTAGAATTCAGCTGTGAACCCATCTGGACCTGGGCTTTTTTGGGGTGGTAGGCTCTTAATTGCTGCCTCAACTTCAGACCTTGTTATTGGTCTATTCAGGGTTTCGACTTCTTCCTGGTTTAGGCTTGGGAGGAGGCAAGTGTCCAGGAATTTATCCATTTCTTCCAGGTTTACTAGTTTATGTGCATAAAGTTGTTTGTAATAATCTCTGATGATGGTTTGGATTTCTGTGGAATCTGTGGTGATATACCCTTTATCGTTTTTTATTGCATCAGTTTGGTTATTCTCTCTTTTCTTTTTTATTAATCTGGCTAGTGGTCTGTCTATTTTGTTGATCTTTTTGAAAAACCAGCTCCTGGATTTATTGATTTTTGAAGAGTTTTTTGTGTCTCTATTTCCTTCAGTTCTGCTCTGATCTTAGTTATTTCCTGTCTTCTGCTAGGTTTTGGGTTTTTTTGATTTTGCTCCTCTAGCTCTTTCAATTTTGATGATAGGGTGTCAATTTTAGATCTCTCCTTTCTTCTCATGTGGGCACTCATTGCTGTATATTTTCCTCTAGAGACTGCTTTAAATGTGTCCCAGAGATTCTGGTATGTTGTGTCTTCATTCTCATTGGTTCCGAAGAACATCTTTATTTCTGCCTTCATTTCATTGTTTATCCAGTCAACATTCAAGAGCAAGTTGTTCAGTTTCCATGAAGCTGTGCGGTTCTGAGTTAGTTTCTGCATTCTGAGTTCTAACTCGATTGCCCTGTGGTCTGAGAGACTGTTTGTTATGATTTCCGTTCTTTTGCATTTGCTGAGGAGTGATTTATTGCCAATTATGTGGTCAATTTTAGAGTAGGTGTGATGTGGTGCTGAGAAGAATGTATATTCTGTGGATTTGGGGTGGAGAGTTCTGTAAATGTCTATTAGGTTTGCTTGTTCCAGGTCTGAGTTCAGGTCCTGGATATTCTTGTTGATTTTCTGTCTTGTTGATCTGTCTAATATTGACAATGGGGTGTTAAAGTCTCCCACTATTATTGTGTGGGAGTCTAAGTCTCTTCGTATGTCATTAAGAACTTGCCTTATGTATCTGGGTGCTCCTGTATTGGGTGCGTATTTATTTAGGATCGTTAGCTCTTCTTGTTGCAGTGATCCTTTTACCATTATGTAATGTCCTTCTTTGTCTCTTTTGATCTTTGTTGCTTTAAAGTCTATTTTATCAGAGATGAGAATTACAACTCCTGCTTTTTTTTTTTTTTTTTTTTTGCTCCCCATTTGCTTGGTAGATCTTCCTCCATCCCTTTATTTTGAGCCTATGTGTATTTTTGCATATAAGATGGGTTTCCTGGATGTAGCACACTGATGGGTTTTGGCTTTTTATCCAATTTGCCAGTCTGTGTCTTTTGATTGGGGCATTTAGTCCATTGACATTTAGGGATAGTATTGTTATGTGTGAATTTGATACTGTCATTTTGATGCTACCTGGCTGTTTTGTTGGTTAATTGATGCAGATTCTTGATTGTGTTGATGCTCTTTTACCATTTGGCATGTTTTTGGAGTGGCTGGTACTGGTTGTTCCTTTATATGTGTAGAGCCCTTTCAGGAGTTCTTGTAGAGCAGGTTTGGTGATGATGAAATCTCTGAATACTTGCTTGTTCACAAAGGATTTTATTTTTCCTTCACTTATGAAGCTTAGTTTGGCTGGATAGGAGATTCTGCGTTGAAAGTTCTTTTCTTTAAGGATGTTGAATATTGGCCCCCAAACTCTTCTGGCTTGTAGGGTTTCTGCTGAGAGATCTGCTGTGAGTCTAATGGGCTTCCCTTTGTGGGTAACCCGACCTTTCTCTCTGGCTGCCCTTAGCATTTTCTCTTTCATTTCAACCCTGGTGAATTTGACGATTATGTGCCTTGGGGTTGTTCTTCTTGAGGAATATCTTTGTGGTGTTCTCTGTATTTCCTGGATTTGAATATTGGCCTGCCTTGCTAGGTTGGGGAAGTTTTCCTGGATAATATCCTGAAGAGTATTTTCCAGCTTGGATTCATTCTCTTCATCACATTCAGGTACACCTATCAAACGTGGATTAGGTCTTTTCACATAGTCCCACATTTCTTGAAGATTCTATTCATTCCTTTTTGTGCTTTTTTCTCTGTTCTTGCCTTCTCTTTTTATTTCATTGAGTTGATCTTCGACCTCTGATATCCTTTCTTCTGCTTGGTCAATTCGGCTGTTGAAACTTGTGCATGCTTCGCGAAGTTCTCGTGTGTGTTTTTCAGCTCCATCAATTCACTTATATTCCTCTCTATGTTGTCCATTCTCATTAGCATTTTGTCCAATCTTTTTTCAAGGTTCCTAGTTTCTTTGCATTGGGTTAGAACATGTTCTTTTAGCTCACTGTAGTTTCTTACTATCCACCTTCTGAAGTCTGATTCTGTCATTTCATCACACTCCTTCTCCATCCGGTCTGGTTCCCTTGCTGGTGAGGAGTTGTGATTCCTTTTAGGAGGAGAGGTGTTCTGGTTTCGGGAGTTTTCATCCTTTTTGCACTGGTTTCTTCCCATTTTTGTGGGTTTATCCACCTGTTGTCTTTGTAGTTACTGTCTTTCAGATTGGGTCTCTGGGTGAGCTTCCAGTTTGTGGATGCTGAAGTTACTTCTTTTGTTTTTTTTTTAAGCTTTCCTTCTAACAGTCTGGCCCCTCTGCTGTAGGACTGCTGAGGTCCACTCCAGGCCCTGCTTGCCTGGAGAGCACCTGCAGCAGCTGCAGAACACTAAGGGTTGCTACCAGTTTCCTCTTCTGCTATCTTTGTCCCAGAAGGATGCTCGCCAAATGTCAGTCCGTTCTCTCCTTTATGAGGTGACTCTTCGGATCTATGGGGGTCAGGGAGCTACTTGAGGAGACAGTCTGTCTTTTATCGGGGCTCAAGTCCTGAGCTGTGAGCTCCGTTGTTCATTCAGAGCTGCTGGGCAGGTACGTTTAGGTCTGCTGCAGCTGAACTCATAAACCGCTTTTTGTTCCCAGGTGCTCTGTCCCGGGGAGTTGGGGCTTTATGAGTTTCCATTGTGCTGCTGCCCTTTGTTTTTTCTTTCAGGTCTGCCCCACCCAGCTAACAGCCCACCTGGCCACTGTCTGCCTGCAGAGGCTTTGCTGAGCTGCTGTGGGCTCCACCCAGCTGCCCTGTGCTCTTCCCTGCAGTCCTGTTTATATGGGCATAGTCAGAACTGCCTCGGCAATGGTGGCCCCGCCTCTGTTATGGCGGACTCTCTCTGTTGTGGCAGGTTGCCTCGGCAACAGCAGGTTGCCTCAGCAACGGCGGCATGCCTCCGTAGTGGTGGAGAGACTCAGTAATGGCAGACGCCCCTCCACCACAGAGCCGGACCGTCCCGGGTTCAGCTGTGCTTGCTGTGAAATGCTCAACCCAGAGCATTTTCAATTATTGTTTTTGTTGTCATTGTTGTTGTTGCGGGGGAAGGTGGGACCAACCGAGCCTGATCACCTGACTCCCTGACTCAGAGTCTTTTTTTTATTTTTTAAGTTGAACAACCCCACGTTCCAGTCGCTTGTTGAAAAGGCGCCGGGATCTCCCGTGCTGCGACTCACTGAGTCGGCTCAAACAGCGGCGCCGGCTCCTGGTGGTTTTTTTGCCTAGGAATCTCCTGGCCTGGCTCACTATTTCAGAGGAATGGGCAACTCTGCCGTCTCAGGGCTCTGATCGCCAGCTAAGAGGGCTTCCAGACCAGTAGCTTTTGTACGGAGAACCGCAGCAACAGGGCATGGTCTAAGCAGCCACACAGGCCAAATCAGCCCCGTGGGGGCCAAAGCAGCCGCACCGGCCGGGACTGTGGCGCTGGCGACCCCTCTGCCTGGGGATCTCCTGGTCTGTGGTCAATAAATATTCGTCTGGAAATGCGGCGTCCACTCACCCTCTGCACTTTCACTGGGAGCTGAAGTCCTGAGCTGTTCTTAGTCAGCCATCTTCCCAGCAGTCCAAGTTGCTTACTTTTTAAAACCAGTTTGCTGCCTCTGTGCTAGATGAACTTTCTCACTCAGCAGAGCTAGAGAAAACATAGTGGTGTTTCCAATAATGCCACATCAAAGGGCCCTAACGCCTGAGCTGTGACCGCTTAACAGTAAAACTTTCTCAGGTTATATGTGTGTGTGCAATGGGGAAGGCAGCCTTCAGAACACTGGTGGGAAGGATGATAGTAGCTGTATTCAAGGACTAAGTATTTGCTTCTCTGGTCTTCCTGAAGGTAGAACTTGGGCCCACAGTAGAAACTAGGACAAGGTAGATTTGAAAACAGTATAAAAACTCGAACATCCTGAATTGTTCATCCACAGAATTAACTTACTGGCCATGAGGGAAGAAAAGCAGAAATGAATTCATCACCTTGCAGAAGGCTGTAACCTAGATCTCTTCTTGGCAGAGCTGAGTGTGGAATTTCATCTTGAAAGTCTTTCAAACTCTCAAGCCCTGTCATTCCATGATGATTTTCTGCCCTTTTACCTGCCCTGTTTTTTATTTCTCCTCCTCTTGGAGACCCCAGATTTCTTTCTGGGGAAACCACCTCGTCCCACAGCCAGCCGGTGTGGTTTGCAAGAGCTCATATTGTCCTCTTCTCCAACCTCAGGATGGGCATATGTCCCAGTTCTGGCCACTAGAACTAATCCAAAGAGAGCACTCAGGTCAATCAGCAGAAAGTCAGTCAGTATTATTATTATTATTTTATTGAGACAGAGTCCTGCTCTGTTGCCCAGGCTGCAGTGCAGGGGCACGATCTTGGCTCACTGCTATCTCCCTCTCCCTAGTTCAAGTGATTCTCCTGCCTCAGGCTCCCGGTAGCTGGGGTTGCAGGTGCATGCCACCAAGCCCAGCTAATTTTTGTATTTTAGTACAGACAGGGTTTCTCCATGTTAGCCAGGCTGATCTCGAATTCTTGGCCTCAAATGATCCACCACATCAGCCTCCCAAAGTGCTGGGATTACAGGCATGAGCCAGCGCACCCAGTGGAGAGTCAGTCTTGATTCTGGGCATTCCCATAGGAATAGAAGAGCTCTCTTCTAGCTGGTGTTGCTGAGCCAGAGGATGCAGGTCTGGAACTTTCAGCAATTATCTTGCTTGGGCTAAGTGTGGTGGCTCATGCCTAAAATCACAACACCTTGGGAGGCCGAGGCAGGTGGATCACCTGAGGTCGGGAGTTTGAGACCAGCCTGGCCAACATGGAGAAACCCTGTGTCTACTAAAAATACAAACTTATCCAGGTGTGGTGGCGCATGCCTATAATCCCAGCTACTCAGGAGGCTGAGACAGTAGAATCGCTTGAATCCAGGAGGCGGAGGTTGCGGTGAGCAGAGTTCATGCCATTGCAGTACAGCTTGGGCAACAAGAGTGAAAAAAAAAAAAAAACTCCGTCTCAAAAACAAAAGAAAACAGAAAAAAGGAAATGAAATTACCTTGCCTGTTTGAGAGCGGAGCCACCCAAAGCAAGCAGAGCCAAAAGATGGAGACGTGCAGATTTGCAGGCACTGCAGAGAACCTGGACTGAGCGATGCCTGAGTTACAGCCCCTGAACTTTGAGCCAGTAAATGCCACTTCTTCAAAGTAGTTTGAATTGGACATGACTGACTCACTAATAAATCTTCAGATTCATCCCAAAGACCTAATGCTCCTAATTTGTTGAGTAAACACCCTTTATCACTTATTTCTAAAAAGACCTTGTCTGGTCACATTTTATACTATTTTAGATATTTAAAAGCATTTTGCTTGTTTATTTTTGTTGGTGTTTTGAATCTTTAGCCCATTTTTGGAATCACGGGGCAATTATAAATGGAGAGTTCTGGTGTGCAGTTTTCATCCAAGTGACATCTATAATAGGGTTTCATATTTCTGAATGTAGGTAATAAAACTTTCCAACTTAGTAACCTTCGGTGATATACATGTTTATCTTTGGAAACTATGTGGAGAATTTTGCTATGGCAGGTATTCCAAGTATTTTTCATCTTGATCACAAAACAAGATTTATATTCTCACTCACAGACGATGACAAAGCTAATAAATTAGACTTGCCAACAACTCTTGAATAAAGGAACTATTTTTCTACAGTTAGCAGTCCTTTTAGATATTGATAAGCTTACTTAGTTTTAATCATCTTGTCATAGGCACAACTGTCTCCTAAAGAATATAAGCCCTAAGGAAAACAAACTATTAAAAATGGTTTTTTTCCTTACATTAAAATTCTTTAAGTGAGACACATGTACAAAATCAACATGCTTTATGGGCAGTCCCTACTTACCATGGCAGAACAGAATTACAGAACTGACCGGGAAACTGTAACCCTACAAATCATTATTAATAATCAGAAAAAATGCAAATGATTTTTGACTTTTCAGAATTTTTGTCAAAACATTAAAATTGATCATATTGATTATAAACATAGAAGGAAATTTAAAAAATAGTAAAACTAATATGTATGTAGCCACGGTAATTTAAAACATAAAAAACATTGAGAAGTAAAGTAATTTATGAGAAACTTAACAAAAGTAATTTGAAAAGTGCTTATCTTTTTTCACCATATTACTACCATATGAAGCAGGCATCTTTCCTATGCCTTGGTGAATTGTCAGACTTCTTTGTAAGCTTGGATCAGCTTCCAACCTTTTATCGACTGCATTTGTAATTGTGTGAATTATTCCCAAGAGTTACTTTAATGTGAATTTTTTGCTGTATCATTTTCTCTGGGTCTTCATCTTTTTCATAATAAGGAAATGGGTGGGCATCTTTGAAATGCTACCTACAATCAAGTCTCAATACTCTATCAGCTCTGAATAGACCTACTTCAACTACATAGAGAGTTATTTTGAAACTGCAGCTCAGAAGCCAAGTCCTTGTTAGAGATTGTAGGGCTTTATGGATTTTTCAGTGTGTCTTTTTTAGATCAAAAATGTAGAGAAACCGGTGGTGGCTCACACCTGTAATCCCAGCACTTTGGGAGGCCAAGACGGATGGATCACCTGAGGTCAGGAGTTCAAGACCAGCCTGACCAACATGATGAAACCCTGTCTCTATTAAATATAAAAAAATTAGCTAGGTGTGGTGGTGCATGCCTAGAGTTCAAGCTACTTGGGAGACTGAGGCAAGAGAATCACTTGAACCCAGGAGGCGGAGGTTGCAGTGAGCCAAGGTTGCGCCATTGCACTCCAGGCTGGGCAACAAGAACAAAACTCTGTCTCAGAAACCAAAACTTTAGAAAAGCCACATTATTTAGCATGACACAAATAGCTTTGAAAGTGTCAGAGGACACTTTATGAAAATACGTATCTTAGTTTGAAGAACTATGGCAGACGGCATGATGGGACGGTTGGTCTTTGAACACATCCTATTTATTTTTCAGCACTTGCTCCGGTCATTGTGATCAAACACAGACAGGGCACATGTAATCACACATGGCTTACCCTCTCTAGGAACTCTCCTTAATTGCCTGAAGCATTGACAGGTCAATAAAAGTTGTTTGAAAACTTAGAGATGTTTTCTCAAATGTCGTTGTCAAAATGTTGCAAAGTTATTCTCTCTGCCTCTTTCCCACTGGCTTTCTCTTATCATAATTTCTGTCCTAGAGGCAAAATTGATGAGCAGCAATGTCAGGAAGAATATATATTTAAAAATTTTTTAGGACAGGTTCTGACTCTGTTACCCAGGCTAGAGTGCAGTGATACAATCACGGCTTATGGTGGCCTTGACCCCCATGGCCCAAGTGATCCTCCCATCTCAGCCTCTCAAGTAGCTGGGACCACAGGTGTGCATCACCATACCTGACTCATTTTTGTATCTTTTGTAGACACGTTGTCCAGGCTGGTCTCAAACTTCCAGGTTCAAGCAGTCCTCCCGCCACGACATCCTGCAGTGCTGAGATGACAGGTATGAGCCACTGTGCCCATCTGAAATACTTTCAAGGGCTGTCAGAAACACTTTCAGAAACACAAATAACTGCTGTGTAAACAAACAACTTTTAACCAACATCAGTTCAACTGTCCTTTCTTTCAAATAAATTTGTACTAAATACACATAAAAATATCTTTATCTCATATGCGTAAGATGTAAAGAACAATAATGAAATGAATATTCATTCATAAACATTACCGGTATCCCCAAAAGCCATGGGTGATCCTTCCTACCATTCCACCTTCCCTTCTTATAGGGGAAACCTTTGTTTTAAATTTATTTGTTTTATTTCCTATATAATCCCTAAATTTTATATGCATGTTTCCCTAAATCATATGATTACATATTGTTTGATTGCGCATGTTTTTGTATTTAATATAAATATGAGTATACTGTGGGTCTTCTTTTGCTTTTCCTCCCATTATGTTGTTATGTTTCTGAGATTCACTCTGGATGTGTGTAGCTGCTATATGGTTTTAAAATGTATGAATTTACTACGGTTTATCTGCCTATTCTACATTGCTGCGTATTTGGGTAGTTTCCTCTGGTATTTTAGGCGTTGCTGCTGTAAACTATTTTGCATATGTCTCACACTATATCCGTTGCAAGAAACGCCTTAGGGTAGTAGATCTGAAATTTCAGCATCCTTTTGAGTTTTCTGGAACACCTACAAACCTCGCAGACTCACCCTTGAGGATTGTAGGACTCCTTCAGAGGTGGAGTCCAGGAATTTGCATCTTGCAACCTCCCCATTGATGCTGATGCACGTGGTCCACTGACCTTTCCTTTGAGAACCACTGCTGATGTACCTTCTGAGGCGTACAGTGCCAGATTGTAGGGTATGCGATCTTTAACTTTACTTTGAAATTCAAAATTGTCCTTTAAAGTGGTTGTACCACTTCTACTGCCACCGAAAAGATACAAGTTTCCATTGTTTCACATTCTTGCCGGTAACTCAAGATTTTTAATGTTTCTTGATGCTGAGAGTGTAAAATGATATTTCACTGTGATTTTCCTGGAGCCTGGATTCAAATCCTTTGTAAATTGACTTTGACTTTCTTTAAAGTGGCTTTGACGAAAACTTTTTAATTTGAAGTGATGTGAATATATATTTTCCACTATGGAATGCATGTTTTTAGAGTTTTGTATAAGAAATTTTTCCTTTCTCTGATTTATAAAGATCTTCCCCTGTGTTGTTTTCTAAAATAATCAGTTTTGCCTTTCATATTTAAATATTTAATCCACCTGGGGTTTGTTTTGTGTATGCCATGAAGCAAGGATCCAAATTAATTTTTTTCCATATGGATAATCATTCATCCTAGTACCTTTTTTGTGAGTTACTTTTTTATTGGAATTACATTGCATCTACGTAGATCAATTTGGGAGCATTGACATATACATGAATTTTCTGATTCACATATATAGAATACCCCATATTTATTTTACATTAGCCTTCAATAACCTTTAATACTGTTTGGTATAAAGGGCTTACCAAACACTTTTTTTTTTTTGCATTCATTTCTACAACCTTTATATCTTTGCTGTTTTTGCAGATTTATATTTTAAAAACTGCAATTTCTAAATTTGTTGTTTATATAGAGGAATAAAATTGACTTCCACATTGATTTGGTAGACACCCACTGTATTTTTTGTTAATATTAATCGTTTCTTAGAAAATTTTTTGTGTACAAAACCTAATATCATTTATGAGCATTTTTTCATTCTTAAACATTTAGTATACTTTTCTCTTACCTTGTTAGCTAGGAAGACCTTCAGGAACATGTGACATAAAAATGGTACAGAAGAGGATATCACTATTTTGCTCGTGATCTTTCACAAATAAGTGTGATACTTACTATAAATTATATATAAGTACTCCTTGTAGTATTAAGGAATTTCCCATCTACATTTATTTTGCTCTGTTTTCTATTTCTGTAAAAGTGTACTTAGTTGAACCTTAAATAACTGTCAGGACTTCTCTGAATAACAACTGGGTCTGGTGTTTTCTTCATAGACCTTAGCTCTCAGTTGAGTTTCTGGAAGGTTTATAGAAACACTTAAGATATTTTTTGAGTTTGTTTTTCGTAAGTTTATTTTTCTGGAAGTTTGTCCATTTTATCTAAGTTTGCAATTTTATCGACATACATTTAAGCATCAGTTGTTTATTATCTTTTACATTTCTGCTGCTCCTACATTTATGTCTCCATTTTTATTCCTAATGAGGTTTATTGATGCCATCTCTCCTTTTCTCATGGTCAGTGTAAGGGTTATTGCTGAGTTTAAAACGAGAAAACTGAGGCCAGCTCAAGAAGATTAAATGCAAATTCATTAAACTTTCCGGTGCGGCTCCGTGGTCCTGGGGAACGAGGCTAGGGAAGTCACGCCTGACTCTTCTGGGTGTGGGGTTTTATAGGGAGTGAAGGCATTGGATTGGTTGCGGGGAAATAGGGTGTGGTCGGGACAGGCTGCTATTGGTAGGTAGGCGGGATTTTCTAATAGCGGGCTAGGTGCTGAGTGCAGAGCTTAGTGCTGAGTGCAGAGGGGTTTTCCAAGGCGGGCTAGGTGCCCAGTGCAGAAGTGGGTGTGTCCAAGCTCCCAGCGAGGCGGCCGGCCTTATAGTCAGTATGGCTAAAGGTTTGTCAGTATTTTTAGTTACTTTCAGAGAACCAATTGTTGTTGATCTTCTTTGTTGAATATTTACCTTATATTTCATTAATTTTCACTAGCATCTTCAGTATTTGTTTTCATTTAGCTGGTGTTCATTTTGTTCTTTTTCTAACAGCTTGAGAGAGATAACATGAGATATTTTCAAACCTACCTCTGACTGTATATAGCTATATAAATTTGCCCCAAAGTAGTTCTTTGGCTGTACTTCACAAGTTTTGATATGGGTTGCTTTTATTTATTCCACTTCTAATTGATTTGTTAATTGCCCAGGGAGTATTCAGAAGTGTATTTCTTAATTTTCAAACTTTTGGGGCTAATTATCCTTTTGTTATTTTTAACACCATTACATTTTGCTCACAGAACATAAATCGTATAGACATTTGTTTATGATCATGTGTGAGTACAATTTTGCATGTTGTATGTAAGTTTGGAAAGTATGGTTGCCAGAATAGTGATCTCCCAAAGATTATTATGCCTGGAAAGATCATAATGCCTGGAATATGTAATTATGATACCTACCGCACACACACAAAACTTCGTAGATGTGTTAAGATTGCTGGCCTTGGCCGGGCGCAGTGGCTCAAGCCTGTAATCCCAGCACTTTGGGAGGCCAAGGCGGGTGGATCACGAGGTCAAGAGATTGAGACCATCCTGGTCAACATGGTGAAACCCATCTCTACTAAAAATGCAAAAAATTAGCTGGGCATGGTGGCGTGTGCCTGTAATCCCAGCTACTCAGGAGGCTGAGGCAGGAGAATTGCCTGAACCCGGGAGGCGGAGGTTGCAGTGAGCCGAGATTGCGCCATTGCACTCCAACCTGGGTAACAAGAGCGAAACTCCATCCCCCCCCCCAAAAAAAAAATGGCCTTGAAGTAGGGAGATTATCACAGATTATCCAGATGTGCCCAATCTAAATATATGAGCCTGTAAAAATGGAGAAATGTCTTCTGTTAATCAGAGATGTGACAGACGAGAAGAAAGAGAGATGAATATATGAACTCTAACATCATTGCTGCCTTTGAAGACATAGGGCCCTATGAGCCAGGGAATGGGAATGTGAAGTGACCTCTAGAAGCTGAGAACAACCTCAGTCCAACAACCAGCAGGAAACAGGGATACCAGTCCTACAACTGCATGGAACTAAACTCTGCCAGCCATCTACATGAGGCTAGGAGCAGATTTTCCCCCAAAGCTCTCAGTAAAGAAAACAGTCCTGGCACCTTGGTTTTAGCCTGGTGAGATCTGTATGGATTTCTGACCTATAAAACTATGAGATAATAAGTTTGTGTTGTTTTAAGCTGCAAAACTGATGGTCATTTGTTATGGCAGCTATAAAAACTAAAAAAGGATGGGTGTTTTCTAAGTATTGGGTGCCGCGTATTATTTATCCATTGGATAAAGTTTATTACAATTGGAAGATCAGCTGTACAGTTACTGATTGTCTTATGACTAACTGAAAAAAGATAAAAGGGGATTTTTGTTGGTTTCTTTCTGTAAGTCTGTCAGTTTTTGTTTTGTATGTCTTGAAGCCACATTATTAAGTAAATAGTTATTAAGAATTGTTACAGCTATCATACTTTTTAATCCACTCTAAAAATCTTAGTTCTTTATCAGAGTAGTTTAGTCTTATGTACTTACTGAAGTTAATATTCTGTTTGGATTTATTTATGCTTCACTATTTTGTGCTTTATATTTGCCTTTCTAATTCTGTTTGCTTCTTTTCCTCTTTCCTTGCCTTTTTTAGGGCTTTAATCATATTTCTCTTTTGCTCATTCTCTTTTTACTCTCAGCAATTCTAAGTTGGAAGCTTTATACTCTATATACTTTTAGTAATCACTCTAAACATTTTAATAAAAATTAATTTTTAAAATGCAAAGTTAACATTTTTACTTTTTTCAAAAATAATATTAGGAACTTAGAATATTTTAATTTTGATCATTTCAAACCTAACGTATTTCCTATTTTCTTTCCATATTTTAATTTAAAGAAAAAAATTTTTGGTACTAAAAAAAAGAGTCAGGGACTCATTGTGTTTCCCAGGCTGGTTTTGAACTCTTGGGCTCAGGCAATCCTCCTGCCTCACATTTTAATTGTATCTTGTTTTCTTACTGATCCCACAAATAAGACACTTTTTAAAGTAAATTTCCACTGAGTTTTGACTGTATATTTATTAGGGTTTTTTTGTTTAGCTTTTCTCCTTGAAAACTATACTTTTATATAGGATCATTTATTTTCTCTGCCTGAAGGATATCACTTAGAATTTTCTTTCATGATGATCTTTTAATAAAAAACTCTGATTTCGCTGCGATGAAAATATCTTTACTCCCGGAAGATAATTTCACTGGGTATACAATTCAATTTTAATATGTTTTTTACTCTCAGAGCATTAGATCATTTTATTGTCTTCTGGATCGTATTACGGGTAGAAAAGTCAGCTGTTAGAATCTAAGTGTCATTCCTTTGGGAATGCTTTTCATAGCTGGTTTTAAAAACTCCTTGTCTTCAATTTTACGTAATTTTGTTTTGTTACCCATATACAAGTTTCCTCCTGTTTATCTTGCTTGATATTCCTTAGGCTCTTGGAATACAACAATTGGTATATTTTGTGAGTTCTGAAAAATTTTCAGCCATTCTGTCTTGAATTCCTCACACCTTTCTTTCACCTGTCTTGCCATAACTCTGATTAGGTATAAGTAAAATCTTTTCATTCCATATTCTGTGTCATTTTCTCTTTAATATTTTTAATCCTTTAAAATGATTTTGCTCATATGTACTGCATTGTAAATAATTTCTTCAACTCTGTCATTGTGTGAGTTCTCTCTTTAGCTGTATCTAATTTACCCACTGAGTTTTTATTTCAATTATTTGACATATTCTACAAATTCCGTTTGGTTCTTTTTCAAATCTACATGATTATCTTTAAGATTCCATGTGCCTTGTTTTTATATTAAACATATTAAAATGTAATTATTTTTGTTTGGCATCTGAAATTCCAACCTTCTGTTGATCTTTATTTTTTCTTAGCTGTCATCCACAATATCTTGTCTCTTTGCATATTATTATTATCTTCTTACTGTGAGCTCAGATTTTATGGAGAGTTTGAAAGCCTTGGTTTAAGGTACGTTCTTATACAGAGGGTTCATAGTTAACGTTTGCTTCATCCAGTTGCCATACGCTATTTTATTTTGTTTATTGTTACTATTGAGACAAGGTCTTACTCTGCCACCCAGATTGGAGTGCAGTGGCATGATCTTGGCTCACTGCAGCGTTGATCTCTTGGGCTCGAGAGATCCTGCCACCCTCAGCCTCCTGAGTAGCCGAGACTACAAGCACAGACCACTATAGCTGGCCAATTTTTGTAGAGATCGGGTTTTGCCGTATCGCCCAGGCTGGTCTTGAATGCCTGGGCTCAAGTGGTCCACCTGCCTCAACCTCCCAAATTGTTAAGATTACAAACATGAGCCACTGGGCCCAGAAGGCTTATACAATTTTAAATTAAATTTTAGACTTGATCTTTTTCAGAATATTCTGAAAGTGTCATTTGGGTTGAACGCGGGCTGATTTATGGTTACGGAAGATTTTTTTAACCCTCTTTCCTGACCGTTGTTAAGGTCAGGAAAGGTGATTTTCTTTTTGTCCCCCTCTGCAGGGCCTATTTGTGGTTCACTGTTTCTCTGATAATTACAACAGATTTATACAAGGGCTTCCTTCTAGACTCTCATCCTCGGTGAGCTATAAATTTTATTTCCCGTTCCTCTTTTTCCATGCAATAGTCAAAAAAAAGTTCACAGTCACCAAAATACATCAGAAGCTCCCCAGAAAGAAAGGTGAGCTCATTGCTCTATGAGTTCCCACTTCCACTGTATTGGGAGTATCTGAAGATTCCTTTCTTTCTTTCCAGCTCAATAATGCATTTCTAAGCTGGCTCTTGGTAGTTTACACAAGGTGATCTGCTCAGGGTTTCTACTCTACCATATTGGAAAAGAAATTCCTTCAAACACAGATTATATTGATTTACACCCTGGAGATTCATAGTTAAGCACTGGCATACAAAAAAATAACAGAATCCAGTCCCTGCTTTCAAAAAGAAAATGACAGCCTTGATGGCCCGTTCTCTAGGATCTCTTTTTAGGAATTCATAATGTTTTATCTATTCAATTTACGTGAGCAAATATAATCCATATTCTCTCAAAAGAGAATGTAGTGGTTACATAATGTAAGTGCGTAAGTGTTTGTTGAATAAATGCACGAATGAAGTGTTGATTGATTAATGAAGCAAGTTAGTGTTGGTTGTGTTGTACCGGAGCCTTCTTTGACTGAGCCTAATGCAGTATCAGAAATATAAAGGAGAAGCCTTCCAAGTGACTGGAAGGGAGCTGTGTTTACAACCCCTGCGGCTCTTCTGTTTTGTTCTGTTTTGTCCCCGCCCCATAGGTTTTGTTAGCTGTCTGTGGCACCGGTTCCATAACGAGAACTGAGAGGCATCAGCACGTAACATATGTTCAGCTGTTCCGGTTGGATCTAATTCATCACATGCAGTAACAACTCTTTCCATCTCCTCTTAATCACTTCCTGATTCTGTTTTACACTGCTCTGCCATGTGAAATGAAGTCTAGTGACAGGCTGACACACTGTGGCAGGTGTAGGGGCCGAGGGAAAGAGAAATCCTCATGCTTCTAACCCATGCTTACAAATCCAGAGAGGAGTTAATTTCTATAAAATTCCTTAGCATGTGGAAACATTTTCAATTTAGTCTCGATGATTTTGATAGACAGCAGTTGGTGGGAAGCCTGATGAATAATTAATCTACTACAATGGCAACCAGCAATATTAATATTTTATATCACTGCAAAGCTGTGTAAAACCATCCTGTAGTTGAAGGTATCTTGGGTTGGGCACAACCTGAAACACTTCTTTACTGAAAGGAGAGATTCTTCCTTTATCTCAAATATAATTATCCATTTAAATGTCATGGGTCAATTTATTAACACCTTATTCATTGGGGTGTAACCTTTATTAGGCTTATTGTAACCAGAAATTATATCCTACACAAATACAATGGAGATTTAAATGTTCTGGAGAATGAGCTGATGGCTTCTGCCTTTATAGTGTCGTACAGTAATGAACCTTGACCAGCAGAAGATTTGATAAGCATAAAATATTACTGCTGGATGCTAATTTGGTCCCTTTTTAATGACTGATAATCCTTGTCGGTTTAGCGTGATTGTCACAATACAGTACTGTTTCCCACCCCAGCTGTGATTGTAATAGGAGCCATTAAGTGTGTCTGCATAATAAAATTAGTCAGGGAAGTTACGTACTTTGTTTCTGGGCTTTTGGATTTCCATTATAGTGGTGCGACTTGTTGAAGTGAAAAGTCTGCTGTGAGCTCAACCAAGTCCCGGGCTCCCCGGAAGCTAAACAAGACACCGATGATGACTGTATTAAGAAGTCCGTCCTTCAAGTCCTAGAAAATTTATTGTGTACAAATAAGATTTTGTATACAATAGATTTGGGGCTAGGAGAGATGGTTTGGTCACTGATTTGCCTAACAAAACTTTACACAGCTCCAAAGCTTAAATAACAACAAATTTGTCACAGTTGAAATTTGTAAAGGGGAAACCGCTCTTTGATGTGGGAGGTTTCTCTCTCCTTTAGGAGGTTGCTGTATGAAAGAAGTTAGAATTGGTTGACATCTTTGCAAATAATTTGAATGTGTGATTTAATCCCACTACCCTCTTGTAGGGATTTATGGGGCTTGAGGGGACAGCAGGGATAAGAAACTGATTCACTATATAAAGACAGGGAAATAAACAAGTGCATTCCTTTCTCTTAAAGCTGCTCTGACATGAGTCTTCTGGGAATGATCTCCCTGGAGGCTGCCAGAAAAAAGTAGAATTCTGTACCAAAGAAGGGTCTGTTTTGCTAGTGAACTAAGTGGCCGTCATTTTAACAGGCCAGAAATTTATATTCTAAATGCTCAAAGTCTGCAGTGAAAGCAAGAAGGTAATCAAATGTGATGGAAACGTCAGACCTTCCTGGCAGAGGACTGGTTGATGCTCTTATTAGGTGACATTAGCTAAAGCTTTTGTTGTTGTTATTGTTGTTGTTACTGTTTACTAATCCCTCTGGAGTCATTAAAACTGGGGTTATTAAAAATGAGAGTACTTTCTCAGCATTAGACTATAGAGCAAGCGACCATTCATTTTCAATACTGTTAGAGTAAACCAACAGTTCATGGCTTAAAAAAGAAAAAAAGTAAAGTAAGCAAAAACAAAGAAATGCCTATGTAATCGTATGTTATTATCTCTCCTCTGCAGACTTTTGCTATCTAATCAGAGAATACTAAGCAAAACTGAGGTTTGTTTCATGAGAGATTATAGCATGCTGGCATGGCACCCTTTGCCCATCTGCCAACTCCATTCTTCCCCTCTAGGTTTCAGCCTGTTTTTCCCCACCTTGTCTGATGAGTGTTGCTGTCTTTCTAGTCAGAGGCAAGAGTTCCTGCCCTCAGCCAGCGGTCTCCAGAAAGTAGTAGCATGTTGCCGGGTCTTTTGAAGAGTGTTGTGCGTTAGGAGGTAACCCAAGAGCAGCCTGCCCCTTCTCTATCCCATAGGACGATTGTCATGTCTGTGAGGCTTGAAGAGGACACATTTTCTCAGTGCCAGAGTCACCCACAAGGTCTGCCTTCATTTCCAAATGGTAGGTCTCTTAGCCAGACTTCTTGTGATAATGATAACAAAGGCTACGTTTTCCCAGAAACATAGCTTCTCATTTTCCCATCTTGATGCCTACTGCTACTCCCTATATACTTGTTTATCCGTCTGTAGATCACAGACTCGTTGAAGGGACTGTCTTGTCCAGCCTTGTATCTCCAGCCCCTAGCACAGAGCCTGACTATGATTAAGCACGTAATAAATATTTGTTGAATAATCCATTGCTGTCTCTGGTCTTTCTACCCATCTGAAACTTGTCCATCCTTAAAATCTCAGATCGTCCTCTAGACTTCGCAGATAATTCCACCCTGAGCAGTCCCTTGAGATGGACAACACTTACTGTCTATGTGGCTCTTTGAGATATTTGTCAGGAAAGTACTTCTAGCATCTTTACTATTTCTGGTGTTTGTGTTGCAAATTCAGCTTTACGGGGATAAGTATCTCATATCTAACTAGGTGGCAAAATTCTTAGTAATTCCATGATCATTTGGTGGTACCTCACAGTGGAATGGAAAGTTCTTGATAATTCCATGATCATTTGGTGGTACCTCACAGTGGAATGGGAAATTCTTGATAATGCCATGATCATTTGGTGGTACCTCAAAATGGAATGGGAAATTCTTGATAATTCCATGATCAATTGGTGGTACCTCACAATGGAATGGAAAGTTCTTGATAATTCCATGATCGTTTGGTGGTACCTCACAGTGGAATGGAAAGTTCTTGATAATTCCATGATCAATTGGTGGTACCTCACAGTGGAATGGGAAATTCTTGATAATTCCATGATCAGTTGGTGGTACCTCACAGTGGAATGGACCAGTGCTTGCATCATGAGAAGTATTTAATAAATGTTAGATATTAGTTCATCGTGCCTACCCCGATATCTCTCATTTAGTAAATATGTACGAACTCATGAACAGATTGATCATGGAAAATCTGATACAGGATGCCAGTGAAAAAGCTCTCCCCTTGATTTTAGGTAACTTGAATTAGAGTAAACGAAAAAAGTAGTGTTTTATAAATGTGTACCATCCATTTTCCTGAAAAGAAGAACAAACGCACCCAAGCAAATATTGTGATGTGATTGGGGAGGGTGGAGGGATTTAGTGAGTAACTAAGAGGAGGAACTGGGGAACAGTGGTCAGAGCAGGCCTCTTGGAGCCAGGAAGTGAGCCTAAGACAGCCTCAGCAGCCAGAGGTCCTGGGTCGTCCTCTGGGGCCCTGCCAGCCGCTGTCCTGCACTCTCCTTCCATCTCCACCCTTCCATGTCTGCTTGCCTCTTCGCCGGTTTTCATTCTATCTCAAATCTTCTGCTCCTTCAAGCCTTAGTTATTCATAACTTTGGCCCTTCACTGTCCCAAATGGCTCGTTAGCCTTTCTCTCCCCCAACTGTGGAAATAGACCATATAAGCACCAAATTATTTAATTCAGTCTTGTTTAATATTATAGTTGAGGCCATTTGCCATAACGTTGAACAGTCTTTAATAAAATACTTAAGAACAGTTTAACACAAGAGATTTTGAGAATGCAAAATACTGGGATGGCTACGATCTTTTGTTTAAAAAGGAGACCCTAGGCCGGGTGCGGTGGCTCAAGCCTGTAATCCCAGCACTTTGGGAGGCCGAGGTGGATGGATCACGAGGTCAAGAGATCGAGACCATCCTGGTCAACATGGTGAAACCCGAAATCCTGTCTCTACTAAAAATACAAAAAATTAGCTGGGCATGGTGGCGTGTGCCTGTAATCCCAGCTACTCAGGCAGGAGAATTGCCTGAACCCAAGAGGCAGAGGTTGCGGTGAGCCGAGATCGCGCCATTGCACTCCCGCCTGGGTAACAAGAGCGAAACTCCGTATCAAAAAAAAAAAAAAAAAGGAAACCCTGTCTCTACCAAAAATACACGAATTAGCCTGGTGTGAGTGGTATGCACCTGTAGTTCCACCAACTTGGGACGCTGAGGCAGGAGGATCACCTGAGCCCAGGGAGGTGGAGGCTACAGTGAGCCTAGATTGTGCCACTGCACTCCAGCCTCCGCAAGAGTGAGACCCTGTCCCCCGCCCCAAAAAAAGGAAGATTAGCCAATATTGACATACTAATTTTCAGTAACTTCAAGGTAAATCCATATATATTTTCTGTGTTACTGTCAACTGAAAAATTTCGATCTACATTTAAACTGAGAAGACCAAAGGATGTTCATATGATATTCAGAGATTTGCTATAACAGTTCTGAGGAACACTGACCTGTAACCTTGAAGTTATGAATATTTCTTAGCGAAAACCACATTTATTAGAATTTTTGTGGTACAGACTTGAATTTGTTTGTTGTATAAAATTGGAGTTGTTAACTTAAAGACGCAAGCTATGTTTACTCACCAAACCTGTGTAATTACCACTGAACAAGACCTTATTCATTTACCCATAATTCATTCAACAAATATAAATGGCTCTGCATATTTTTTCAATTGAGAACATTTTTAGAATCATTTGCCCTCAAAATCATCTTGCAAGTAAAATAAAAAGTGACTCCGGTGCATAGTCTTGTAAAATGAATCCCAGTGATCCCTGCTTCCTGGTATTCAGTCTGTGCAGTACCTTCCCTTTGAGTGTGAGCTAAACCTAGTGACTTGCTTCTAATGAATGCCACATGGAAAAACGAGAAGGATGTCATGATGGCATGTTTTGTTTGGTGAACTTCAAACACTAATCCAGGTGTTGCTCTCAAGGTTTGTGATGATGTTGCATCTGAAGGCAGATGTTAATAAGGTTCGTAAGCAGCTGGCTTTCAGAGAGATGATGTAATGTAACTGAAGTGACTTGGGTTCAATCTATTGAAAGGCCTTAAGCAGGGCTGACTCTTTCCTGAAGAAGAAGAAATTCCACCTGTCAACAGTAGTCCAGCCAATGCTAACAGTTCCTTTCAAATGGCTTGTCCTACAGATCTGTGATGTGCCTAGCCAGCCCCCACAATCAGGCAAGCCACTTCCTTGCAGTAAATCTCTTCACATGGGCCGGGCGCAGTGGCTCACGCCTATGCACTTTGGGAGGCCAAGGTGGACAGATCATGAGGTCAAGTGATTGCGACCATCCTGGCCAACATGGTGAAACCCCGTCTCTACTAAAAATACAAAAATTAGCTGGGCGTGGTGGCACATGCCTGTAGTCCCAGCTACTCTGGAGGCTGAGGCAGGAGAATTGCTTGAACCCGGGAGGCGGAGGTTGCAGTGAGCCGAAATCACACAACTGTACTCCAGCCTGGCATCGGAGCGAGACTCTATCTCAAAAAAAAAAAAAAAAAAAAAAAAAAATCTCTTCACATGTATCTTCTGCTGCTTCTCCTTCTCTGGTTGAGTCCTGGCTAATACGGATGTCACTTCTGAGATGAAGTGATAAAAGACTGTGACTTTCAACTTGCTTGCATTCTCTCCCTGGCTTTTCTGGCATGCCTGCTCTGACATAAAGGGCTGCCTTGCAATACCTTGCGGGAACCCTCCAGTGAAGAGCCAGCAAGGAACTGAGGTCCTCCCTCCAACAGCCTGTGAAGAACTTCAGCCTGCCAGTAACCACGTGAGTGAGCTCAGAAGTGGATTCTACTCCAGTTAAGCCTTGAAATGACTATGGCTTCAGCCAACACCTGATTGCAGCATCATGAGAGACCCTAAAGCAGAGGACCCTGCTGTGCATGACTGGAAACGGTAACATAGTGTTTACTGTTATTTATAGCCACTAAGTTCTGGGATATTTTGTTATGCCACAATAGGTAATACAAATTGATTCAAACAACCTGATTTTAAAATACAGCGCAAAATGTCATTCTTCCTGATAATTTTTTAGCCACTGATAACACCTCTGTATTTCCCAATTCATTATCTTCAGAGAGAAAATCTAATTGGTTCAACACATTTAAATAAGAACCTAGTAACATGACAATTCAACCTGATGCTGGTCATTGGCTATCTTTGGGTCAGGTGCCCATTCCTCGTCTAATCAGCTATGGCCAGGGTGGGGAGGATGGTTGAGACACAGAGCTCTGTGATTGAACCAAAGGCTGATGTTCTACAAAAGCTGTGAGTGAGACTGTTTCCCCAATAGGGAATCATAATGTACGTGCCTACCAAAGAGCCAGAATCAGAATTGTGAATACGTCAGCCAATGGTGATAGTCAAAATATTTAACCAACCATCCAGCAAGGGCACCAACCTGAGTGGTCACTTGGCCAATCAGAATGGATGCTTGTAGGATATTATGCTAGTATGTGGATGAATGCCAGTCCTGATACAAGCCCAGATACCTTCATGCACATTTATTTTCCTCAAGTGCTAAAAATAAAAATAGAAATTTCTGTTGCATCTTTCAGATGCATCTGAAAGTGCGTCTGAAAAGTGCAACAGAAGTGGGCATCTTTCAGAAATGGAACCCGTGATGATGGATTCAATGTATGCAAAATTCTACTCTACCAGATAACTGTGGTAGAGTAGAATTTTGTGGTAGAAACAGAGTTGTAGGTTAGATTACAGTACAGCAAATACTCACCTCCTCTCCCACTCCTAGGTTCCTGGTAAGAATGTGCTTCCCTGTCTCTTTGATGCTGAGCTTGGTTCTGTGACTTGTTTTGGCCTCATAGTAAGTAGAGTGTGCTAGCCTGTCTCTCCACCTGGGATCGGCCATCCGTTTAAGTTGCTTTGGCTGGTTGGGTGTTAGCAGATATCATGCAAGACTTGACACAAGGTTGCACTAGCTTCACTACAGCAAGAACAAGCCTTGAGTAACCTTTTGTTTAAGGAGGAGACAGGCAGAGAAGTACATCCTCGATCTGGCTTGGAGCCAAAGCAGCTGAGTCCTAATTGACCCACAGATATGTAAAAAATAACTGGTAAAAGATCCGGGCTCAGTACCTCTTGCCTGTAATGCCATTACTTTGGGAGGCCAGGGTGACTGGATCACCTGGGGTTGGGAGTTGGAGGCCAGCCTGACCAACATGGAGAAACCCCGTCTCTACTAAAAATTTAAAAATTAGCTGTGTGTGGTGGCTCATGCCTGTAATCCCAGCTACTTAGGAGTCTGAGGCAAGAGAATTGCTTAAACCTAGGAGGCAGAAGTTGCGACGAGCCAAGATCGTGCCATTGCACTCCAGTCTAGGCAAAAAGAGCAAAACTCCACCCAAAAAATAAAAATAAAAGTTTGCTTTTTTAATTTGTTTTTTAAACACTGCTACTCCAGACAAGATTTTTGTTCAGCCTTTGCTAAGTACATTTCTCCTGACTGTCACAAGGTTATTATCTTTTTGGCCAAGACAATGTATTTAACTGCGGCCTTGCAGTATAACAGAGAAACTCTTCACAGATAAACAGGAGGCAGTCACAAAGAAATCCCGCATGGCCTGCACCACACGCCAAACTTCAAGGAGCAAATCCACAGATGTGCCCACTGAAGTTTAAGAGGCAGCTTAACAGATGTACAAAGCTGCAGATCAGAGGGGATATAAAACAGTTAAACTTGCTTAAAGGCACAACGTGTCATCATCTAACAGTTCCATGCATCCTAAGCCCCACCGAGGAGAAACATGCACTGGCCGGTGCTCCTGGCTGTCGGCATGCCAGGAAGATTACAAAAAAGCCATGCTGTGATATGTTGCCCTCCTGCCTGAGAAGCTTCTATTAAGCTGAGTATTTACTGCACCTATTCAGACAGGAGCGGCAGAGCCGAGTGCTACCTGTCTTGTGGTTGGATAAATTAGTTGTTGGTGTCACAAGATTATAGCTGCCTATTGTTCTGTCTGTTGAAGGTGGGAAGAGATGAAAGCCCCCGGCCTGCCCTTATAATATTTCGTGTGAAATGCAGGAGGCAGCCTCTTTTCTTCCTGAGTTAATGGTAAAACAAGATCTAGACTGACTATATTACAGTTTGGGGAATAATTAAAAAGACAACACATGGCAGAGAGAGGGGAGGAAAGCTTTTATTTATAGTGGGAGTGTATGTAGAAAGGAACCTGGCAAAATCAAATGTGGAAGCCTTGAAAAGTGAGCTCCCCGGCCACTCTACATAAATTGGTGCCATAATCAGAACAGAAACACTCGCTAGGCAGTGCAGAAATGATCCTCCATTTGTTCAACTCCTCTCAAAATATGTTTTATATAAATGGTTTTGCCTACACATTTCCATGATATATGGAGCTATGAACTCTAAATTAGTGTTAACAGAAATTGACAAGCTCTGCGTTAAAAAATATCAGCCAGCCGGCCAGCCCTACAGGCTTAATTATGGAAGGAGGGTGTGATGAGCACAACAATCTTCCTTCAAAATTTTCCCACATCCAATATAAATAAAAGATTATCTCATCCACTAGTAACCTTACAGATCAAAAGCAAAACAGAAAAGTGACTTTACTGGCATTTATAATTATTTATATTGCCTGAATCTCTTTGTATTTTGACAAATGTAACATTTCTAATTTTTTGTTATAGGGTAGAAGGGGTGGTGGCCCTACTTTGTGCATCCAGGAAATCACTCCAATTAAAATAATACACACTTTAAATGGAGACAGTTTCCCTGCGTGTCACACAAGACCATGTAGATTTATTCTTCAGCAGACATCTGTTGAGTACTTACTATGTGCAAGCACTATATGGTTGCTTTTTGAAAAGCGCCCTTTAAAATACCGTTAATCGGATTTACATTCTTTATATGTCCTGAATTTTATGATTGTTTTCTCTTTCCAAAAACGAACCCCAGGCTGGGCATGGTAGCTTACGCCATGAGTAAACATACGTGTGCATGTGTCTTCATAAATGAATGATTTATAATCCTTTGGTTATATACCCAGTAATGGGATTGCTGGGTCAAATGGAATTTCTGTTTCTAGATCCTTAAGAAATTGCCACACTGTCTTCCACAATGGTTGAACTAATTTACACTCCCACCAACAGTGTACAAGTGTTCCTATTTCTCCACATCCTCTCCAGCATCTGTTGTCTCCTGATTTTTCAATGATTATCATTGTAACTGGCGTGAGATGGCATCTCGCTGTGGTTTTTTTGATTTGCGTTTCTCTAATGACCAGTGATGATGAACTTTTTTTCATCGTTTGTTGTCTTTATAAATGTCTTCTTTTGAGAAGTGTCTGCTCATATTGTTTGTCCACTTTTTGATAGGGTTGTTTTTTTCTTGTAAATTTAAGTTCTTTGTAGATTCTGGATATTAGCCTTTTGTCAGATGGATAGATTGCAAAGATCTTTTCCCATTCTGTAGGTTGCCTGTTCACTCTGATGATAATTTCTTTTGCTGTGCAGAAGCTCTTTAGTTTAATTAGATCCCATTTGTCTATTTTGGTTTTTGTTGCCGTTGCTTTTGGTGTTTTAGTCATGAAGTCCTTGCCCGTGGCTATGTCATGAATGGTATTACCTAGGTTTTCTTCTAGGGTTTTTTTTTTTTAATGGTTTTTAGGTTTTCCATGTAAGTCTTTAATCCATGTCAAGTTAATTTTTGTACAAGGTGTAAGAAAGGGATCCAGTTTCAGCTTTCTGCATATGGCTAGCCAGTTTCCCAACACCTGGCACAGATGGTTGTATATGTGTGGTGTTATTTCTGAGGCCTCTGTTCTGTTCCATTGGTCTATATCTCTGTTTTGGTACCGGTACCCTGCTGTTTTTCTTACTGTAGCCTTGTAGTATAGTTGAAGTCAGGTAGCGTGATGCCTTCAGCTTTGTTCCTTTTGCTTAGAATTGTCTTGGCTGTGCAGGCTCTTTTTTGGTTCCATAAGAAATTTTAAGTCGTTTTTTTCCAATTCTGCAAAGAAACTCAATGGTAGCTTGATGGGAATACCATTGAATCTATGCATTACTTTGGGGAGTATGGCCATTTTCACGATATTGATTTTTCCTAACGATGAGCATGGAGTGTTTTTCCATCTGTTTGTGTCCTCTCTTACATCCTTGAGCAATGTTTTGTAGTTTTCCTTGAAGAGGTCCTTCGCATACCTTGTTAGGTGTATTTCTAGGTATGCTATTCTATTAGTAGCAATTGTGAATAAGAGTTCACTCATGATTTGGCTCTCTGTCTATTGTTGGTGTATAGGAATGCTTGTGATTTTTGTACATTGGGTTTGTATCCTGAGACTTTGCTGAAGTTGTTTACCAGCTTAAGGAGATTTTGGGCTGAGATGATAGGGTCTTATAAATATACAATCATGTCATCTGCAAACAGAGACAATTTGACTTCCTCTCTTCCTATTTGAATACCCTTTATTTCTTTTTCTTGCCTGATTGCCCTGGCCAAAACTTCCAATAGTATGTTGAATAGGAGTGGTGAGAGAGGGCATCCTTGTCTTGTGCCGGTTTTCAAAGGGAATGCTTCTAGTTTTTGTGCATTCAGTCTGACATTGGCTGTGGGTTTGTCATAAATAGCTCTTATTATTTTGAGATACATTCCATCAATACCTAGTTTATTGAGAATTTTTAGCATGAAAGACTGTTGAAACTTGTCAAAGGCCTTTTCTGTATCTGTTGAGATAATCATGTGGTTTTTGTTTTTGGTTCTGTTTATGTGATGAATTATGTTTATAGATTTATGTATGTTGAACCTGCCTTGCCTCCCAAGGATGAAGGTGACTTGATCATGATGGATAAGCTTTTTGATGTGCTATCGGATTCGTTTGCCAGTATTTTATTGAGAAATTTTGCATCAATGTTCATCATGGATATTGGTCTGAAATTTTGTTTTTAGTTGTGTCTCTGCCACGTTTTGTATAAGGATGATGCTGGTCTCATAAAATGAGTTAGGGAGGATACCCTCTTTTTGTATTGTTTGAAATAGTTTCAGAAGGAATGGTACCATTCTACCAGTGTTCCTCTGGTACAATTCGGCCGTGAATCCATCTGGTCCTGGACTTGTTTTGGTTGATAGGTTACTAATTCATGCCTCAATTTCAAACTTGTTATTGGTCTCTTCAGGGATTCAACTTCTTCCTAGTTTAATCTTGGGAAAGTATAAGTGTCCAGGAATTTATCCGTTTCTTCTAGATTTACTGGTTTATTTGCATAAAGGTGTTTGTAGTATACTCTGATGGTAGTTTTATTTCTGTGATATTGATGGTGATACCCCCTTTATCACTTTTTATTGCACCTATTTGATTATTCTCTCTTTTCTTCTTTATTAGTCTGGCTAGTGGTCTATCTATTTTGGTGATCTTTTCAAAAACTAGCTCCTGGATTTACTGATTTTTTAATGGTTTTTTTGTGTCTCTATCTCCTTCAATTCTGCTCTGATCTTAGTTATTTCTTGTCTTCTGCTAGCTTTTGAATTTGTTTGATATTGCTCCTCTAGTTCTTTTAGTTGTGACTTTAGGGTGTCAATTTTTTATCTTTCCTCATTTCTCTTGTGGGCATTTAGTGCTACAAATTTCCCTCTATACAGTGCTTTAAATGTGTCCCAGAGATTCTGGTATGTTATGACTTCTTTCTCATTGGTTTCAAAGAACCTCTTTATTTCTGCCTTCATTTCATTATTTCTCCATTAGTCATTCATAAGCCGGTTGTTCAGTTTCCTTGTAGTTGGGTGGTTTTGAGTTTCTTCATCCTGAATTCTAATTTGATTACCCTGTGGTCTGAGAAACTGTTTGTTGTGATTTCTGTTCTTTTGGATTTGCTGAGGAGTGTTTTACTTCCAACTATGTGGTCAATTTTAGAATAAGTGTGATGTGGTACTGAGAAGAATGTATATTCTGTGGATTTGGGATGAAGCATTCTGTAGATGTCTATTAGGTCCACTTGGTCCAGATCTGAGTTCCAGTCCTGGATATCCTTGTTAATTTTCTGTTTTGTTGATCTGATATTGACAGTGGGATGTTAAAGTCTCCCACTATTACTGTGTGGGAGCCAAAGTCTCTCTGTAGATCATTAAGAACTTGCTTTATTTATCTGAGTGCTCCTGTATTTGGTGCATATGTATTTAGGATCGTTAGCTCTCTTGTTGTATTGATCCCTTTACCATTATGTAGTGCCCTTCTTCGTCTCTTTTGATCTTTGTTGGTTTAAAGTCTGTTTTATCAGAAAGTAGTACTGCAACCCCTGCTTTTTCGTTGCTCTCCATTTGCTTGTTAATCTTCCTCTATCCCGTTATTTTGAGCCTATGTATGTGTTTGCACGTGAAATGGTCTACTGGATACAGCACACCAATGGGTCTTGACTTTTTATCTAATTTGCCAGTCTGTGCCTTTTGATTGGGGCATTTATCCCATTTACATTTAAGGTTAATATTGTTATGTGTGAATTTGATCCTGCCATTTTGATGATAGCTGGTTGTTTTGCCTGTTTCTTCATAGTGTTGATTGACTTTACAATTTGGTATATTTTTGCAGTGGCTGATACTGGTTGTTCCTTTCCATGTTTACTGCTTCCTTCAGGAGCTCTTGTAAGGAAGGCCTGGTAGTGACAAAATCTCTCAGTAGTTACTTGTCTTTAAAGGATTTTATTTCTTCTTTGCTTATGAAGCTTAGTTTGGCTGGATATGAAATTCTAGGTTGAAAAATTCTTTTCTTTAAGGATGTTGAATATTGGCCCCCAGTCTCTTCTGGCTTGTAGGTTTTCTGCCAAGAGATCCACTGAGTCTTATGGGCTTCTTTTTGTGGGTAACCCGACCTTTCTCTCTGGCTGCCTTTAGCATTCTTTCCTTCATTTCAACCCTGGTGAATCTGACAATTATGTGTCTTGGTGCTGCTCTTCTCAAGAAATATCTTTGTGGTGTTCTCTGTATTTCCTGAATTTGAATGTTAGCCTGCCTTGCTAGGTTGGGAAAGTTCTCCTGGATAATATCCCGAAGAGCGTTTTCCAACTTGGTTTCATTCTCCCTGTCACTTTCAGGTACACCGATCAAATATAGATTAGGTCTTTTCACGTAATCCCCTATTTCTTGGAGGCTTAGTTCATTTCTTTTCACTCTTTTTTTCTAATCTTGCCTTCTCACTTTATTTCATTGAGTGGATCTTCAATCTCTGATATGCTTTCTTCTGCTTGATTGATTTGGCTATTGAAACTTGTATATGCTTCACAAAGTTCTTGTGCTGTGTTTTTCAGCTCCATCAAGCTGTTTCTGTTCTTCTCCATGCTTGTTATTCTAGTTAGCATTTTAGCTAACTTTTTTTCAAGGTTCTTAGCTTCCTTGTACTAGGTTAGAACATGCTCCTTTAGCTCGGAGAAGTTTGTTATTACCCACCGTCTGAAGTCTGCTTTGTCAATTTGTAAAGCTCATTCTCCATCTGGTTTTGTTCCCTTGCTTGTGAGGAGTTGTGATCCCTTGGAGGAGAAGAAGCGTTCTGGTTTTTGGAGATTTCAGGCTTTTTGCACTGGTTTCTTCCCATCTTTGTGAATTTATCTACCTTTGGTCTTTGAAGTTGGTAACCTTTGAATGGGGTCTCCGAGTGGATGTCCCTCCTGTTAATGTTGAAACTATTTCTTTCTGTTTGTTAGTTTTCCTTATAACAGTCAGGCCTCTCTGCTGCAGGTCTGCCAGAGTTTGCTAGAGGTCCACTTCAGACCCTGCTTTCCTGGGAATCACCTGCAGGGGCTGCAAAACAGCAAAGATGGCTGCCTGTTCCCTCTGCTGGTAGCTTCATCCCAGAAGGGTACCTGCCAGATACCACAGTTCTCATGTATGAGGTGTCTCCCAGTCAGCATACACAGGAGTTGGGAAGCCTCTTGAGGGGGCAGTCTGTCCCTTATCAGAACTCGAGTGCTGTGCTGGGAGATCTGTTGCTCCCTTCAGAGCTGCCAGGCAGGGAAGTTTAAGTCTGTTGAAGCTGAACCCACAACCACCACTTTTCCCAGGTGCTCTGTCCCTGTAAGGTAGGGGCTTTATTTATAAGGCCCTGATGGGCTGCTGCCTTTTTTTGGAGATGCCCTGCCCAGCAAGAAGGGAGTCTACTGACAGTCTGCCTGCAGAGACCTTGCTGAGTTGCCGTGGCTACACCCAGCTGCTGTGTAAACTTCCTGGCAACTTTGTTTACACAGGTAAGGTGAAAACCACCTACCTGAGCCTCAGCAATGGCAGATGCCCCTCCCCACACCAAACCGAGCATCCCAGGTAAGGCTCATACTGCTGGGCTGGCTACAAGAATTTCAAGCCGGTGGACCTTAGATTGCTAGTCTTCGTAGGGTTGGAACCCTCTGAGCCACATCACTTGGCTCTCTGGCTTCAGCCCCCTTTTTCAGGGGATTGAGCAGTTCTGTCTCACTTGGATTCCAGGCAGCACTGGGGTATGAGAAAGAAGAAAAAAAAAAAAAACTGCTGCAGCTAAAACAACCACCCAGTTTTGTTCTGGAAACCCAGGACACTGATGTTGTAAGCACCAGAAGGAATCTCTCCTTGTCTGCAGGTTGTAAAGACGGTGGGAGAAGCACAGTATCTGAGCCAGAGGGCTAGGGTGTCAGGAAAAGTCCCTAATGGCTTCCCTTAACTAGGAGAGGAAGTTCTCTGGCCCCTTGTGCTTCCCAGGTGAGGCGATGCTCCACCTTACTTGCCTACCGCTTGTAGTTTTTTCCTGTCATTATGTCATCCACTTTTGGTTGGGCTGCACCCACCGTCTAACCAGTCCCAATGAGATGAACCTGGCACCTCAGTTGGAAATGCAGACATCACTCGCCTTCTGTGTCACTGTCACCGGGAACCGTGCTCAGGAGATGTTCCTATTTGGCCATCTTGGTGGAAAATCCTATTTTATCTTTCTTAATGTTCTTTTTTTTTTTTTTTTGTACTGTTAGATTTACTCTGGTCCATATTGATTTTTCAGTATTAAAATGATTAGCATGCAGCTACTAAAGATGAGAAGATTACATCACAGGTTTTTGGATGTAAATTTGCTTAGCCTTTACTTTCTAGCTGATTTCGCACTTATCCTCCCAACTTATGTTACTTAAGTTTTGTCTCCGTTTTTAGGGCATCTAATGCTTGTTTTCTGTTACATAATTCTAACCACACATTTGTTTTTGTCTTAGAACTGATGTAGTTGGGGCTCCTGGAGGTTCCTTTTCTCTCGTGTCTTGATTGGTTGAAGTTTGGCCTCTAGGATATTCCTCAACAGGAGATTACAAGTATATTCTCTGAATTCTTGGGTATTCAAAAGCATTTGACTCTTTTTCTTATACCCAAATAACATATTTAGGTTGCACATTCCTTCCCTGAAGATGTTGTAGGTGTTACTTCACTGACTTCAGCATTGATTGCTGCTGCAGAAAACTCTGGGGCCAGCACACTCTTTTTTCTTTTGTAAATGACTGCCTACATGCCAAAAAATGTTGAGTTGTCGTTTTGAAGTCCAGTAACTTTCCTATGATACGTCTCAGTTGGCTGTTGTGAGCCAATTTCCTTAGAATATAATGTACTCTTTCTCATATAGATACAAGTCTTCTTTCATTTTTGGGAAGTTTTAAAAACTATATTTTTAAGTATTTCGTTATAATTCAACATTTTCTTCTTAAGCAACCTGAAACGTGCGTATGTATAATCTCCTTTGCTTATCTTCTTATCTTCTTCCTTTTAATCTTTTTAACTCTTTCATCGTTGCTTCATTTGTCTTCAATTTTTACTTCATTTGTCTTGTCTTTTCCCCATTTCCTTTTCTTCTTTTTCTTTTCTTTCTTCGAGGCAGGGTCTCACTCTGTCACCCAGGCTGGAGTACAGTAGCATAATTGCAGCTCGCTGTAAACTCGAGCACCTGGGAGCAAACAACCCTTTTGCTTCAGCCTCTCAAGCAGCTGTGACTACAGGTGTGCACTACCACACCTGGCTGATATTTTTTTTTAAGTTTAAAAAAATTTTTTTTTTTTTTGAGACAGAGTTTCGCTCTTGTTACCCAGGCTGGAGTGCAATGGCACAATCTCGGCTCACCTCAACCTCCGCCTCCTGGGTTCAGGCAATTCTCCTGCCTCAGCCTCCTGAGTAGCTGGGATTACAGGCACGTGCCACCATGCCCAGCTAATTTTTTGTATTTTTAGTAGAGACGGGGTTCACCATGTTGACCAGGATGGTCTCGATCTCTTGACCTCGTAATCCACCCGCCTCGGCCTCCCAAAGTGCTGGGATTACAGGCCTGAGCCACCGCGCCCAGCCTAAAAAAATTTTTATAGAGATGGAGTTTCACTGTGTTGGCCAGGCTGGTCTTGAAGTCCCAGGCTCAAGTGAGCCTCCCACCTTGGCCTCCTAAAGTGCTGGGATTGCAGGTGTGAACCACCATACCCGGCCTATGCTTTGTGTTCCTTGCTATCTTTTTAGTGGCATCTAGTCATCCTGGTGCTTCTTCCAATTTCACTTTCATTTCCGTCGTGGTTTTAGTTTTTTCCTTCAGTCTTTTTCCTGAGTTCTGCTAGATCACATTTCACCTGCCCCTCCGCTGCCTCGTGATCTCTCTCTTGAGCTTTTTATTTTTTTGAGATAGGCTCTCACTTTGTCACCCAGGTTGGAGTGCAACGTTGTGTTCACAGCACACAACTTCGACCTCCTGAGCTCAAGCTGTCCTCCTGAATAGCTGGAACCACAGGCACAGACCAGCTAATTGTTGATTGTTGTTTTTTAATTTTTTTATAAAGATGGGGTCTCACCATGTTCCCTAGGCTGGTTTCAAACTCCTGGGCTCAAGCAGGTCTCTCACCTTGGTCTCTCAAAGTGCTAGGATTACAAGTGTGAGCCACCGTGCCTGGCTTCTTTTGACTTCTTATATCTCCGATTCATTTTCTTTCTTCATGGAATCAGTTGCTTCATCTTTTAAATTAATAGCAAAAGTTTGGGTCATCATTTTCATCTACCTTATGGAGATACTTTTCTGATACCTGCCTATTACTGTTTTATTCTTTTCTTGTCATTATATCAAGAGAAGAATATAATGACTTCTTTTTGACTTTTCATCTGTGTAAGATGACTCTTTGCTGGATCCGTTATTTGCAAAAGGTCATGTTGGGGAAGAACCAGAGCCAACTAAAACCAGTCTTACGTTGCAGGGTTTGCTGTGTAAGTTGGTTTCTCTTGAGTTAATGGGGTGAAGTATCTATGAGTTTTTTTCTAAAGCCAAGTTACTTTTCTCCCCTCTCACAGAGATAGCTGTTTCCTGCAAGTATGACTTGTGTCTGTGATTTCTCTTTTAGCCTTACTTTTGTGTTTTCTGGAATAAAACCAGGCATAAGGGGATTCCTTCTGCCTGGATGTACACTCTGTTTCTTCTGTTGCACATCAATGGTAAGCTGCACCTCAGGGTACACCCCTGCCTTTGAGAAGCGTATTTTTTCTTTGTCCAAAATCTGTGCAGCAATGTCTTCTCTCTTCATGCATTCCTAAATCATCTCCCCTACTTTGGTAATGCTTCCACTTATTTTATAGTTTGACGGTCTAGCTATTTCTGTTTGTTTTATCAGAAGCGGAGTTTGGTTTTTTTTTCTCTCTCTCTCATTCTCCTTATTGCTTTTGAGTAGTTTCCAAGAAGAAAAAGAAGAGCTGACTTTATGTTTGTATCTAGAAACCTGAAGTTTCTTCAATCTTTTTAAATTGACTATTATTTGGATATGTTTTATAATGCTCATCATATATTAAAACATGCATCAAATTTATATATAAATATCAGATATTTATATATAAATATCAGATATAAATTTGTGATATTTACTCTATTAGATTGTATGTGTCCTCCAAATTTTTATATATAACTGGTCAAAACGTTTAGAGAGTACTGAAATCAAGAAAATTGAGTGTATTAAATGCTATTCTAAAAATTGATAGGGTTGCTTGTCCAGAGAGAAGTAACATCTCCCTCTTCTAATAAACCTAGATAATTATCACATACTGTTTCAGCAGTGTGCACTGTGGGGGGAAAATGATTTGAGAAGTAATATCTGAAAGGAAAGTAATAATAACCTACTTTTGATCGTTTTGCAGTTAGACAGTATGTTTTACAAAGCACTTCACATATTCGATTTGATCTTCCAAATGACCCATTTAAAGAAGATATCATTATGTCCTTTTCACAGATACAAAAAATAAGGCTCACAGAGGTTAAGTGATTCACTAATGTCAAATCCTGGTCACTGGAGTCTTCAATCGTTGCTTGAAATTCAGGGAGTGATAATGTCTCTTGGTGGGCTATGGACCCATACAAAGCAAATCCTTTACTTAAGAAGCTGCCGAGTCACAGAACTTTCCTGATAGAAACACATTAATCCTGAATTCTTTTGATTTAAAATAAGATAAAAGCAGAGAAATATGCCAATTTTTTCAAATACTTGAGATAATCTTTTTAAAATTTCTTAGATAGGTTCCACAGCACAAAGAAAAGAGGAGATATATTTGCCATTTAGTTTATTGGATCAATGTATTCAAGGCAGGTAACTAAACTCAAAGAGGACTTTAGAATGAGATATTACATATTTTATTTTTAACTTATTCAGTGTTCAGATGACCAGTGGCTTGGGATCAAGTCAATTACTATTCGAGAGTACATCAAATAACCATCAGTTAAAATGTCAGAATAGCTTCATTCTTTTGAAATAAACTGCCTCTTCCATAATTTATTCTGATGCTTGGTGGCCAGATGCTATGCAATAAAATAATTAAAATTTCTATCACTTTTAAATGTAGCTTAGGCATAACCAAGTGGGGTGGTATTTTATTGATTTATTAATACAGTCAGAATGCGTGTGTGTGTGTGTGTGTGTGTTGGGGAAGACATGAGACAATTGTGAATAGATTAACTGTGCTCAAACAGAATTTTTTAAAAAAGGAAAAACTGTACTCAAAGATTTCAAAAGATGTATGAAGAACATTTTTGACTAGGCATGGTGGCTTATTCCTGCAACACTTTGGGAGGCCAAGGCAGGCAGATCACCTGAGGTCAGGAGTTCGAGACAAGCTTGGCCAACACGGTGAAACCCCATCTCTACTAAAAATACAAAAAAATTAGCTGGCATGGTGGGGCATGCCTGTGGCCCCAGCTACTTGGGAGACTGTGGCAGGAGAATAACTGGAACCTGGGAGGTGGAGGTTACAGTGAGCCAGACCATGTAACAACCATAACCAAATTGCTTTTATTAATTTATGAACTCCTGACTATTAGAATAAGATTATTTTTAACATAAGTACAAGAGCTCCAATCACTGATGGCAGACAGATTTTCCGCAATAAACATTTTAGTAATAATATTGCAGACTCCAGGCTTTGGATTCGCTGGATATCTCTCCCTTACAAACACTCCTTTCTAAAAAGTGTTCACTTTTTACTGTTAAAAGAAATATCTAAGCAAAACTACAAGAAGGAAGGAAGGAAGAGAAAAAGGGAGAAAGGGAAGAAGGAAGATTCCATTGGGAAATATATATCTATGTATATAGGGTTTCATGTTGAAACTAAACACTCTTCCTAAAGTTGGGAAGAGATTTTTTAAATATGAAACTATCACCCTGCTATCTGCACCTAATTCTACAGGCTCTAAAAATGGCTAATTAAAACTTAACTGTATTACTTAGCTAATTCAGTTGACAACCCTAGGGAATATTTTGGCAGTTAATTATATACATTGACAATTTTTGCATGGTGGCTATAAATATATAGTAGTACAGCTATAAAATCCCACCCCAGCAACCAAATTTTTGCAGGTCCAGATTAATCTTAATAAGTAGTAAGAAGTATAATTGGGCTAGTTTGATTAGTGATTATTCCTATAGTGCTTCAAAGAGTGTGTCATTCTTATGAATTGTTTTTTTGCAGCAATGCAATCTGCCAAAAGATGCATATTTCTAGGGAGGACGTTGGACACTGATGAATAAATATGAACTTCCTCTCTCTTTATCTCTCACACACTTACAAGCACACACTTTAAAGTTAGATTTCTACTCACCTTCAAGTTTATTCAATTTCAGACTCTTAATAAGTGATTACACTAAGCCCAAGAACTTGCTTGGGCTTAGTGGCAGAGATTTAAAAATATGGCAGAGAAATTTACAGCAAGTTCTTATTTATTCATCATAGTGTCCTCCCTAGAAATCCACATCTTTTTGCAGATTGTATTGCTGCAGAAAGATAATTTATAAGAATGACAAACTCTTTGACACACACACACACACAAAAGAATGACAAACTCTTTGAAATACTACAGGAATAATCCCTAATCAAACTAGCCCAATTACGTTTCTTATTGCTGATTGAGGAGACAAGACTTTGAAGATCTTTAACAATTAAATAAGATAGAACTGAATCAGGTCCCAAAATACACTGGGCTCTGGAGCCAGATTACTGTGAGTTCTTGGGTTTCAAGGAGGAAGTTAGTCTGTGGTGATGGAAAGAATTAAACATTTGAGTGATTACAACATGGTGTGCTGAGTGCTGTGGTGGAGTCAGGTACCCGGACGTGGGAAATACAAAGCAAGCAATGTGTAACTCACGCCAGGGGAGACAGGGAAGGCTTCACTAAGAGCCTGACATCTGCAATTAGTTTTTTTAATTATTATACTTTAAGTCCGGGGGTACATGTGCAGAACGTGCAGGTTTGTTACATAGGTATACACATGCCATGGTGGTTTGCTACATCCATCACTCCATCATCTACGTTAGGTATTTCTCCTGATGCTATCCCTCCCCTAGCCCCACACTCCCCTGTTATCCCTCTCCTAGCCCCCCACCCCCCAACAGATCCTGGTGTGTGATGTTCCCCTTCCTGTGTCCATGTGTTCTCATTATTCAATACCCACTTATGAGTGAGAACATGTGGTGTTTGGTTTTCTGTCCTTGTTTCAGTTTGCTGAGAAATGGTTTCCAGCTTCATCCATGTCCCTGCAAAGGGCATGTACTCATCCTTTTTTGTGGCTGCATAGTATTCCATGGTGTATATATGCCACATTTTCTTTATCCAGTCTATCATTGATGGGCATTTGGGTTGGTTCCCAGTCTTTGCTATTGTGAACAATACCATAGTAAACATAGGTGTGCATGTGTCTTCATAATAGAATGATTTATAATCCTTTGGGTATATACCCAGTAATGGGATTGCTGGGTCAAATGGAATCTCTATTTCTAGGTCCTTGAGGAATCGCCACAGTGTCTTCCACAGTAGTTGAACTAATTTACGCTCCCACCAACAGTGTAAAAGCGTTCTTACTTCCACACATCCTCTCCAGCATCTGTTGTCTCCTGATTTTTTAATGCTCGCCATTCTAACTGGCGAGATGGTATCTCAGTGTGGTTTTGATTTGCATTTCTCTAATGACCGGTGATGATGAGCTCTCTTTCATATGCTTGTTGAGATTAGTTTTAAAAGACAAAGAGTTTGTCAAGAAGCAAAAGGAGGGCAGAGTACACAAGGCAAAGGCCTACAGCGTTTTAAAGGGCTGGGAAGTTTGGACTTTGCTTGCAAATCACTGGCGCCATAAAGGTTGTTCAGTAAGAGGAGGACATGGTCAGAGCTGAGTTTTGGAAAGACTCGGTGAATGTGGAATCCAGAGAAGGATTGTGTCACAGACAGGAGGATGACTTCAGAAGTGTCACAAATGACAGGACCAGAACTAAAGCAGAGGCGAAGGCCACAAGATCTCCTTGACACTGCATAAACCTAGACTAGGGACTTTTTTCTTTTAACTGGTTTTGAACCGTTGTTTTGGAAGGAACAGCAGGAGAGATTATAAGTGGTTGCTTTCTCCCAAATTATGGAAGATTACTCCCTGTCACCATCTACTTTGCGGGGTTTATGCTTACCAAGTCAAATTAATAAATATTTATGGAGCAAGACACCTATGCTCACTCCTGGGAAGATTCGATTTCTGTGTTGCACATACTCCGTTTCAGCCATTTGGAATGGGAATTAGAAGTTGCCTGCACCAGTAAGCATCCTGCATAGGCAAAACAGTCATTTCTGTAGCCTGTGTGGGAGAGAAGAAAAAAAACGCTGTGTTTTTCATTACCCAGCAAATTCCATCCATCTGCCCCTTACCAGTGAATTAAGTGTAAATAAATAAATACAACCAAGTACACTGGTAACCTTTAGTACCTTCCATTAATCAGAGTAATAAGGGTTTCTTTCTAGGGGCGTCACTGATTCCATAGAAAGAAAAATGGTGACAAGAGGTCAGTTTAGCTGCAACCCTATGACACTTTGTCAATATGGTATTGGCAATTTAGTTATGGTGAAAAATAAGGACATTGTTTAGCTGTTAGGAGTTAGTAAATAGATGATTTATTATGTTGTCTGTCATCAGTCAGAACCCAAGCTGCCTATAAGACACCAGCTGCCTGAATCATTTTCCTGCAAAAGCCTAAAACAGTCTGCTTGCATACTTTCTCTCTCTCTCTCTCTCTCTCTCTCTCTCTCTCTCTCTCTCTCCCCCTTCTCCCCCTCCCTCCCCCCCATGTGTGTGCGATTGTATGTGTGTGTGAGTGTTAGAAAATTTATACTATTTAAGGTTGATGAATGTAGGAATTTATTAACAGGAAATGAAAACCGATAGGTATTTAACATTTAATGTGAAATCTACTATAACATAAAAAACTCAAAATAATACTAACTGTTTTAATTGTCCATGGTAATTAAACTGTCACTATGGTCATTAAAAAGATAGTGAATAGTAAGTTATTGACACAAGCTCTTCAAATAAAATGGGCTCATTTTAAACCTAAATTTAACTTAAATTGAATGATTGCCTGCCTCTCTCTCTCTCTCTCTCTCTCTCTCTCTCTCTTTAATTTCTCTTAGTGTCAGCATCAAAATCTGTTTTTATCTGTGATTAACAGGGATACACCTAAAGTCACTGAGTCAGCATGTGGTAATAAAAATTCCTGCTAATAAAATCTTTAACTTCAATACAGGGAAAGGTTTATCAAATACGGGACATAGTAAGAGAACTGTAGGTTAGCTATTTGGGAAGTATGTGTGTGGGTTTGTGTGGGGGTGTGTATTTGTCTCACATCTTACACTTAAATAAATTCTAGAGGGATTCAAATTGAAATCTGTAATCCAACACAGAATGTTAAAAATAAATATGTATCAAATATCTTAAGGAGAAAGAAAAGGCCTGGACTTGGAATTTTGTATGAATATTTGTCGTCTCCTCTTCTATCTTCATTTCCCATTGCTTCCCATTGTATACTTGCCATCCAGATAATGATGGCAGTGGCATGCTGTCTGGAGTGGCCACTGCCTTCATGCTGGCCGCAGCAGGAAGGCACAGGGGAGAGGGGGCTCCACGCTCCATGGAACCACCCAGAGCCAGGGACAAGAGGGAGCGCCTCCCCTTCCGAGTTGGGGTGGGAGCTTTCCTGGTGCCGCTGCAACCACCCAAGCCACTGCTGCAAACATGAGCATCCCTGTGCTTCTGGGGTCTGGGAGCAGGTGGGAGCCCCACCCTCCCAGGCACAGCTGCAGCCACACAAATTGTGACTGCAGACCCAAACATCTCTTCACCCTTGGGAGCTCAGAAAGCCTCCCTCGCCGCCCCCTCCCAACTCTTGCAGGTTGGAGGTGCCTGCTTCAGCTGCCTAGCTTCTCCCTGATGTCGGTGCCCACTCTGATCTCAGGGCCAACCCCAGGCACTGTCACAGCCTTGCCAAGTATGTACATACTCAGGGCAGTGCTGACATGCTAACCCCCTGCTGTCTTGACCTGCTACAGATGTTGCTCACGAGAATAAGGAGGGAAGCCAAGGAGGGCCTAAGAGCAGCTATGACTGGCTTGCACGCACCCCTTGGCACCTATGGCCTGGGCTCCATGGACACAGCAGGAGGCAGGCAGGTTTCTGGGTGGAAGAGGGCAGGTCCCCAGCAAGGCCTGAAGGCTGTGGTGGAGCTGCCAGTCCCACCAGTTGGAACTTGTGCCTTTTCTAGGCCCACCCATGGCCATCCATGGGCTGATCAGTATGCACTTCCTCCCCTCTGAGGCCCGTAAAATGCCCTGGTCTTAGCCAGAGCTGCAGACATTCAGAGGACAAGTTGCAGAGAGAAGCAACTTACTCCAGGCATCCTCTCTGCTGAGAGTTGTGGATGTCAGAACAACCAGCTACAGAGAGGAGCCACCCCCTCCAGGGCCTCCTTTCTGCTGAGAGCTGCAGAGATGACAGGACAACCTACCTGCAAAGAGAAGCTTCTCACTCCAGGGTCTCCTCTGTGCTAGGAGCTAAACACTCATTGGAACACTCTGGCTGCAGAAAGGAGCCAGGCTTCCCACTGAGGATCTCCTCTATTACTCAGTAAAGCTCCTCTTCATCTTGCATAACCTCCACTTGTGTGCATACCTCATTCTTCCTGGGTGCAGAGCAAAAATTCAGGACCCCTTTAATGGCGAGGCTCAAAGAGCTGTAACACATACATACCTGAAACATGCACCTTGCTTGTCCTGTTGTGGGTGAAGAGGAGAGAAGTGTTGCAGCCCTTTGGGGATCCCAGACCCGGGAGTTCCCAGAGCCAGGGCTGTGACTCCCTCTGGTTCATGGCATTTCCAAGCTTCTGGGCACCACCACATTCCCCAGTGCCAGTCAGGGAAGCTACTTGCAGCGAGCTGATCCAGCCACAGCCTCACAGAGAGCTGGCACTCATACCAGCACCTGGAGCTGCCTGCCTGGCAGCAGCCAGCATGTATGACTGCATAGTGACCAGACCCTATGCTCACTCACACGCCCCTTGCCACTTCACACCTGACTCACGGTCTCCCTTGAAGGGATGGGATCTAGGCCAGTAGTGTGAGCTGAGTGCAGCCTGGCAGACCACGTGGGTGGAACAAGCCCGGAGGACCCAAGAAAAACTCAGGCAAAGATGCCACCAGCTGCAGGTTTCCAGCCAGAAAAGTGACACCCCAAGGATTCCATAACAATAACAATTTCAAATGCTCTGTGAACACCAAGCTGGTTCCCAGTTGCTTCTCTCTAGAACACTTTAACCTCTTATTTGGCTAGCTAATGTGCATTCATCCTTCAAGCCTTGCTTGATGTGCCATCTTCTCTAGGAAGCCAGGCTTGTCATCTCTTCCAGGTCCCATCCCATCTCCGCCTGTTGGAAGTTGGGATCAGGAGTCTGCGTTTCCTAGTTCCCTGAACCTACCACACTACACCAAATCATCATAATTTATTGACTAGTCCTTCCTTTCCCCACTGATCTGCCTTATCAGTTCTGTAATATGTTAAAGCTCTGTAAGCAAGTAGGTATATTTCTGTTCCACTGGTTGATTTACCTATCACTGTGTTAAATACTACACTGCATGAATTGTCATAGTTTATAATAAGTCCTTTTTGTTTTGAGACAGGGTCTCACTGTGTCATCCAGGTTGGAGTGCAATGGTGGAAGCATGGTCACTGTAGCCTTGACTTGTCCAGGCTTCAGTGATCCTCCTTCCTCAGCCTCCTGAGTAGCTGGGACTACAAGGGCACAGCATCCCACTTGAGTAATATTTTGTATTTTTTTGGTAGAAAAAAAATATGCTGTATTGCCCAGGTTGGTTTCAAACTCCTGGCCTGCCTCAGTCTCCCACAGTGCTGAGATTATAGGAGTGAGCCACCATGCCCAGACTAATAAGTCTTTATGGGGCAAATCCTTCTGTTTATTTTTCTTTTTAATATCTGTATTAATCCATTCTCATGCTGTTAATAAGGACATACTGGAGACTGGGTAATTTATAAAGAGAAAAGGTTTAAGGGACTCACAGTTCCACATGGCTGGGGAAGCCTCACAATCAAAGCAGAAGACAAAAGAGCACAGGGATGTCTTATATGGCAGCAGGCAAGATGACGTGTGCAGGGGAACGCCTCTTTATAAAACCATCAGATCTCATGAGACTTACTATCATAAGAACAGCATGAGAAAAACCTGTCCCCATAATTCAGTTACCTCCGCCTAGGTCCCTTCCCTGACACGTAGGGATTATTAAAATTCAAGGTGAGATTTGGATGGGGATACAGAGCCAAACCATATTATTCCACCCCGGCCCTTCCCAAATCTCATGACCTCACCTTGCAAAACAAATCATGACTTCCCAAGAGTCTGCCAAAGTCTGAACCCATTTCAGCATTAACTCAAAAGTCCAGAGTCCAGAGTCTCATCTGAGACAAGGCAAGTCCCTTCTGCCAATGAGCCTGTGAAATCAAGTTAGCTACTTCCTATATACAATGGGGGTGCAAGCATTGGATAAATACACCCATTCCAAATGGAAGAAATTGGTCAAAATAAAGGGGGTACAGGTCCTACGCCAATCCTAAATCCAATAGGGCAGTCATTAAACCTTAAAGTTCCAAAATAATCTTTGACTCTATGTCTCAAATCCAGATCACACTGATACAAGAGGTGGGCTCCCATAGCCTTGGGCAGTTCTACTCCTTTGGCTATAGGGTACAAACCCTCTCCTGGCTGCTTTCATGGGCTGGCATTGAGTGTCTGCAGCTTTTCCAGGTATACAGTGCAAGCTGTTAGTGGACCTACCATTCTGGGGTCTGAAGGAAGGTAGCCCTCTTCTAACAGCTCTATTAAGCCATACCCCAGTGGGGACTCTGTGCAGGGCCTCCAACCCCACCATTCCCTTCCACGCTGTTCTAGCGGAGGTTCTCCATGAGGGCTCCACCCTGCGTCCGACTTCTGCCTGGACATCCAGGTGTTTACATGCATCTTCTGAAATGTGGGCAAAGGTTCCCAAACTTCAGTTTTTGACTTCTGTGCACCTGCAGGCTCAATACCACATGGAAGCTGCCAAAGTTTGGGGATTGCACCGTCTGAAGCCATGACCCAAGCTGTACCTTGGCCCCTTTTAGGCATGGCTAGAGTTGCTGGGATGCAGGACACCAAATCCCTAGGCTGCATACAGCATGAGGGCTCTGGGCCCAGCCCACAAAACCATTTTTCCTCCTAGGCCTCCAGTCCTGTGATGGGAGAAGCTCCTGGGAAGGTCTCTGACATGCCCTGAAGACATTTTCCTCATTATTTTGGTGATTAACATTTGGCCCCTCATTACTCATATAAATTTCTGCAGCCAACTTTAATTTCTCCCCAGAAAAAGGGTTTTTCTTTTCTATCACATCATCAGGCTGCAAATTTTCTGAACTTTTATGCTCTGCTTCCCTTTTAAACATAAGTTCCAATTTCAAACCATATCTTTGTGAAACCTAAAACTGAATGCTTTTAACTGCATCCAAGTCACCTTTTGAATACTTTGCTGCTTACAGCTTTCTTCTACCTGATACCCTAAATCATCTCCTTCAAGTTCAAAGTTCCATAGATCTCTAGGAGAGGGGCAAAATGCCACCAAGTCTCTTTGCTAAAACATAGCAAGAGTCACTTTTGCTCCAGTTCCCAACAATTTCCTCATTTCCATCTGAAACCACCTCAGCCTGGACTTCATTATCCATATTAGTATTAACATTTTGGTCAAAGACGTTTGACAAGTTTCTAAGAAGTTCCAAACTTTCCTACAATTTCCTGTCTTCCTCTGAGTCCTCCAAACTGTTTCAACCTCTGCCTGTTACCCAGTTCCAAAGTCACTTCCACATTTTTGGGTATATTTACAGCAGCACCGCACTCTACTGGTACAAATTTACTGTATTAGTCTGTTCCCATCCTGCTAATAAAGACATACCCGAGACTGAGTAATTTATAAAGGAAAGAGCTTCTAGTGGATTCACAGTTCTACATTGCTGGGGATGCCTCACAATCATGGTGGAAGATGAAAGCAGAGCAAAGTGATGTATTACATGGTAGCAAGCAAGAGGGCATGTGCAGGGGAACTCCCCTATATAAAACCATCGGTCTCATGAGACTTACTGACTGTTCACGAGAACAACATGGGAAAAACTCACCACCATGATTTAGCTACCACCAGGCTCCCCCCAATGACACATAGCTATTATTACCATTCAAGGTGAGATTTGGATGGAGACACAGAGCCAAACAACATCAATATCTTTGTGATATTGAGCATTCCTGTCCTTGAACATAGAATATCTCTCCATTTATTTAGATCTAATATTTTAATTATCTGCATATTGGTATTGCTAATATATTACTAGATTTATTCCTAAGTACTGTATAGGGTTGTTTGTTATTGTTTTGCTATTGTAAATGGAATCTTTTCTCAAAGTATGGTTTCTATTTGTTGATATACAGAAAGGTTATTGATTTTTGTACATTATTTTCTACAACCTTGCTAAATTCTCTTATTTTTAATATTTTGTCAATTCTTTAGGTTAACCTGGGCAACTAGTTGTATCATCCATAAATAATTTTCATTTCTCCCTTCCCATCCTTATATCCTAAGTTTCTTTTCTTTGTCTTTCTCTGCTGACTAAGACCCCCAGTACTATTTATTTGAAGAAATGATAGTGGATGCTTTTGTCGTGTTTCTGTTTTTAAAAGAATGACTTCAACAGTTTCTCATTAAGAATTATACTTTCAGATAAACAAGTCTAAAGGGCTAATGTGCAACATGAGAACTATAATTAATAATAGCATATTATATTTAGGATTTTTCTAAACAAGTAGATTTTTGCTGCCCTTGCCACAGGGAAGTTAGGGGAATGCGTAAATAGATGAAATGATGGATATTCTGATTTGTTTCAGTATGGTAACCATTTTCATATATATCTATGTATATATATGTCATAGTACATACTAAATATGTACTATATATGTTTTCCTTAAATATACACCATAAAATATTTTTGGAAAGAATTATACTTTAGGTTCTTTATGGATACCCTTCATCAAGTTAAAGAAGTTTTGCTCTTTCTAGTTTGCTAAGAATGATGATCATGACTAGATACTGAATTATATCAGATGCTTTTTCTGCAACTCCTGAGAGAATCTTGTGACTTTCTCCTTTAATTTTGAATATACTAAATGACATTTGTTTATTTCCGAAAATTAAACTGTAGTATAAGACCACAGTCACCAAAAAAGCGTGGTATTGGCATTAAAATAGCCTCGTAGACCCATGGAACAAAATAGAGAACCCAGAAATGAACCCAAATACTTAGAGTCAACCGATCTTTGACATAGCAAAGAAAAACATAAAGTGGAGAAAGGACACCGTTTTCGACAAGGGGTGCTGGGACCATTGGCTAGCCATGTGCAGGAAACTAGATCTTCGTGTCTCACTTTATACAAATACCAACTCAAGATGGATTAAAGACTTAAACCTAAGACCTGAAACTATAAAAATTCTAGAAGATAATATTAGAAAAACCCTTCTAGACCTTGTCCTAGGCAAGGATTTCATGACCAAGAACCCAAAAGCAAATGCAATAAAAGCAAAGATAAATAGCTGAGACCTAAGTAAACTGAAGAGCTTTTGCATGGCCAAAGGAACGGTCAGAAGAGTGAACAGACAACCCACAGAGTGGGAGAAAATCCGCACAATCTCTATATCTGACAAAAGACTAATAATATCCAGAATCTACAACAAACTCAGACAAATCAGTAAGAAAAAAACAATCCCATCAAAAAGTGGCCGAAGGATGTGAATAGACAATTCTCAAAAAGAAAATACACAAATGGCCAATAAACATATTTAAAAATGTGCAACATCAGCAATGATCAGGGAAATGCAAATTCAGGTGTCCAGGCCACTTTGCAGAACAGCAGCTCTCTGCCCAGGTAGCTTCTCCTTGGCGATAGTTAATACAGATGATTTTCTGAAAGCATGGTGACACAGAACCTGGAAACTGACAGGGCAAACCTAGCTGTCAATCAAGAAGCACTAATACACCATGCCACCACCTGCCGTTAGGAAAACTTTTACCACCATAGGCCACTTGTCATTTCTTTGCAGAATGCACTCAGCTGGATCAGCCTGTAATACACTGACGTGATTTCAACTAAACTACAGGGCTAAATACCAGAGGAGTAGGGCACTTGGAGCAGAGAAGAAAGAGAATGAAATAGCCATCATTACCTCCCTAAATTTCAACAAGCACGAAAGTGCCCTCTTCCTGAGCAGTCCAGATCCCCAATTTCAGACAGTGTAATGGCAGCCGGCTTTGCACGGCAGAAGTACAGACACTTGTCTACTGATGAAATGTCTTTCCTCTCCCTCTAAACAGGTGAAGATGATCTTCCAGCATCAGTCCCAGTCCATGGTTTGGGCCCCTGACCTCAGAGTGGTTTTTATTCTAAAGCCGTGGTTTGTAGACTCCATTTAGAATCTCACTGACAGTCAGTACCTATAGATATTTATTCTAGAGAAATGTGCATATGCACAGGCTTCTGCCACATACACGATATCAGTGAACAACATAGACTTCCAGAAGCCCCTTCATGGAGCCCCTTAAGCTATCAGCCAGTTCTCTCTCCACTCGTGCCACTGCTCCCCATCTTGTGTCTGTTACAGGCCTCTTTAATGGTGCATGGAAGCAATGTTACAAGGTTTCCTGCCACAGAGCTCCTAGAAGGCACTCAGAATTAATTTCCGCAAGCCTGTGGATAAAACACGTTTGTCACTCTGTCCATAACATTCATGGTACAAAAAACAAAAATCTGTTTCAGAGAAACCCTTCTTAGTCTGACTTCCTCCTCGCTGAATTTATGTATGGTTCTCTAATGATGTGGAAAAGCAGTTTGGTGCTAAGGAAAAACAAAACCACCTATGGTGAGAAATTAAGAGCAAAATTACATAAGGCTTTTTTTTAATAAAAAATTGGTATTCTAGTTGCATTTTTCAGCTAAGAGTCATAAAATCATTTCCCAAGCCAGAAATATCATTATCCTCATTTCACAGGTGAAAAACCAGGAATTACAGAGAGGTTAATGGCTGTGTCTAAAAGCACACAGCACGCCCTCATCAGAAGGAGCTGGAAATTCAGGTATGGGCAAGGGCTCACACTGTTCTGTCATAACCCAAACTTTCCTGGAGAAGTTTGGCTTGGCTCTAATTGGCATTCAATTTTAAAAAATGTCTTTCATTAAAAAATATAATTTGAAGAACTGGGTAATTGACTCACATTTGATTAAGGCAGATTCTATTGGATTAGCATGATTAATAGGTAAAATTATAATCAAACAGAAAGCAGTACAAAAGGTGACTAAGTCATGGATCATATTAAGATGCTAAATTTTTTAAAGATGGATATGCTGGGTTCTTTTTTTTTTTTTTCCATCAGTAATATTCATTTCACAGTGGATCTCACACTGTTCAGTTATCACTAGTAGGATAATTAGAATGAAGTTTGTGTTCAGGATTAAAAGAAGAAGTACTTGGAAGTTGTTTTGATTTCACAGTAAGGGAAACCCTAGATGTCCACTTTCTGATTCTCCCCAAATCCTTTGGTTCAAGCTGGGTGGTAAATTTCTCAAACTAATAGTGAAGTAGGTCTCTCCTAGTGGTTATCCCTGCTCCGACCTAAATATAGTGAGTGCCACATCAAACATCAAAGTCCCTTTCAGGACCTGCAGTGTTCACCAGGCTGCGCAGGGATATCATAGTCCACAGTTTTTTCTATAAATGCAAAATTGTATCCCTAATAGGAACTAAGTTAATTGACATGAAACTACTCCCGCATCAGCCACCTCTAGGTAGCCAGACCTTGAATTAAAATGAAAGAATGTTTGGGGTCTTTTGGACACTCTGTCTTAAATCACTTTGTCTGGAAATGGGAACTATTGTGGTATGAATAAAGGCAGATATGAAAGTTTTTCTTTTCACCACCAGGACTTTCTGTTGTAGAGACCGATGTACATGGTGGCAGCCTCCCTCCTAAAACTTCCATGTCTGCCTAACTGGAAGGAGAACAGAAACTGGGAGAGGCTTGAACCATTCCAGAATCTTCATCAATGGCCCCAAAGCCAACTCACAAATCATGCAACATAAAGAACAAACTTGCTTCTTAGCAGGCACAGCTCCAGTGCCGCTCCCTCGCCACAAGCCCATACCAAGAAGCTTAACCCACTTCAGAGATTCCTATATAGGAAATCTGAGGCCACCACGGCAATCCCTGTTCTTACCATGTTGTTACTTCCAAAAACATGTTCTGATCGAGCAAATGACTACGAACTGGAACGGAGAAATGCAGCTGCAACAATGCATTGGCTTTCTTTGCCTGTAAAAATGACCAATAAATAAAGATTGATGATGTCTCCACTTGACAAGCGTTTCAGGGACAAGTCGTCTTTTGCACAGGTTGTTACACTTTATGTTGAAAGGCAAGTTGGTAGTATCTACTGAGTAGTATAAAATGTATGAGCCCAGGCCAGGCATGGTGACCTCCTGTAATCCCAGCACTTTGGGAGGCTGAGACAAGAGGATCACTTGAGCTCAGGAGTTTGAGGCTAGCCTGGGAACATGGTGAGACCCCTGTCTCTACAAAAAATACAAAAAGTAGCCAGGCATTGGTGTGCACTGTAGTCCCTGACTACAGGCTGAGGTGGAAGGATTCCTTGAGTCCAGGGAGGTCAAGACTGCAGTGAGCTGTGGTCACTCCACCACACTCCAGCCTGAGCAACAGAGCAAGACCCTGTCTCAAAAAAAAAAAAAAAAAAAAGTGCTTGCCTTTTGACCAAGACATTCTGTGTTCACCTAGGCACAATGATTTTGATTCAAAGTTGTTTTTTGGAGCAGTATTTGCATTTTGTATTTGTATTCCAAAATACTAGTAACAACCTAATATTTCATTAGTAGGAAAATGGTCATGTAAATCATGGTACAGCTACACTACGGAATACGTATAGATTTCTTTTACAAAAAGTAGGTCCAACCACAGTGTCCGAGAATAATTTTTCCGATACATTTTTAAGTGGAAAAAAAAGCAAGTGGTAGAAATATTTATATAATATGATCCCTACTTACATATTTTTAAAAATTGTATATGTATATATTCTGTGTTTTTAAGAGAAAAATATTGGAATGAACAGATTCCCAACTGTTAGCAGGACTGACCTCTGGAGAGAAGAGAAATGAGCTGGGAGACAAAGGTGTTTCATTTTCTACTAAGTGTACTTCAGTAATTTATTCTAACAAGTATATGATTTTCTTAATATGAAAAAAAAAAAGAAGTACGTCACTGTCATCTCCTCACAACGCTGTAGTCCACTGTGATGAAAAGGAAACCCCAATACATCTGTTCCAGAGCAGTGAGACAGGCAGCTTAAATTCTCTGAGCTTCAGTTTGCCTATCTATAAAATGAGGACAACACATGCCTCACAGTATTGTCGGGAAGGATCACATGACAGAATGCTTGTAAAAGCTCTGTTTACTGTTAAACACAAGTGATTATGAAATGTTAAACAAGAATTACTCCAAGGTCAAGAATAAAGAGTTGGTATAATACAATAAAACTACAGAGACCACCAAATTCCCTTTGGGAAATGACCAGCCTTGTTGTGATCCTTTTAGAATAATTAAAGAAATCAAAGCCACGTGGTTGGGCATGAAGTCTCCCCTGAAAGGGATGGGTGCTCTAAGTTATCTTGGGAAAAACAATCCTGGAGGGAGGTTAAACCTGAAGCAGCGAATGAGCACAAGAAAAAAAATTCTCCTCTGGCCTGGCACGGTTGCTCATGCCTGTAATCCCCGCACTTTGGGAGGCCAAGGTGGGAGAATGACTTGGTAGGAGTTCGAGACCAGCCTGGCTAACATGGTGAAACCCCATCTCTACTAAAAATACAAATATTAGCCAGCCATGGTGGAGGGCACCTGTAATCCCAGCTACTTGGGAGGCTGAGAAAGAAGGACTTCTTGAGCCCTGGAGGCGGAGGTTGCAATGATCCAAGATCATGCCACTGCACTATAGTCTGGGTGACAGAGTAAGACTCTGTCTCAAAAAAAAAAACAAAAAAAAAAAAAAAATTCTTCTCTTTCTGGATCTGGGAGGTAATACTGCTGAATCTCCAAGGGCTCAAAGAAACTGAAAGAAGCTGCATTAGAGGATCAGCTTCTACAGCCACATGGCAGGCTGGGAATGAGACTGGAAGTGAGCCCCACCTGGTCATCTAGGGCAGGTTCGAGCCTGGGTCTTAGTATAAGTGATTTTCTGTGTTAAATGTTTTTTTCTGTCATCACTGAACCTTCAAATAAAGTCTCATTTAAAAATTGGTACCCGGTCTTAATTGCTCAGTGCAGAATTAGCAAAGAGCCTGGCCTACTGCTCTATGTCTAAGATTCCCTTCCTAGAATGAATATGTTTAGGGGGAGCCAAAGGCACCCCCATATTCATGATCTAGGCCTACTTATCTATGGCTGCATTGCAGAATAGACTGGCCATGTGAAGAGGAGGCTGACTATCTCATCATCTCCTTCCATCTCAGGGGACCACTGCTCTGTTCCCCAGCTCATATGCCTGGAAGTTCTGCTTCCTGTGTCTGATTTGGTTCTCAGACACAATACTTGGATTATCTCAATATTTACATTCTATTTGCCAACGCATACGCTGTCTGCTTGGACACAGGTATCCTTTGGTGATCTTTTCATATTTGTTGAGTCTGCCTTCTCCATGGTGGTGTCAATTGTCTCTGAGGACTTAAATCCCATGAATAGTGACAGAATCAATGGGGTTCTACTTGGAACTATTATGCAATGTGCAGATGGCTTCTCTCAGGGCCATTCTTGTATAGACAGATGTATTAAATAGAAAATGCCTAGTAAGACACATTTATGAGCAGAAATTGGTGGTGCTGAATGGCAAGATGTGGGGAAAATACAGGGAGAATCTTCTCTGTATTTTAACTCTAGTGCTCAGAATCTTATCTCACATTAGACTGTGAGTGATTATTTTGATACACTGCCTTAAATTTTCTCTGTAATCATATTAGGGATATATACATGTACAAGCAAATAAACAAATCCATATATAAACAATGTATTGAGTCTTACTATCTGGCAGTTAATGTGCTGAGTGTTTTTCACGTAACTGTTTCCTTTAATACTCTCAACAACCTGTTGGTCATAAAGCCTAACCCTAGTGATTTGTCAGATAGTTACCAAAAGAGATAAGGCCATGAGGGCCTTCTACTTTTGATGCCTCTGCAGCAAGCAATGCCAAGGAAACCAGCAAGGTGAGAGGAAATGACGCAGCCGCTAGGAGAGGTTCTCCTCTAAACAAGGCACAGAAGGTGTGTACTTGAGCGTTAAGGCTTAACTTTCCTGATTGCCAAAAATGCTAAAGAAAATGGCGCTGCTTCTGTTTTCTTCCTGGTGGCTTTTCTTGTCTATACTTTAAATGGAAAATATCACTAAAAGGATAACTGGCTGGCCAAATGGGGCAAGTAGTGAGGAAATCTTTCACTTCCCTTTCCACGTGAACCCCTTGTATTTGAGTGTGTGTCTACAGTGAGATTGCATCCTGTTTGTTTTTGTTTTTGTTTTGAGATAAAGTCTTACTCTGTCAACCAGGCTGGAGTGCGGTGGTGCAATCTCAGCTCCCTGCAAACTCCACATCCTGGGTTCAAGTGATTCTCCTACCTCAGCCTCCCGAGTAGCTGGGATTACAGGCACGCACCACCACGCCCTGCTAATTTTTGTATTTTTAGTAGAGACAGGGTTTCGCCATGTCTCTACTAAAGATGGTAGGATACTCACTTACATGTGTAAGTTGTGTGACATAGTCAGGACTAAGGTGCATTTTGACATCTGATCTTCCCCTCTGAGGTATTCAGAAGCTTGTGGCTCTGATTTCCTCTGAGACCCTGATCTAGCAGGACAAGGAGTGAGCTTCTGAGAAACCACATCCCAAAATAAGTGTGGTCATGTGCCCAATAAGTAGTCCATGCAAACAGAGTGATGGAAAGACAGCCACAAAAGGAGCTTAGAACCAGCACAGAGAAATATGAGTGGTTCAGATTCCCTCCAGAGAGATTCGCCATACAGCCAGAATGAAAGGGTTGAATGAAGGTGTTTCATAGATCCCATTGGGTGGGGTGGAAGCTGTTAACAGCACTGTTTCAGGCACAGGAAACTAGGTCTCACTATTCCCCAGGTAGCAACTCCATAGATATTAAACAAATAATTTAACTTTTGATCAAGCAAAACAGCCTCTCCTAATGGTTATCAAAGCAATGAACAGTCAGAACTCTGTTCTACAGGTCAATTGCAGCTGATTGTTACAGATATTGGCTGTCAGAGAAACTAGATGTCGGAATAGTCCTGTAGATTAGATTCTCAGAAAGCTTACCCTGTGTGTGCGTGTGCATGACTGCACACGCACACACATGGTTCTAAGAAGCATACAGTAAGCGAACAAAGGAAAAGTCAAGCCAGGTATGGTAGTGTGTGCCTGTAGTCCCAGCTACTCTGTAGGCTGAAGAAGAAGGATCATTTGAACCCAGGAGGCTGAAGCTGCAGTGAGCTGTGATCACGCCACTGCACACCAGACTGGGCAACAGAGTCTCAAAAAGAAGAAAAAATAAAAGAGTCTGCATTGTACCGAAACCACCAGTTCCCTCTGTTTGTTCATTGAATTCACTGGACAAAAATAGGAATATAATGTATTCTATTGAATCAGAAAGTAGTTCTTTTCAACCTAATGAGTAACGTGTCATTTATGTTGTGTCCTACCTGGTGTGATAGTATGTATGGCAAGAATGCATAAAATAGTCTTTAACCTTGTGTGAAAGCTGACGCTCAGTCACATCAAACAGATCACTTCTCAAAGCAATGGTAAGTTTTCCCAAGTGCCAAGTTGCTTTTGCCAAGCATTCCATTTCCACTGTTCATTGAACTAGTCAATTCCATGGCTTAGGAGATGTCGGGGGGTTCAGTTTCCTCTCCTTTGGCAGGTTTTGACCTCCAGTATCATGTTCTTCACTGTAAGCTCTTCTTAATGCAACCAATAAGATCCAGTGTCCCAGGGCCTGTTATGGGCTGAGGAAAGGGTAGGGCAGATGAGGAATTCAAAGGCCAATGCACGCATCTTCACCACATAAAGAGAAACCTGATTGCAGAAGATGGTTATAACGCAGAGATTTCTTCCACAAAGGTGCATCTCCTCCTGTAACATGACTCCCCAGGAGGTGCAGTCACCCTCATGTCAACTCTAGAATACAGAAGGAAAGATATTTCTATTTAATAGGTTTGGGGGTTTTTTGGGAAGCTGGGCAGGTTGATTGTTGTTTTAAAGGAATTAAGTCCAGTGTAGACACTGCTGCTACATCCATGCCTCTAATTGAAACACTCGTGGGTCGTCAAGCTCTAGAGTATAACAATTTGTCAGCATAGGACACAGAGTGGACCAATTTAATACTGGCTTCAGGGGTTCGAATTTCCACAGCCTTTGATCAAAATTTTTTTTAGGTCAGTAACATTTAGAGGTAGATAAAAAACATTAAGTAATTGGTGAGAAAGTGGTGGTTAGTGGCTAGTTTGCAGAAGTACAGATATATTGTTAGGAGGTGTTACCCACTTAATGAACAAGCTGTGAGATTTTGGAGAAGGACACATGAATGTGGATACCACAGTAGGCTGGGAAGCAGCCCACTCTCGCAAGTGCCGACATCCGTCACCTTTCCTCCCTGAAACGCCCTTGTACTCACTCCCAGGAGCCTCTGAATCTACACTGGCTTGCGTGTTGGGCCAGGTAATAAGATTATGTGTAACGCCGTTAGTGCCTTTCCTCTCCCGTTTATTACAAAAATGGAAAATGAAACGCTCTATTCTTTCTTTAACTTAGAATGGAACAAGATAGACAAAGCTGAAGTCTGATATATAACCACTAAAATGCCTATCTGTTATTTCAAAATTTAAAAAGAATTTCTAAGAGAATCTTAGAGGCAAAAGAGAGGGCCAAATGTGTTGAGTGTGATTACTTGGAGACACAGTTCTACCTCCACAGCACCAGCCCAGATACTGTTTCTGAAAGAGCTTTCACAGACCTTGCCAATCTCTGAAGGGCCAACAGTCTCCTTTTAAAATCAGGCACCAATACCCCACAAGTAGGGAAGACACACATGGGCGGCCCATCTTGGGCATGTGCTCCGCCAGAAGCTTTAGGACTTGTTCTCATGACCTGCCGTCTATCACCTGTAAACAACAGAAGTTTATTTTCTCCCAGTTCTGGAGCCCAGGAAGCTTAACATCGAGGTTCCAATCAGTTGCATTCCTGGTGAGGGCTCTTTGCCTGGTTTACAGATGGCCACTGTCTTGATGTGTCCTCACCCGGCCTTTCCTCAGGGCTTGCACACAGAAAGGGAGGAGGAGCAAGTTCTCTGGCGTCTTGCCTTGGAAAACACCCACCCTATTTGATCATGTTTCCACCAGAATGGCTTCTTTTAATCTTACTTCCAAAGGCCCCATCTCCACAAGCACACTGGGCGTTAGAACTTAAACATGAATTTTGGGGGAACACAGATTTTCAATCCATGTATTGCGGGTAGCTCTCCAGTTCTGTCTTCTACTTTTTCATTCATAGTGCACGATCTTCATATTGGCACACAGTCTTCATAACCAACTTTTCACTTTGCCAACTCTATTTCTTTTAACCCTTAAACTTTGGGAAAATTCAGGGAGGTATAGTGAAGAAAATTTAAAATCACCTAGATATAATCACTATTAAATTTTACTGCATTTTCTTTCAATATTTTTCAATGCATTTCTGTACAGTATATGTACAATATACCCTTACAGAATATTATATAAATTTTATTGCCAACTTTTAGCATTGTGTCATATTTCCTCAATGATGTTAAAATTATTTGACAACATATTGTAACAACTGTCTAATATATTATAGCATGATAGCACCATGATTTATTTAACCAAACTCATACTGTTGGAAATTTGAGTTGTTTCCAGTTTTTCACTATCATAAATAACAGTTGAAATAATACTGTGGCTTATAAACATTTGTATACCTATCACATTTGTTTTAGGCCAGGTTACTGCAAGGTGAATTAATTTAAATATTAAATACTGAAATATTTTTTAAAATAATGTTTAAAAATAAAAATAAGCACAATACAAAGAAACAGTTTTATTCAACCACCTAGAATAGCCATTATTAATTTTTTGAATAAAATTGTATAATTTTTTTTTTTTTATAAAGGAGAAGGTATATCATGGCATGTAGAGGAAGGGACCCAGTTGTGCAGATGTAGTGAGTAATCATTCTAGTGTGTAGGTCACTTATGATAATGAAGCTATAGCTCCTCTCTAGGATGGAGACTTTAGCATGATAAGGAGGAAAATTCACCGGGGCTCCTCTCTGAGTTGCTGGGGTCTGTCAGAAGCTAGCTTCAACCCACAAGCTGACAGCATTCCACACCAGGCTTGGGAAAAAAAAAAAAAAACAGGTGTCAGGGCAGGTGGCTGTAAAACAGGCTGATGGCTTAAATCTCAAGTTCGCTGGTAAAAATTAAAAAATTAAAAAAAAAATAAATGTTATCCCTGGAGACCCCCTGCCTGCTTACAGAACTATCAAATTCAGGGCATCATAAGATACAACAATGTAACAGCACTCAGAGGCACGTCACCTTAATCCTGTGTTTTGATTTCTTCTTCTTCTATGTTTTCCTGTATTTGCCCTCTTCATTTCACTGAAATTTCTTAAAAGTTGCAGTACTCTATGTATTTTGCATTTTTCTACTATGACTCCTGGTATATTGACTTGACTAATAAAATTGAGCTGAAATGTGACAGATTGAATTGCTAGCAAATAGGTCAAGCCAAGTAGTGCTGGCTTTGATTAGTCCTAAATTTTGTTATTTACCTATAAAATGGTATGAGTATAATCATATTTTATATACTTCTCTTAAATTTACAGATTTATAGCCATTTTAAAATGTCAATTTATAATTATTTCGGTCTCTAGCCTTACAAAATAGTATGTAAGTTTTAGTATAGATACTATATTTTAAAGGTATAAAAGTATAAAGGTATAGATACTATATTTTAAAATGTCAAAATAATTAAGACCAAAACAGACTCTAGAATGTAGCAAGATATTAAAATAATATATAAACAATCTCCCCTCTTCCTAACAAAAAGAAAATAAAAGAAATTTATTATTTTTTCTTTTTTTTTTTTTCTTTTTAGAGTTAGGGAAAAATAGAGAAAGAGGTGAGATGCAGGTGAGTGGAGGATAAATGATGGTATAGGGTCCCTGAGAGGTCAGGGCATGGTGGAATTCAAGGTACTGGTTCTTTTTTTTTTTTTTTAAATAAGAAAAAGAATAAAGAAGAGGAAGAAAGAGAAAGAGGAAGAGGGAGAGAGGATGGGGGTATTGCTTTATTCCCCGGGCTAGAATGCAGTCTAAATATGGGTATGCCTATAATTGTCCTATAATGGAGACATAAAAGAAAATGAGGGAAGAGAATAACAAATAAGGAGCCAACCAACATTTCGTTTAAACTTCTAAGTTGATATGATGTGGTTCTGATAAGAGTGTATATTTTGTGTATTTAAAGTGGAGAGTTCTATAAATGTTAATTACGTTTACTTGTTCCAAATCTGAGTTCAAGTCCTGGATATCGTTGTTAATTTTCTGTCTCATTGATCTGTCTAATATTAATGTTGAAGTCTCCCACTATTATTGTGTGGGAGTCTAAGTCTCTTTACTAGTCTTGTATGTCTGGGTATTCCTGTATTGGGTGCGTATGTATTTAGGATCTTTAGCTCTTCTTGTTGTTGCATTGATCCTTTTATCATTATATAATGTCCTTCTTTGATTCTTTTGATCTTTGTTGCTTTAACGACTATTTTATCAGAGGCAAAAATTGTAACTTCTGCTTTTTATTTATTTATTTTAGCTCTCTGTTTGGTTGGTAAATCTTTCTCCATCCCTTGTTTTGAGTCTTTGTGTATCCTTAAATGTGAGATGGATCTGGATGCAGCATACTGATGGGTTTTAGTTTTTTATTCAAATTGGCTGTCTGTCTTTGGATTGGGGGATTTAGTCGATTTAAATTTAGAATTAATAATGACATATGTGAGTTTAATAGTGCCATTTAATATTAGCTGGCTATTTTGCCTATTAGTTGATGTAAATTCTTCATTTTATTGATGCTCTTTTTAGTATTTTTTAGAAAGGCTGATACCGTTTGTTCCTTTCTATGTGTAGTGGTTCTTTCAGAAGCTCTTGTAAAGCAGGCCTGGTGGTGATGAAATCTCTGAGTGCTTGCTTGTTCACAAAAATCTTTATTTTTCCTTCACTTATGAAGCTTAGTTTGGCTGGATGTGAAATTCTTGGTTGAAAGTTCTTTTCTTTAAGGATGTTGAATATTGGTCCCCGCTCTCTTCTGGCTTGTAGAGTTTCTGCTGAGAGATCTGCTGTAAGTCTGATAGGCTTCCCTTTGTGGGTAACCTGGCCTTTCTCTCTGGCTGCCCTTAGTATTTTCTCCTTCATTTCAACCCTGGTGAATCTGATGATTATGTGCCTTGGAGTTGCTCTTCTTGAGGAATATCTTTGTGGTGTTCTCTGTATTACCTGGAGTTGAATATTATCCTGCCTTACTAGGTTGGGAAAATTTTCCTGAATAATATCCTGAAGCGTATTTTCCAGCTTGGATTCATTCTCTTCGTCACACTCAGGTACACCTATCAAGCGTAGATTAGGTCTTTTCACATAGTCCCATAATTCTTGGAGACTTTGCTCGTTCGTTTTTATCCTTTTTTCTCTAATCTTGTCTTCTCGTTTTATTTCATTGAGTTGGTCTTCGACCTCTGATATCCTTTCTTCTGCTTGATCAATTCGGCTGTTAAAACTTGTGCATACTGCACATAGTTCTCGTATTGTGTTTTTCAGCTCCATCGATTCACTTATATTCCTCTCTAAATTGTGTATTCTTGTTAACATTTCATCAAACCTTTTTTTAAAGTTCTTAGTTTCTTTAGATTGTATAATTTTAAAGACTGTTTTTTCATTATAAGATTTGTGAATTTTTAAATGAAATTACATAATTTTCTATAATATTTTAAAGGTTGCATTGTGTTCTGCATGGACATGTCATAATTTAATTAACTAACTATTTACAGACTTTTCTTTGCTTCTCTTTTGTAAGTTAGACAAAACTAAACATGCAGAATTCTTTTTTTTTTTTAGTTATTATGATACTTTGAGTTCTGGGGTACATGTGCAGAACATGTAGGTTTGTTACATAGGTGTACACGTGCCATGGTGGTTGGCTGCATCCATCACCTTGTCATCTACGTTAGGTATTTCTTCTGATACTATCCCTCCCCTAGCCCCCCACCCCCTGACAGGCCCTGGTGTCTGATGTTCTCCTCCCTGTGTCCATGTGTTCTGTCTTTTGTTTTTTTTTTTTCTTTTACTCCCCTCACCTATGTGTTCTCATTGTTCAGCTCCCACTTATGAGTGAGAACATGCAGTGTTTGGTTTTCTGTTCTTGTACCAGTTTGCTGAGAACAGTGGTTTCTAGCTTCATCCATGTCCTTGCAAAGGACTTGAATTCATCCTTTTTTATGACTGCATAGTATTCCATGGTGTATATGTGCTGCATTTTCTTTATCCAGTCTATCATTGATGGGCATTTGGGTTGGTTCCAAGTCTTTGCTATTGTGAACAGCACCACAGTGAACATACGTGTGCATGTGTTTTCATAATAGATTTATAATCCTTTGGGTACATACCCCGAAATGGGATTGCTGGGTCAAATGGTATTTCTATATCTAGATCCCTGAGGAATCACCACACTGTCTTCCACAATGGTTGAACTAATTTACACTCCCACCAAGAGTGTAAAAGTGTTCCTATTTCTCCACATCCTCTCCAGCATCTGTTGTCTCCTGAATTTTTAATGCTCGCCATTCTAACTGGTGTGAGATGGTATCCAATATGGTTTTCATTTGCATTTCTCTAATGACCAGTGATGATGAATGTTTTTTCATGTTTGTTGGCTGCATAAATGTCGCCTTTTGAGAAGTGTCTGTTCATATTCTTTGTCCACTTTTTGATGGGGTTGGTTTTTTTTTTTTTCGTGTAAATTTGTTTAAGTTCTTTGTAGATTCTGGATATTAACCCTTTGTCAGATGGGTAGATTGCAAAAATTTTTTTCTATTCTGTTGGTTGTCAATTCATTCTAATGATAGTTTCTGTTGCTGTGCAGAAGCACTTTAGTTTAATTAGGTCCCATTTGTCTATTTTGGCTTTTGTTACCATTGCTTTTGGTGTTTTAGTAATGAAGTACTTGCCCATGCCTATGTCCTGAATGGTATTGTCTAGGTTTTCTTCTATGGTTTTTATGGTATTAGGTCTTACATTTAAATCTTTAATCTATCTCAAATTAATTTTTGTATAAGGTGTAAGGGAGGGATCCAGTTTCAGCTTTCTGTGTATGGCTAGTCAGTTTTCTCAACACCATTTACTAAATAGGGAACCCTGTCTCCATTGCTTGTTTTTGTCAGGTTTGTCAAAGATCAGATGGTTGTAGATGTGTGGCATTATTTCTAAGGCCTCTGTTCTGTTCCATTGGTCTATATCTCTGTTTTGGTAGTAGTACCATGCTGTTTTGATTACTGTAGCCTTATTGTATAGCTTGAATACAGGTACCATGATGCCTCCAGATTTATTTTTTTAATTTTTATTTATTTTATTTTTATTTTTATTTTTTGCTTAGAATTGTCAGCTATGCGGGCTCTTTTTTGGTTCCATATGAAGTTTAAGGTGGATTTTTTCCAATTATGTAAAGAAAGTCAATGGCAGCTTGATGGGGATAGCATTGAATCTGTAAATTACTTTGGGCAGTGTGGCCATTTCCACAATACTGATTCTTCCTAACCATGAGCATGGAATGTTTTTCCATCTGTTTGTGTCCTCTCTTATTTCCTTGAGCAGTGGTTTGTAGTTTTCCTTGAAGAGGTCCTTCATGTCTCTTCTTAGTAGTATTCCTAGGCATTTGATTCACTCATGATTTGGCTCTGTTTATCTGTTACTGGTGTTTAGCAATGCTTGTGATTTTTGCACATTGATTTTGTATCCTGAGACTTTGCTGAAGTTGCTTATCAGCTTAAGGAGATTCTGAGCTGATCTGATGGGGTCTTCTAAATATACAATCATGTCATCTGCCAATAGAGACAATTTGACTCCCTCTTTTCCTAATCGAATACTCTTTATTTCTTTTTCTTGCCTGATTGCTCTGGCCAGAACCTCCAGTACTTTATTGAATAGGAGTGACGAGAGAGAGCATCCTTGTCTTTTACCTGTTTTCAAAGGGCATGCTTCCAGTTTTTGCCCATTCAGTAGGATATTGGCTGTGAGTTTGTCATAAAGAGCTCTGATGATTTTGAGATACGTTCCTTCAATACCTAATTTATCAAGAGTTTTTAGCATAAAGCGCTGTTGGATCTTGTCAAAGGCCTTCTCTGCATCTATTGAGATAATCATATGGTTTTTGTCTTTGGTTCTGTTTATGTGATGATTAACATTTATAGATTTGCATATATTGAACCAGCCTTGCATCCCAGGGATGCAAGTGATGGAGGAGCAAGAGATGATTAATCGTGATGGTTAACCTTTTTGATGTGCTGTTGGGTTCTGTTTGCCAGTATTTTATTGAGGATTTTTGCATCGCTGTCCATCATGGTTATCGGCCTGAAATTTTGTTTCTTAGTTGTGCCTCTGTTCAGGTTTTGGTATCGGGATGATGTTGGCCTCATAAAATGAGTTAGTAAAGATTCCCTCTTTTTGTATTGTTTGCAATAGTTTCAGAAGAAGTGGTACTGCTCCTGTTTTTACCTCCGGTAGAATTCAACTGTGAACCCATCTGGTTCTGGACTTTTTTTGGTTGGTAGTCTATTAATTGCTGCCTCAATTTCAGACCTTGTTACTGGTTTCTTCAGGGATTTGATTCCTGGTTTAATCTTGGGGGGTGTGAGTGTCCAGGAATTTATCCATTTCTTCTAGATTTACTGGTTTATTTGCCTCGTGGTGTTTATAGTATTTTCTGATGGTAGTTTCTATTTCTGTGAAATCAGTGGTGATATCCCCCTTATTATTTTTTACTGCATCTATTTTATTCTTCTTTCTTTTCCTCTTTATTAGTCTGGCTAGTGGTCTACTTTATTGATCTTTTCAAAAAACCAGCTCCTGTATTCATTGATTTTTTTTGAAGGGATTTTTGCGTCTCTGTCTCCTTCAGTTTTGCTCTGATCTTAGTTATTTCTTTTCTTTTCTTTTTTTTTTTTTTTTTTTTTGAGACGGAGTTTCACTCTTGTTACCCAGGCTGGAGTGCAATGGCGCGATCTCGGCTCACCACAACCTCCGCCTCCTGGGCTCAGGCAATTCTCCTGCCTCAGCCTCCTGAGTAGCTGGGATTACAGGCACGCGCCACCATGCCCAGCTAATTTTTTGTATTTTTAGTAGAGACGGGGTTTCACCATGTTGACCAGGATGGTCTCGATCTCCTGACCTCGTGATCCACCCACCTCGGCCTCCCAAAGTGCTGGGATTACAGGCGTGAGCCACCGCGCCCGGCCAGTTATTTCTTGTCTTATGCTAGCCTTTGAATTTGTTTGATCTTGCTCCTCTAGTTCTTTTAATAGTGACATTAGGATGTCGATTTTAGATCTTTCCTTGTTTCTCTTGTGGGCATTTACTGCTATAAATTTCCCTCTAGCTTTAAATGTGTCCCAGAGATGCTGGTACATTGTGTGTTTGTTCTCATCAGTTACAAAGAACATCTTTATTTCTGCCTTCATTTCATTATTTATCCAGTAGTCTTTCAGGAGCAGATTGTTCAGTTTCCATGTAGCTGTGCGGTTTTGAGTGAATTCCTTAATCCTGAGTTTTAATTTGATTGCACTGTAGTCTGAGAGACTGTTTGTTACAATTTCCGTTCTTTTGCATTTGCTGAGGAGTGTTTTACTTCCAATTATAAACACACAGAATTCTTAGGCCAAAATGTTGACATATCTTCTATGATTTTAACATGTATGGTTAATTTGTACTCAAAGTCTGTGCTGATTCATACTCTCATCAATATGTAAGGGCATGTGCCTTTGCTAGTGGCGAGAGTAACATGCAATCATTATACATTTAATAAGTAAAAAAAAATTTTAAATTTCAATTTTATGTTTGTTTTCTTGGTAATATGGTGAATATTTTTCATATGTTTATGTTTATTGACCAATTTAATTTTTTTAGTAACTACTTATTGGTATTCTTTGACTACTTTTCCATGGTAATATCCATCATTCTCTTGTTAGTTTATGAGATCTTCCAGTATATTTAAATGGCTTTGCTTGAACTATGTTCTATAGCGAATTAATATCCCATGAAATGATAGTACATTTTCAGTAAAAATGAAAAAAAATTGTCCAGGCGTGGTGGCTCATGCCTGTAAACCCAGCATTTTGGGAGGCCGAGGTGGGCAGATAATGAGGTCAAGAGATCAAGACCATCCTGGCCAACATGGTGAAACCCCGTCTCTACTAAAAATACAAAAAGTTAGCCAGGCATGATGGTGAGTGCCTGTAGTCCCAGCTACTTGGGAGTTGAGACAGGCGAATTGCTTGAAACCAGAAAATGGAAGTTTCAGTGAGCCGGAATCCCACCACTGCACTTCAGCCTGGCGATAGAGCAAGACTCTGTCTCCAAAAAAAATAATAATAATAAAGAAAGAAAGAAAGAAATTGATACTAGTGATACCATTTACTAAAACATTTACATATATATGCAAGAAAAAATATTAAGCAAATATAAATAGTAGATACTAAGTGATACTTGTTTTGAAGATATAATCTGCTATACTTGAGAATACCAGGAAGTGGCATGAATGAATACCTAATGCTTGTACCTCCAGTGTTGCCATTGACCATTCACTGAACATCAGCTGTGAATTGTCTACTCAGTGGTCACAAGAAAGGCTTGTATCTTATAATGTCCATCTACATTTGAGATACGTTTAACTTTTACATATATATATAAATCATGAATCAGATGTTGTTTTTCATCAAATAATTTGCCTTTGAAACTACCTATTCTTATCTACTTATTTTTGTCATTTTTGAAAATATACTCAGCTGATCTCACTTATTGTATGTACAGATCAACTTTAGAATAAGATTGTTGAGGTCTCCCAAAATTCCTGTAGTATTTTTACTGTAATTATAATAATTTTATTGCTTTATTTGGAAAAAAATTTTCTTTGTATAAGGTAAAATATTTCCATTCAGCAACATGGTATTTCTCTTTAATTTTCAAATTGTACTTTAACTCGCTTTATTTTTTAAAGAAAAATTATTATGGTCGGGTGCAGTGGCTTACGCCTGTAATCCCAGCACTTTGGGAGGCGAAGCGGGCAGATCACCTGAGGTCAGGCGTTCGAGATCAGCCTGGCCAACATGGTGAGATCCCACCTCTACTAAAGAAATACAAAAATGCCAGGGTAACAAGAACGAAACTCCGTCTCAAAAAAAAAAAAAAAAAAAAAAAAAAAGAAAAGAAAAGAAAAAAGAAATACAAAAATTAGCTGGGCATGGTGGTGAGTGCCTGTAATCCCAGCTACCTGGGAGGCTGAAGCAGGAAAAATCACTTGAACCTGGGAGGTGAAGGTTACAGTGAGCCAAGATCACACCAATTCACTCCAGCATGGGAGACAGAGGGAGTCGCCATCTCAAATTTAAAAAAAAAAAAAGAAAAAAAAAGAAAGAAGAACGGTTATTATAACAAATGCAGTTGGGCTTTCTTCTATTCTCTTGTCTTATTTTTTTCTGAATTTTCCTTGATTTTTCTTTTATAATGGTGTCTTTTTCTTTTTCTTTTTTTTTTTTTTTTGAGACGGAGTTTCGCTCTTGTTGCCCAGGCTGGAGTTTAATGGCGCGATCTCGGCTCACCGCAACCTCCGCCTCCTGGGTTCAGGCAATTCTCCTGCCTCAGCCTCCTGAGTAGCTGGGATTACAGGCACGCACCACCACGCCCAGCTGATTTTTAGTATTTTTTAGTAGAGACGGGGTTTCACCATGTTGACCAGGATGGTCTCGATCTCTCGACCTCGTGATCCACCCGCCTCGGCCTCCCAAAATGCTGGGATTACAGGCTTGAGCCACCACACCCGGCCGCTTTTTCTTTGTTTCTATAATCACATCTTAAAAATTTTGAAAGATGTATTTGACTGTGTATTTCTTTATCAATATCAATGTCATTAAAATTTTCTATCAACTTCTTCCTATAAAACTTGTGACATTTTTCATAATTTTACTTCCTTTCTCTCCATCTTGCTTCTTTTCTTGGTATGATCAGAGACTTTTGACCTAGATCCTTATTTCTGATACTTTTACGTTGTGATGCTAACCTTTGCATTGTTTCTATTCATTCTACCATTTCTACTACATCTTATCTATTATTGAGTTCTAAATTTAGACTCATGTTTTAAAATAAAAATATTTTTATTTTCAAAATAGAGATACACCATTGGTATGTTCAAAATTCTTGCATTTCAATTGAGTAATCCCAATACTGGGTATATATTCAAAAGAAATGAAATCATATGTCAAAGAGATATCTGTACTTTTACAGTTTATTGCAGCACTATTCACAACAGCCAAAACATGAAGTCAGCCTAAGTGTGCATCAGTGCATGAATGGATAAAGAAAATGTGTTCTAAATATACACCATATACACATTGGTGTTTGTATATAATGAAACACCATTCCACCTTTAGAAAGAAGGAAATCCTGCCATTTGCAACAGCATAGATGAAGTTGAAGGACATTATATTAAGTGAAAAAAGCCAGGCACAGAAGGATAAATCACACGTGGTCTCACTTATAGTAGAATCTAAAAAAGTTGAACTCACAGAAATAGAAAGAATGGTGGTTACAAGGCCCTCAGGTGCAGGAGCTTGGAAGTGATATTAATCAAAGGATATGAAATTTCAGTTAGATAGGAAGAACAAGGTCAAGAGTTCTATAGTATAACACAGTTACTCTTGTTAATAACAGTATATCATATTCCTGAAAAGTGCTAAGAGTAGCTGTTGTCTTCTCACCACAAAAAAAAAAAGTGTGCAAGGTAATATATATGTGAATTACCTTGACTTAGCCATTCCAGAATGTATACATATTTCAAAACAACATGTATTACATGATAAATGTATACAATTTGTATTTGTCAGCATGAAAAAAAATGATTTAAATCATTTTAAAATTCTTTCATTTCTGAGTATTTCTGAGGATTTTACACCGGATATAGGCTTCTCAGGTCACAGTCTTTTTCATTCAAGTCTCTGGTAGCAAATGGTCCATTGTCTCCTCAAATTTATCGTTGTAGTGCAGAAATGCTGAAATGAACATATTTATGCATAAAACTACATCCTTAATTTAGATTTTTCCTTTGGACTAGGTCCTAGAATTGAAACTATATAGTAAACTCTTTATCCTTTTCTTCCTCTGTCTCTCTTTCTTTCCTTTCCCTTTTATAAGAAGTCAATATAGCAACTGGTTGTGATACCTTACTGTTTCTTCCTTAGTTAACAAGTTAAAATCCTTGACACGTGTCCGTTTATATTTGTATAGGAGTCATGATTTCGCTTCTTTTTTAATTGTCCTCTCACAGTTTTGGAGATCATCCACTGCAGTGTCCTGACACAGTCACACTGCGCCGCTAGAGAACTCTGCTGTCAGGGAGAGTGACAGGAGGTCAGGGGTGGCTTAACATGAGGCGCCTTTTTTTCTTGGCTTCTGAAAGTCATTCTCAGGCAGCACTAGAACTTAAACTTTTCTCTCTCTGTGTTTCTCTGGGTATTTCTTTCTCTCTGACTGTTGACTAATTTTGCATTTTGCTTTCGTTTCTGGCTCGTGTATGAAGGGTAAGTTGTGGCGGCAGTAATAATTAGTGGAATTTGACTTTACATTCTGACTATTTGGTAATTCAGATAAACAAATTAAAAGATTATAGAAACCTTTTCTCTATTGGGCAAAAGGATAGAGAATTCGGGTTGTTAGTCTTGTTTGTTTGTCCATTTTGAGCTCAAATCATTTGAAAATAGTATCCTCCCCAGCAGAGAGTACAGATCTATGATACCTGGCCTGCGAGTTTTTGTGTTGCTGTCTTTACTTTTAACCTATGAATAAAGTTTAACCTGTGAAGAAAGCTGCAGTCATCCATGGGGTGTTGGATTCAAACTGAAAGAATCAGTTTATATTCATCGTTTAATATAAAGATATAAATACCTTTGTACATAACTCTCTTTATAGATATGTATTCATTCCCAAGCTCTGTCTACTGAAAAAAACAGGGAGTCATACTCAGTGTCACCGTGCAATGAGCACATTTAGCCCCCAGATTTTGGTTTCTAAATATTCTCCACAAGAAGGAACTGAGACTTCTTTAAACAATAGAAGATTCCAGTGCTGGTGCCAGGAAGGCATAAGATGAGTCTGAAACATCTTGTGCCAGAAGGAGAGAAAGTGTGCAAAGAATGTTCAGGGCATGTCAAACCACAAGGCAAAAAACCAACTTGAAGGACTTCCTGCTGGCCAGATCTTAGACTATTTGAGTAGCAACATAAATTATGAGATAATAGCTTAAAATTCACTGAATAAAATCATTCAGACTAATTTAAATCAAGAAATGATACAAATAGGCCGGGCGTGGTGGCTCAAGCCTGTAATCCCAGCACTTGGGAGGCCGAGGCGGGTGGATCACGAGGTCAAGAGATCGAGACCATCCTGGTCAACATGGTGAAACCCCGTCTCTACTAAAAATACAAAAAAGTAGCTGGGCATGGTGGCACATGCCTGTAATCCCAGCTACTCAGGAGGCTGAGACAGGAGAATCGCCTGAACCCAGGAGGCGGAGGTTGCGGTGAGCCGAGATCGCGCCATTGCACTCCAGCCTGGGTAACAAGAGCGAAACTCCGTCTCAAAAAAAAAAAGAAAAAATGATACAAATAAATAAATAATTGAAAGTTTGGTGAAATACAGAATATTTACGGCATCTCAAAGTTAACTCCTTACATAATCGCTACTAATTACAAAAAGAAAAACAGTAACTTTGCAGTGGAGAAATCTCATGTTTATCACCTTAATGAAGAGACTGAAGTTAATATAAGCAGTAATACAGCTAGTTAAAATTCTGTGCCGCCTGATAGGATTCAACGAGAAGAACACAGCATCGCTTCTGTGTTATTCTTAGTGCAGACATGCAACCTGGCCTTCATCCTAAGGGAACCCAAACCCAAATGGAAGGGCCATCTACATAATAATCAGTCTGTAATCTTCAAAAGTGGCATGACCGTGGAAAGCAAGGAAACAAGGAGAAACTGATCCATATTGAAGGAAACTAAAGAAACATGGCAACTAAATGTAACATGTAGCTCTTAGCTGGATCCTTTCACTATAAAGACATTATTGAGGCATTGGCGAAATCTTAATAGAGTGTGAGGAGAAGATGATAGTAATGAATCATTGTTAATTTCCTCATTGTGTTGGTTGTATTGTGGTTACGTAGAGAAATGTATTCGTTTGTGGAAAATACACCCTGAAGTATTCAGGAATTAGAGCATCCTATCAGCCACTTACTTTCAAATGGTATGGAAAATGCTCTCTGTACTCCAATTGCAATTTTTGGAGATATGTTATTGTTTATGAAAAAATTTACATGTTACAAAGGTGTGAACATTTTAATGATTCTTGAAACAAATTGCTAAGTTGCTTTCCAAAAGAGTGGTACCTCGTCTTATAACGATGCACTTCTGTTTTTTCCTATAAAATTTTTGTCATGTAAGCCATACACTAACTATATTCAAAGAGTTTATTTTCAGTCCTACCTGTCACACTTCATAACAGAGGTGCTGATTTTCATGAACTCACTTATTATCTCAGTGTGAGGGTAATCACTCATTGTATCATTAACTGATAATGACTAGATGAGTTGATTGAGCTGTAAATGACTGTGGTTAGAGATTGCAGCTCTAGCTGATTAGATAAATATGCCACATATTTCATTTTGATCATATCAATTCCACTATCATTTCATTGAAATGTCTTCTTTCAACCTAAAGTTCTCATTAAGGGATGGTAATTTCTCTGAAATATGACTATATGCATGACTTCTATCAGCCAAAACCAATAGTTATAGTAAAAGAAGGTTATTTCACATTTTAGCAACTGCCTAGCTATATGATTTTATGCAACTCTCAAAATTTAAAAATCTTTTGTGAGAAAGTGAAGAATATCTTTATTGGACTTGCCGTACTATGCATGTGTAGTAGAACAGAGAGGCCAGTGCTTTGAAAAATGTGTCGAGTTTAAGAACTTTGGTGAAAAGACTTGCAAATTTTTTCCCCAGTAAATCCTAAAGACTGATTCCTTTTGGCACCTGGTATCAGGTGTTATTTAGACTTTCTAGCCCAGTGCCACTTGAACACTTTAAAGTGCGCAGGAATCACCAGGGGATCTTGTTCACTGCAGCTCTGATTCAGGCATTCTGGGTAGGGCCTGAGAGTCTCCACTTCTAACCAGCTCCCAGGTAATGCTGATGCTGCTGGTGCACAAACCACACTCAAAATGAAAGCAATGGCTGGGTGCAGTGGCTTATGCCTGTAATCCCAGCACTTTGGGAGGCCAAGGCAGGTGGAACACCTGAGGTCAGGAGTTCAAGACCGGCCTGGCCAACATGATAAAATCCCGTCTCTACTAAAAATACAAAAAAATTAGCTGGGCATGGTAGCAGATGCCAGTAATTGCAGCTACTTGGGAGGCTGAAGCAGAATAAACACTTGAGCCTGGGAGGTGGAAGTTGGAGTGAGACAAAATCAGGCCACTGTACTTCAGCCTGGGCAAGAGAGTGAATCTCTAAAAAAGAAAGAAAGAAAGAAAAAATAAATAAATAATGAAAGCAAAGGGGCTAGCAAACAGCTCACTTTTGCTCTTTTGTGAAGAGTAGAACAGAACACAGATTGTGTGTGCAGGGAGGCTTAGTCAACTGCTGAATCTGTATGCTTGGCTCATGGACCATCCACTGGTTCTCGAAAAGAGTTAATCCTGTGGCCAGCTGAGTGGAACATGACAGTGACCCCAGGGAAAAGTTTTATTGGGCTAGGATTGTGCTTTTAAGAAAACAGCTAAAAATTTGAGTATCATCTGGGTGCAGTGGCTCATACCTGTAATCCCAGCATTTTGGGAGGCTGAGGCAAGAGGATCACTTGAGTCCAGCAGCTCAAGACCTGGGCAACAGAGCAAAACCCACTCCTATAAAAAATAAAATATTATCCAGGCATGGTGATATGCACCTGTAGTCTCAGCTACTGGGGAGGCTGAGGCAGGAGGATCATGTAAGCCCAGGAGCTGGAGGCTGCAGTAAGCTATGATCACAGCACAGAGATCTCTCAGTTTGCTGCTATTATAGAATCCCAGTACTTATCACAATTGCAGGACTTATTGAACCGTATTCCAGTCACACAATTATTAGTCAGTGTGCCCCCATGGGATCCCAAGCTTCTGCATGGTAAACATTCAACCTTATGTGGCAGATCCATACACTCAGAGGAAAAACTTGAATGAAGAGGACAATGCCAATGCCTTTTTTTTTTTTTTTTTGAGACAGGGTCTCACTCTGTCACCCAGGGTGGAGTGCAGTGGCGCGATCTTGGGTCACTGCAACCTTCGTGTCCCAGGTTCAAGAGATTCTTCCACCTCAGCCTCCTCAGTAGTTGGGACTACAGGTGTGTGCCACCATGCCCAGCTAATTTTTGTATGTTTTGGTAGGGACGGAGTTTCACCATGTTGACCATGCTGGTCTCAAACTCCTGACTGCAGCTGAGCCACCTACCTCAGCCTCCCAAAGTGCTGGAATTAGAGGCATGAGCCACCATACCTGGCCCTATTTTTTAAAAAGACCAGTCTGTAGCTTTAAATGTATGATTTCAAAATAGTTATAATTCAAAATGCTACTTGTGTCTTATATTTCTCAGCAAAGATATACATATAGCCTTGAGCTACAATTCTGGCTTTGCTTGTGAATGCAAATATTTTAACAAGTATAACACACAGAAGCTTGAACAATCAATTATTTCTAGAGGTGTATGTAAAGTATCTTGTTTATCCCAGCAATCTTAAATTAGACTGAGGAAAAGAACTCTTTCTCTAAAAATACATGTCAGATTTTGCATTTGTCCTCAGCTGGTCTAGCAGATTAATCAAAAGTTAGAGTTACTTAACATTTAAGAGAGAATTGTAATATTTATTTAATTTTCTTTGTTATGGGTGGATTTTGATGGCTAGACATGACAAGTAAATGTGAAAGATGAATTAACTGTCCTAAGTTTCCATTTTATAATTAGGAATTAATTTTCCTACACACTTCAGGGCTTTAAAAGATATCAGTTGAATTTTTATCCAAACGAATTGGTTTAGAAAATAATTCACCACTGCCAGGCGCAGTGGCTCAAGCCTGTAATCCCAGCACTTTGGGAGGCCGAGGCGGGTGGATCACAAGGTCGAGAGATCGAGACCATCCTGGTCAACATGGTGAAACCCCGTCTCTACTAAAAATACAAAAAACTAGCTGGGCGTGGTGATGCGTGCCTGTAATCCCAGCTACTTAGGAGGCTGAGGCAGGAGAATTGCCTGAGCCGGGGAGGCAGAGGTTGCGGTGAGCCGAGATCGCGCCATTGCACTCCAGCCTGGGCAACAAGAGTGAAACTCCGTCTCAAAAAAAAAAAAAAAAGAAAGAAAATAATTCACCAGTTCACTGTTGAGTCTACCAAAATGGTCAATTCTTTAAAAACATTCAACTACTGACAAGTAGCTTGAATAAATTAAGTGGCATATTTCCAGAAAGCCAGTGTGTATAAATATACCCATAAGGTACTGTTGGAGATAAAAACATAATGTATAAGTTTGTCATAAAAATTACAGTCCACTGAAATGTCACCTTTTCTTAAGTACAAATTTATTTTCAGAGGAACCATGTCATTTTTTAAGTGTGAGTACTGGATTTAGCTATTATTAGACTTAGTGTGAAGAATATACTCACCAAATTTAGCTTCCTTCACTTTGAAAACTTTTCATTGGTTTGGCCCTAAGGAAAATCTATGGAATGTTTTATATTTGTATAATATGTTCATATCATTATAATATTTTTATTCTGATCATCATGGTCATTCTCTCAGGTAGATGAGGCACATACATTTAGCCTCATCTCATTTTCCTACTTCTTTTTTTTTTTCTTTTTTTTTTTTTTTTGAGACGGAGTTTCACTCTTGTTACCCAGGCTGGAGTGCAATGGCGCGATCTCGGCTCACCGCAACCTCCACCTCCTGGGTTCAGGCAATTCTCCTGCCTCAGCCTCCTGAGTAGCTGGGATTACAGGCGCGCGCCACCATGCCCAGCTAATTTTTTGTATTTTTAGTAGAGACGGGGTTTCACCATGTTGACCAGGATGGTCTCGATCTCTTGACCTTGTGATCCACCCGCCTCGGCCTCCCAAAGTGCTGGGATTACAGGCGTGAGCCACCGCGCCCGGCCTTTCCTACTTCTACACAGTTTCCTTCTTCTCCATCCACATTGCAGTAGTGATGTTTTAGCAGGCAGATTTTCATGAACGCTCTCGGCAGCTGACGTTGAGTCAATTCTGCTGTGATTAAAATTTGGGCAAGAAAATTCATGTTGTCCATCAAGGGCTTCTACCTGTGGAATTTTCTCCTTTTCCTGATGACAAAACCCCAACTTGATATCTTACGGAATATGTCTGGATGCCTTCTTAAGAGAGAGATGAGTTCCAGTAAACAGATGTTAGTTTCAGGGTTATCTCACCTTGTTTTTACATTTAAAGACAACTATGAGATTTGTTTAATGCCATTAAAGTGTAACCAAATTAGAATGTATTCCTTAAAACCTCTGAAGTGTGACATGTTATACTCTCCCTGCAAAACTGTAGCATGGTTTGAACTAGGTAAAATAGTAATACATGAAGTTGCTCTTCCTATTCCTTTTTCTCCACTCATTCTCTCAACAAATAACTTTTTGAGCGCTTATTATATGCCACACTTATGTAGTTAGTATTAAAATGCCAAGCTTAGAGTATAAGGGGAAAGATAAACATTAATCAAATAATCGTGTCAAGGAATGTGTAGTGACACACTGAGACAAGCACTCTGAAGCGTAGGGCTGTGGTTTCAATGTGGCTTATTTGTCCGCACCAACTCATGCTGAAATGCAAACCTCAGTGTGGTGGTGTTGAAAAGTTGGGCCCAAGAGGAGGTGTTTGGATCACAGAGGTGGATCCCTCAAATGGCTTGATGCTGTTCTCTAGGTAGAAAGTGAGTTTTAGCTTTCGACACACTGGGTTAGTGCTTGTGGGAATGGATTGGCTCCCGTCAGAGTGGGTTGCGATAAAGCCAGGACACTCTTCAGGTTTTGCCTCCTCGGAACATGGCCACTTCTTTGACCTTTTGCTATGTTGTGACAAAGCACGAAAGCTCTTACTAGAAGCTGAGCAGAGGCCAGCACCACGCTTCTTATGCTTCCCAGCCTGCAGCACTGTGAGCTAAATAAACTTCTCATCTTACAAATGTCCCAGCCTCAGGTATTCTGTTACAGCAACACAGAATGAACTAGGACGAGGGATAACCATTATTTCAAAGTGGATGATACCAAAGGAACTTTACTCAGAATAGGAGTGAGGAGGAGGTCAGGGAAATCTTGCCTGAGAAGATGACAGACAGAAAGGTAAGAACAGGAGTTTGGGAAGAAGCTAGAATGAATAGAGTTGAAATACGTAACAAAAGGCCAGGCGCGGTGGCTCACGCCTGTAATCCCAACACTTTGGGAGGCCGATGCAGGCGGATCATCTGAGGTCAGGAGTTTGAGCCCAGCCTGGCCAACATGGAGAAACCCTGTCTCTACTAACATACAAAATAATTAGCCGGGTGCGGTGGCATGTGCCTGTAATCCCAACTACTCAGGAGACTGAGGCAGGAGAATCACTTGAGCCCGGGAGGCAGAGTTTGCAGTGAGCTGAGATCGTGCCACTGCACTCCAGCCTGGGCAGCAGAGAGGGACTCCATCTCAAAAAAAGAAAAAAAGAAAAAGAAATACGTAGCAATAATTAAGTTTGGGAGGGAGGGGCTAAACTGGTAGCAGGCTGGAAATACTGGCATGTCCCAAAATTGTGCTGCTGTAGTTTCAGTGTTTGTTCCCTTCAAAACTCAGGCTGAAACTTAATGCCCAATGTAACAATATTAACAGATGGAGTTTTATTTATTTATTTTTGAGACAATGTCTCACTCTGTCATGCAGGCTAGAGTGCAGTGGCATGATCACAGCTCACTGCAGCCTCAGCATCCTGGGCTCAAGTGATTCTCTCACCTGAGTCTCCCAATAGCTGGCATTTCAGGCATGTGCTACCATACATGGCTTTTTTTTTTTTTTGAGGCAGGGTCTCACTGTGCCACCTCACCCAAGCTGGAGTGCAGTGGCACAAACATGGCTCACTTCAGCCTTGACCTCCTGGGCTCAAGTGATCCTTCGACCTCAGCCTCCTGAGTAGCTGGGACCACGGATGTGCACCTCCATGCCTAGCTAACTTTTTAAAGTTTTTATAGAGACAGATCCTCACTATGTTGTCCAGGCTGGTCTCAAACTCCTGGGTTCAGCAATCTACCTGCCTCAGCCTCCCAGAGTGCTAGGATTACAGGTGTGAGCCACCACACCTGGCCTAAGGGATAAAGCTTTTAAGAGATATGTAGGCCATAAGGGTTCTGCTCTCATGAATTAATTAGTCCATTTAAGGATTAATGGATTAAGGGTTTGATGGGTTATAATGAAAGTGGGTGTGTTATAAAAGCTATTTTAGCTGTCTCTCATGTACCATCTCACCCTGAGATGCCTTCCGCCATGTTATGAGGCAACACAAGGCCCTCACCAGAAGCCAGCCAGACATGACCACCCGATCCTGGACTTCCCAGCCTCCAGAAACGTAAGAAATAAATTTCTGCTCTTTATAAATTAGTGAGTCTCAGGTATGCTGGTACAGCAACAGGAGACTGACTGGGACACTCCAGATTTTGGTCCTTATCACTAGGGCTATAGAGAGCCACCAACACAGTTTAAACCAAGGGAGGAACATAAGCAGACCTACGTTCTGAAGAAAAAAAAAAATACTGCTAACTTTATGGTGGAGAATGGATTCAAAAGAACTCAAAGTGTATACAGGGAGTGTAATGGGAAGTCTGGACAAGAGATGGTGGTGGCTTAGATTCAGATCAGCAGCAGCGATGAGGGTGAAAAGTGACAAATTTGAGAGACACTTAGATAAAACGGAAAGGACTTGGTGACAAATTGGCCACGGAAGGCAGGGAAGGAAAACAGATTGAGAATAAATCTGAGGTCTCTGGCTTAAACAACGTTTAACTATTTAGCTAGTTAGGAAACATGAAAGGATCAGGTTTGATTCTGAGTCTCGGACATGCTGAATTTGAGGTGTATGTGAAATAGTCAAGCTCAGAGGAGGGTCTGTGTTAGAGACGTAAATTTGAAAGTCACCGGTAATTTAAACACTGGGGATATATGGAGTGATACGAGGGGAAAAAATAACCAGGAGAGAACCAGAAAGAACTTCTCTGTGTGATGACTGAAGAGAGGCAAGTAAGCCTCCATAGGAGACCAGAAATGATTAGCTAGGAGGAAAACCACGTAAGTCTAGTATCTCAGAATCCAAGGGGAAGCATTTTAAGAAGGAAGGAATGATCAATGGTGTCCATTTCTGATGAGCGATCAAGAGAATTGAGACTGAAACGTGTATGTTTGACTTAACAACATGGCAAGTGATGCAGAATTTCAACGTGTTTAAATGTCAGTGGGTAGCTTCTGCTTGGCATGGAGAGATACACATAAGAGAGAAGAGAGGACTTCCATTCGGACTGTCTCCAACATCATCTCAGTCGCTTAACCCCTCTGTGCTATTCCACACAATGGTAGACGATTTAGAGCATCTCCCTAAACGGCATCTTAGAGAAAATGGAAAGTGCGATATCAGACAGGATTGTTGGGAAGATTAAAGTAAAACACCATGTGAAAAGAAACTCCAAACTATAAAATTGAATTTAAAAGGCATAGCAGTTATTATTTCTGCTCAACCTGGGGTTCAGCCAAAGCTTACCTTTCCTATGGCCTTTTCCTCCAGGCTCTGGCTAGGTAGGTAACGCACCTGTTTATCTGTGGTTGATCCTGGCTTACCATCCTGCTACTCCTAGAGGCCTGTGGGGGTCTCCTATAGCTTCAATGATAATACACAGAGAATCTCAAAATCCATTGCAGCCTGCATGGCTGAGCAATAGGCAGAGATCATCCTGAGCAAAGACCTTTCTCTGTAGTACACCTAAAATCACAACCAGTAGGCAACTGCCTCCTCCCGTCCTCAGAAAGCACTGAGTATTAGATAATATAAAGAATGCCACATCCTCCCTCTCCTCCTCAAAACAAATCACCCAACCTTATGAGGATTTCAGAAGGTTTTGTTTTGGTTTTGAACCAAAGGAAATATTTAGAAAAGTAAGACAAGAATGCCATCTTGGGGTTTCAGCTAACAGCACAGTCTACCTTAGCAGCAGATGGGAAAAGGAATGTGTTCCTAGAGGTTATTCAATGTCACTACAGCAATGGACTTAGATCCTAAAGGGCTGTTGCTAGTTGGCTACATTTAACTGTTGAAACCCCCCAATTAAACGGTTAAAAAGTCAACTTACCATTCTGGGGTTTGGCCTTTCAGCATATTGAGCTTCTAGCTAAATCACTCTCAGCTTTTGCCTCATCCTGGAAGATCTTGTCTTTTCATGATCTGCTGAACAAGATGACTTAGTATTTAGGGACATCATTTGATGGCTTCCATTTTCACCCATCCTTTCTGTTGATTTCAATATAGATTAAAAGAAAGCAATCACAAAAATTTCTGAGGTTTTTGTTTATTTTGAGAGGTATGGGGCTTATGGCGTATAGAACCAGCTTCCAAGGTTCACCAAGTATGACTATAAAGTAGTAGGATTTCTTGGTGGAGCTGAATTTTATTCCTTGGTAGGACACCTTTATAATTTTTTTATTTGCATAATTCTTTCCTTGCAATTTTCTTTCATTTTATTTATTTATTTATTTATTTATTTTTTGAGATGAAGTGTTACTCTGTCACCCAGGCTGGAGTGCGGAGGCATGCTGTCAGCTCACTGCACCCTTCACCTCCTGGGTTCAAGCAATTCTGCCTCAGCCTCCCAAGTAACTGGGACTACAGGTGCACACCACCTCGCCTGGCTAATTTTGGTATTTTTAGTAGAGATGGGGTTTCGCTATGTTGGTCAGGCTGGTTGGTCTTGAACTCCTGACTTCAGGCGATCCACCCACCTTGACCTCCCAAAGTGCTGGGATTACAGGCATGAGCCACTCAATTTTATTTTTTAAACAATAGTGTTAAACGCAATTATTATAGTAGGCATCTTTCATTTATCTTTCTGCATTTCACCTGTATTTACTAAAGAGAAATAAATTCAGTCAAGGGTGCAAATAATCCAGTAGCAAATAATTTGGGACCTTCAGTTTTGGATGTTTCCTTTCTTCACGAGTTCTTCCTGTTCAATGTGAAACAGGTATTTGGATAGGTTGCCTATGCAGGTCTATGCACGAGAGATGCAATGTAGGATGATGAAGAAAGAAGATTTGCGTGGTGTAAACAAATTTGTTTACAATGTGCCTTTGGTCACAGTCGCTTATATGACTGTCTTCACCCAACCCCAGGAAGGTCTTTTTAAATGCCTTAAAATAAGGGCTCACCGTCTCCTATCTGGTATTGGATTAGAGAGCAGTAAACATTTGTTGAATCCAGCAACATGTGTCTAAAAGGTGAGATTTGCACTTTGTCCTTCTTTTCCTTAAAAGTTTAAGAATGCTCGCTTATTCTCGCCTTGAATTTGGGAACAGTTTTTGTGCTTGCATCTGTGAGACATGAAAGTGAGAGTCAGGTGAAATGAGAAAGCTGAGCAGCAATCAAGGCGGGTACTAACTGCTTCTTTCTTTGTCTTCTCTACAACAGAGAACAGTATGATTGTTCTTTTTTTTTTTTTTTTTTTTTTGAGATGGAGTCTCACTCTGTCACCCAGGCTGCAGTGCAGTGGCTTGATCTCAGCTCACTGCAACTTCTGCCTCCCAGATTCAAGCAATTCTCCTGCTGTAGCCTCCCAAGTAGCTGGGACCACAGGTGCCCATGACCACTCCCGGCTAAGTTATTGTATTTTAGTAGATACGGGGTTTCACCATGTTACCCAGGCTGGCCTCGAACTCCTGAGCTCAGGCAGTCCTCTCACCTTGGCCCCACAAAGTGCTAGGATTACAGGCGTGAGCACTGTGCTCGACCGTGATTGTTCTTTAGAAGAAAAAGAATCAGCCAGGCATGATGGTGAACACCTACGGTCCCAGCTCCTCAGGAGGCTGAGGTGGGAAGATCGCTTCAGCCCAGGTGATCAAGGCTGCAGTGAGCCATGATCACACCGCTGCCCTTCAGCCTGGGCAACCGAGCGAGACCCTGTTACAAAAATAAATAAATAAAAACAAAATGGGAGAAATTAAAGGGTTTTTTCTTTGACCCAATGTGGAAAGGAGATAGCATTTAAGGGGTAAGGAGATGGGAAACTTCAAATATGACTCTCTTAATGCATGTTCAGTTTCCCCTTAAACTTTATGAGGCAGGTTGGGACACAGTTTAAGTTTGGCCTCTGTATGAGCTGTGTGACCTTATGTAAGTAACTGAACCTCTCTGTGTCCCAGATTCCTCATCTGTAAAACAGGATTACTAACAGTATCTCCTTCATGAGTTATCTGTATTACACGAGCCAATGAGTGTCAAACACCTGGCAAGTGGCCACTGCTCTATAAAAGTGTAAGCCCCCAAGACCCCAAAGCCAACCATGCCAGGTACCTACGAGCCCACACCACCACGGAGTATGAGCTCCCCTCTCAACATGTATGCGTGTTGCTCCTGGTTTAGGAAAGAATGATTACACATAAATATGGTTTGTTGAGATACACTTAAATGCCTATAAAACAGGACCTGCTAGGTCAACTCGTATTCATTAACATCACGTACGTAAACTAAGCAGGAGTTAGGCATAAGAACTAAAAACAGAACTCTTTGGAGAAATGGGATATGCAGATTAAAACAACTTCAAGAGTTTACTAACTATGAGAGGAAAATCACTGAGAAAGAACTGAAAAAACTAGTCACTGATAGAATGTGTCCAGGCAGAGACAAAGTCCTAGGAGAAACGTGTTAGTTCAGGGAGAGTTCAGGGTTTCATCACATGTGATATCAGGGGAGCTATTTGAACTGCAGCCCATCCTGACATGCAACAGAGAGACCCTCCTTTCCTTGCAGTCAGGGGAGCTGAGAAACTCATTTAACAGATCCACAAAAGAAGAGGGAAAAAAGATCAGAAGCCTAAGAGTTCAGTCTTTGGAGCAGAAACTTCTGAATCCACGATTGATGGGAATAGAACTCTAACCTTAGGGCTGAAATCAAGAGATGTTCTCTCAAAACTTTTGTTTTAGAGTAATATTGATTTCCATTTTTTTCTTGAAAACATAAGCTTCACAGCAGGTGAAGGTGTTTTCATTCAGTTGTTTGACTTCTGTTAAAAACTTGTAAGCCATATGTTAATTTTTTTAAGTTCTAGGGTACATGTGCAGGATGTGCAGGTTTGTTACATAGGTAAACGTGTGCCACGGTGGCTTGCTGCACCTGTCAACACATCGCCTAGGTATTCAGCCCAGTGTGCATTAGCTCTTTCCCCTAATGCTCCGCCTGCCCCCATTCTCCCCAGACAGGCCCCAGGGTATGCTGTTCCCCTCCCTGTGTCCATGTGTTCTCATTGTTCGTCTACCACTTATGAGTGAGAACATGTGGTGTTTGGTTTTCTGTTCCTGTGTTAGTTTGCTGAGGATAATGGTTTCCAGCTTCATCCATGTCCCTGCAAAGGACATGATCTTGCTCCTTGTTATGGCTGCATGGTATTCCATGATGTATATGTACCACATCTTCTTTATCCAGTCTATCGTTGACGGGCATTTGGATTGATTCCATGTCTTTGCTATTGTGAGTAGTGCTGCAGTTAATAGACGTGTGCATGTATCTTTATAGTATAATATAAATCACTGATTAATGTTTTAAAGTAAACGTAGGCATTTTCACACGTTGTCGGTGGGCATGCAAACTGCTACAGTGCCACTGAAGAGCCATGTGTCAGTTGCTATCAAAATGACAAGTGCATATGTCTTTAATGCAGCATTTTCTCTTTTAAAACATTTACCCCGGCCGGGCGCGGTGGCTCAAGCCTGTAATCCCTGCACTTTGGGAGGCCGAGGCGGGTGGATCACGAGGTCGAGAGATCGAGACCATCCTGGTCAACATGGTGAAACCTCGTCTCTGCTAAAAATACAAAAAATTAGCTGGGCATGGTGGTGCATGCCTGTAATCCCAGCTACTCAGGAGGCCGAGGCAGGAGAATTGCCTGAACCCGGGAGGCGGAGGTTGCGGTGAGCCGAGATCGCGCCATTGCACTCCAGCCTGGGTAACAAGAGCGAAACTCCGTCTCAAAAAAAAAAAAAAAAAACAAAAAAACATTTACCCCACAGACATACTTACACATGCAAATATGACATTTGTACAGGATTGCTTATTGCAACATATGTAACACTAAAATACTCTATAGCTATAAAATAATTGAATTTATTTATACATTGAATGGAAAGATCTCAAAGACAGGTTAAGAGAAAACAGCAAGGTCCATGACATACAGAGTGTACTACTATTTAAAAAAATAAACAAGATAGAAATAGGAAAAGAATATGTATGTGTGTTGATTCTAATATGCATACAAATTCTCTGAAAGAATAAATAAGAAACTAATAACTGGTTACCTCTTGGAGAAACTATGAACTGGAGGACACAGAGGGCAGGAGAGGGAAGTTTTAACCATATGAATACATTATGTATTCAAAAAATTAAACTGTAAAACGTCATACTTCATAAGAAACTTAAGAATATTTCATTTTATTTTATTTTTATTTTTATTTTTTTGAGACAGGGTCTCACTCTGTCACCCAGGCTGGAGTGTAGTGGTGCAATCTTGGCTCGCTGCAACCTCTATCTCCTGGACTCAAGCAATCCTCCTACCTCAGCCTCCCAAATAGCTGGGACTACAGGCTCGCACCACCATGCCTGGCTAATTTTTGTATTTTTTGTAGACAGGATCTCACAGGCTGGTCTGGAACTCCTGAGCTCAAGTGATCCACCTGCCTCAGCCTCCCAAAGTGCTAGAATTACAGATGTGAGCCACGACAACCAGCCAGAACATTCCATTTTATGCCAAAGATAAACTTCCAAACCAGCAACTTAGTATCAAATAATAACATTAGGAAGGTACCCCCAAAATAAAGTATAAAGAAGGAATTTAAAAACCCAGAGGCTCATATCATTCGTTGATCTGAAAAGGACTCTAGTAAACCTATTTTCCAATTTCTTAAATCGTATTACGTATCAAATGCATGTAGGCTTTGACAGCTGGTTCACACTTCTGTTACTCAGGGCTTGTGATGATAAACGCTGAATGACAATGTCAGTAAATTTTCAGCCAGGATTATATGATAAAGGTGCCTCTGAAAGATTCTGTAAGTATCAAACCCCCCATGAATATGCAGTGACCAAGTGCCTGTATTTCTTTTTCTCCCTGTGGATGAAATAGAAATACAGAGCTTCGTGGTAGCATGCATCATAAGACTATAAATAAACCCTGTGCCAGCAGAGGCCACGCTTATTTTGATCAGTACCACATTTCTATCACCTATTACAATGAATTGGCGTAGATTTTTCCACAAATGGAGTGGAAGACAAAGACTGTATCTGAGTAGTTATCTGAGGGTGTGGCAGCAGCGGGCAAGAGTGAAGGAGTGAGGCCCAGTGCAAGGTCACACCATCAGGTCAGCTGCTGCAGCAGTCACAGGTGGATCCAGCAGGACCCTCTGGGGAGACTTCTGACATGCCTCTCAGGGCCCCTTCTCAGAAGAAGAAAGGGAGAGGAGCTCCATGCCCCACTGGGCCGTGGTATCTCACGGAGCTCTCACTCCCCTACCCTTCCGGGTTGCACAGGCATGAGTGCCAAGTGGACTCCCCTGGGAATCCAACAGATGACACAGCTGCAGGGAAGCCGGGACAGGAAGCAAAGAGGCCCATGCCGCAGGTCGGAGGCGAAGCCCCATTAGGCTGCACCTGCAGAGAGTTTATTGAAGTCTGCAGGGAACTGGGCGCCGCAGCTGTGGCCGGCACAAGAGGCAAGTCAGACCTGAAGTGGTATACAAGAGGTGTTCAATACAGAGTGCATGTCGCACAGTAAGGGCTCAATAAATATTTGTTCAATGAAAAGACCCCAGGTGACCAGATCTCAGAATCAGAGAACTGGAGGAGTCCTCGGAAGTCCGCTCCTCCAACCTCCCACCTGGTGTAGGCTTTCCTTCTGAAGGAGCCTAGAGAGGCATCAACACTTCTCCAAAAGCGGGGCTCGTCCACGACCTGGGAGGGGGCCCCTTTTGTGTTTAAGTAGCTCTACATACGAGAAGACTTTCCTCACACAGAGAAAAATCTATCCTGCTGTAGCTCTACCATCACTTCCAGTTTGATCCCCAACAGCTTGGTGGGGCTCGACCGGCTGTGAGCATAGTGTAGCTCTTATTCACACCTACACTGCTCATGTTAAGCCAACAGAGAGGAGAAATCCTGCATGCAGTTAATTTGGGAAAACATGACAGAATAATATAAATTGGAAACAGATATGAAGCATAGTTCCTGTGTTGATACAAACAAATGTGTTCTTTAAAAATAAAAAAGGAGGCCAGGTATAGTGGCGCATTCCTGTAATCACAGCACTTTGAGAGGCCGTAAGTTCAAGACCAGCCTGGGCAACATAGTGAAACCCTGTCTCTATTAAAACTACAAAACTTAGCAGGGCGTGGTGGTGCATGCCTGTAGTCCTGGCTACTCGGGAGGCTCAGGTGGAAAAATCACCTGAGCCCGGGAGATTGAGGCTACGGTCAGCCATGATCGTGCCACTGCACTCCAGCCTGGGCAACTGAGTGAGACCCTGTCTTAAAAAATATAAATAAATAAAAATAAAAAGGAAATAAGTCTGTTCATACTTGAACAACAACAACAACAAAAAGCCATGGTCTTACTTCATTGAGTATTTTTTTCTCACACTCTGTGCTCTTAGCTGAGCCCATTTGGAAGAAAATATCCACACTGCTGATTGTCTTTGCTTAAGTTTATGACCCCTCACCTTCAGGAAACCCCTAGTTGACCTGAAAGACCTACCAGTTCATTCACTCTCCCATTCCAGCGCCTTCTCCCCCTGGCTACTCAGTCGATGGCCTTGCTTCCTGTTTTATTGAAGCTGTAGAAGCACTCAGAAAAGTCCACCAATTGCCATCACTATATCCACCAGCCTACTGGCATCTGTGCCCACATTCCCTGGCTTTCTTCCTGTTGCCGTAATGGGGTGGTTTAAGAATACAGTCAGGCCTGGTGGCTTACACCTGTAATCCCAGCACTTTGGGAGGCCGAGGTGGGCAGATCACAAGGTCAGGAGATAGAGACCATCTTGACCAACATGGTGAAACCCCGTCTCTACTAAAAATACAAAAATTAGCTTGGCATGGTGGCACGTGCCTGTACCTGTCGTCCCAGCTACTTGGGAGGCTGAGGCAGAAGAATAGCTTGAACCAGGGAGTTGGAGGTTGCAGTGAGCCGAGATCACGCCACTGCACTTCAGCCTGGCGACAAAGCGAGACTCAGTCTCAAAAAAAAAGAATATGTGCACAAACTCTTTGACATGGCTGCCTTTAAAAAGTGGAGCCTAAAATCTCTTCCCTAGACTGGGGACTCAATGACTTAGTCCTAAAAAATAGAATGTGAAGGTGCTGAAGCTGTGTGACTTCCCAGGCTAGGTTGTAAAAGCACTGAGGTTTCTGCCTTGTTCTTTCTTGGGTCACTTGCTCTGGGGAAAAGTGCTGTATCGTGAATCCATGCAAGTAGCCCTATGAAGGAGTCTATCTGTGAGGAGCTGAGGCTTCCCACCAGCAGTCAACGTGAGCTTGCCAGTCATGGGAGTGCGCAGTCTTGGAAGCAGACCCTTGGCTCCCAGACAAGCCTTCTAATGGCTGTGGCCTTGGCCAGCATCTTCACTGCAACCTCGTAAGAGATCTTGGGTCAGAACTACCCAACTTAGATGCTGCTAAATTCCTGACCAACATATGTTGTGTGAAATAATAAAGGTGGGTTTTTCAAGCCACTAAAGGGGGCTATTTGTTATACGGCACTAGATGACTGACACAATACAAAAGAATTGCCTGTGATTCCACCATAGGCAAACACTTTCCCTGTACCTAAGGTTCTAGCCCCTCTTACCAAATCAAAAACATTGTCCCCTTTCACTCCTGCATCACCAGCATTTTCCTCTTCAGTGGATCATTACCGTCAGCAGGCCAACATGCTGTATAATAGATCCCATCAAAAACTGCCTCTACCTACAACTGCCTTCTAGCTACAGCCCTATTTGTGTTTTTTTAATTTCTTTTTTTTTTTTTATTTTTTTTCTTTGTTGCTCCAGCAAGCCCTATTTCTTTTATCCTCTTCATAGCAAAATCCCTCAAATGGAAGTTGACGCTTTCCGTGTCTGCTTTCTCTTCTTTGGTTCTCTACCGAACCCTCAAAAGATCTCAACACTAAGAGTCAGTGTTCCCATTTTGTTTAACCACTCAGCAGCATTTGACATCTTTGATCACTCCCTCCTCCATGAAATACTTGTTTTGCTTTCTTTCTGGGACTTTCCTTCTTTTGGCTCGCCTTCTACTTTGCTGAGCGTTCCTTCCCAGGTTTTCTGCTGGTTTTCTCTCATCTTCCTGACCCCTAATTGTCAGAGTGTTTCAGGGCTCCGTCCATAGGTCGATTTTCTTTCCCAAGATACTTGCCATTATGATGACTGCCTTCTGTGATGACTGCTTGGATCCACATTGCTCATCACCCCTGCGCAGGTCAGGATTCTGAGCGTTCAATTCCTGCGTGAATCAACTGGCAGCACACTTAGTCTGTGCCTCTGCCAATCCACATCCAAGTAATTTATTACTTTAAAAAACTAGTGAAATCAGTTATTTCGATACATTAAGACCACAGTCACAACCGATGTAAGATTGTTTTTATTCTTTTTCAACTGTTTGAGTTGATGTTAGGTAGACTACTGTCTTAATTCAGGCTGCTCTAACAGAAATACCATAGATGAAGTGGTTTAAGCAACAGAAATCTGTTCTTCACAGTTCTGGAGACTGAGAGGTCCAAGATCAAGGGACCAGCAGATCTGGTGTCTTGGGAGGGTTCACTTCCTGGTTTGCACATGGTCATCTTCCGCTGTATCCTCAGTGAGCTTGCCGGTGCTGTGAGTGTGCCATCTTGGAGGCAGATCGTTAGCTTCCAGGCAAGCCTTCTGATGGTTGCAGAGAGAGGCAAAGCAAGCTCTCTTGTGTCATTTTTATAAGGATATTAATCCCGTTCATGAGAGCTCTACCCTCATTACCTAATTACTTCCCAAATACCCCACCTCCTAATACCGTCGCATTGAGGATTAGAATTTCAACATATGAATTTTAGAGAGCCAGAAACATTCAGTTTGTAGTAACTGCCTTTAGTCAGAATCTCTGTCTATCCTGTGAATCATGGAATGTTCAGGGCTATCCTGTGAATCATGGGAAGTTCAGGGTTATCCTGTGAAACACGGGATGTGCAGCAGCATACCTGGCCTCTCCCTATGAGATGCCAGCAGTTAGCAATGCCCCAGTTGTGATAATCAAAATGTTTCTAGACATTGCCAAAAAATCACTCTCAGTTGAGACCTACTGCCTTAGGGGTGTGTGTGTGTGTGTGTGTGTGTGTGTGTGTGCGTGCGTATGCAGGTTGATAGGTTGAGAGATTTATTCAGTATTGATACAGAGGGGAAATGGCTAGCATTAAACAAATCCCTCTTAGGCTAGTGAATTACAGCTTTTAGTTTCTATGCTTATGTTGAGGATGGGTGTCACTGCTACAAAGACCAGTCCATTGGCAGAGATTTGAGAGGGCATCTGGAAATAAGGGGCTAATAAAAGGCAAAGCTAGCAAGGCTCCACCCAGATCAGCAAGTACCATATGCATACATCCCTGTATTATCATACCACGACACTGTTGTGGAATGATTTCTTCCTGTTTCTTTAAAATGCTGTTAGCAACTCAAAGGCAAGAACCACCCTCTGGCACAGTTCCTAGAGCCTAGCTGGTGTTCGGCAGTTTTTGTCTGACACTGAATGTGGTGGGCACTACCCTACCCCATCCATGTCCAAGGCATGGGGATAGGATCACCCCACTCTTTCTTCCACACACAGCTCCCTGACTGCATGGGCTCCCCTCTTGAAACCTGCCTTCGGCTTTTGTTTTAGCCAGATTCATTCAGAAGCCCTTCTATTTTCTGTGCTCTTCTATTTGAGAATTAATTCTTCACTTGGTAAGGATCTATGTATGCCCCAAGTACACCCGAAGGTTAGCTAGACAAGAGAATGTTCATAGCCCTCTGAGGAACCCAGCTAGTAAGACAATGGTATTCTACAGGAGAAGATACTAGCAAACCCCATTCGTCCACCACCACTAGTCATAACCCCCCAGTAGCTAATAGAAACCTTGTGTACCACGGATACAAGGATAGTTGGGGCTGGGAGTCGTTGCTAGGAGGAAAAGAGGCACATTGCTCTCATAAAGCTTGACCAAATATTTAAAAGTACGTCATGGAATGTTAGGGCTAGAAAGAACCATGGAAGATGCGTTCTCTAGTCCTTCTTTCTACAGATGAGAGCTGTCTCCAATGCCCAGGGAGGGGCGAATCCTCAGAGGTCAAACGGAATTTGAGTAGCACAGCCCTGACAAGAACATGCCCTTGGCTCTTGATTCAGCTCCTTTCCACCTCACCGTGCCGCCCTAGCTGGCAGATACGGCAACTTCAGGAGACATCCCTCTGAAAGAAGGACGAGCTCAACCCTGTGGCAGAGCTCCGTCCCACCTCAGCCACCCCAGCCCACCCCCCAACCTTGACTCAGAGCACAGTGGCTCTTTGCATCCTTGGACAGTTTCGACTTCCATCTGCATCGATTAAACCTTGATCTCATTTATTATCTCAGGAAATGGTCTCAAGGTCACAGGGCTGGAAATTTAATTATGGTAGCAGTATATTAAGTGGCACATTTAAAGATGCTGAATTGTGGTAATTAATTTTTTGGATGGTGGTCTCGGAGGAACGGGTTTTCTCCACACTGGGTGTTCGGCATCCATCATGGCCATTGAGCTTGGCAGCTGTCTTTTAGCTTTAAACTGCCTCGTTATTCATCTTTTATGACTAGCCTTTAAAAACACTAGGCGCCGATACCCCCTTTTATTGTAATATATGTGTGCGATGGGAACGGAGCCATACTTCACCTTTGCTATAAAACACGAACCAAGGGTGCCAGCAGCTACCTAAGCTGGCCTCTAAATTGAGACAACAATTACCCTTCGCTGACATCTAGTGTCAAGGCATGAGATATAGCCAAAGCTCTGAATCCATTGGCCTGGAAAACGTATACTTCCCAGTGATAAAGCCTGTCTCACCCACTAGGCTCCAGCCCCAGCTGGGAGGAAGGGAGCAGAGGGATTAACTTGATCTGACTATTGACTTTGCTGGGGCGCTGGGTTATCCAAGGGGGCACCCGTCTGCCAAGGCCTGAAAGAGCTTGTAATGTTTAACGAAGGGACAGTCATTAAATGTGTTTGGTTCAGATATTAGGCTCAACGAGCCTGCGTGGCACTTAATAGAGAGGTGGGGAAATAAGAATTAAATTAGAGAGATTCATTAAAGAAATTGGCCTGGAGCCCGAGAATGACTGGTTGTCAGAAAGAGCTGCCAGGAGTTAGGAGCTCATCCAGTCAGGGAAACTCAGACTGGGTTTAGGTTTTAAATTCCAGAATGCCACTATAAAATAGGTTTAAATATTGATCAGCCTTTATGAAGAAAGGGATAACCATAAAAACTGGCTCATGGATAGAAATTCTTTTTCTCAGAAAATCCGTGTCCTCACTGGGCATGGTGGCTCACATCTGTAATCCCAGCACTTTGGGAGGCTGAGACGGGTGAATCACGTGAGGTCAGGAGTTCGAGACTAGCATGGCCAACATAGTGAAACCCCATCTCTACTAAAAATATAAAAATTAGCTGGGCATGGTGGCTCACACCTGTAAGCCCAGCTACTTGGGAGGCAGGAGAATCGCTTGAACCTGGAAGGTGGAGGTTGCAGTGAGCTGAGATAGCACCACTGCACTCCAGCTTGGGCAACAGAGTCAGACTCTGCCTCAAAAAAAAAAAAAAAAAAAAAAAAAAAAAAAAAAACCAGAAAATCATGTCTTTTGCCTCCCAAAGTATAAGAGCACAGTGTTTATACCCTTTCAAAGCACAGATCCCGATTTTTCCCTTCTTCAGGTCGAGTTTGCCCTACCCTCAAGTCCAAGATTTTTTATCCTGGGCAATACTGATATTTTGGCCGGGAGGATTCTTGGCCATGGAGGGTTGAGGGGCTGTCCAGTGCATTGCAGGGCGTCTAGCAGCATCCCTGGCCTCTCATCACTAAATGCCAGTAGCCCCCTCCCCCAGTTGTGAGAACTAAAAATGTTGTCAGATACTGTCATCTATCCTCTGGAAAGTCAAATGACTCCTGATTGAGAACCTCTGGTCTGTTCCAACCTCAGGAGGCAGGTTCAAACCTCTAAACTGACCTGCCAGCAGGGCCGGGCCTTGGATGGAGAGGGCAGTGTTGGCCACGCAGATATGAGCTGCCCTCACAACTGGCCTGGTGACCCCTGGTGCCTGACTGTGACCTCCACTTGGTTTCCTGGCCAGTGTGTTGGAGCTCGGCTTGCTTAACTCTCACTCTTTGACCACAGCTCCAAGTCCTGACCATGCGCATCCTGCGATCTCATGATCTCATTTTGGTAGCACAGAGTCCTCACGCCAGCTCACGTGTCCCCGCCCATGTGTCTCCTGCTGGGGATTCCATGGGAACCAAGGCCATCAGAAGCTCTGATCATCATAGAATTTACATGCTAGTGATAAGAGATAGCCAATAAACATATCAGTAAATACGCCAGTTGCAGATGATGATAAGTGCAATGAAGAAAGTAACTCAGGTAATTGGACAGAATGCAGAGGGGAGGGTGGGCTACGCTAGCTGTGGTCAGTAAAGGCATCAGAAGAGAACCATAAAGAAGAGAACCAGAAAGTGAACAGCGAGAAGGTGGTCCTAATGTGGTGTCCCTGCCATTACAGCAGGCTTTAAGAAGAAACTTAGTAAGATCATAATATACACAGAGTAAAGTGTCTAAATCTTAACTGTACATCTATATAAATACGTACACACACAAATATCTACCATGCAGCTCACGCTGTACAATGTTTCCATCACAGAAGGCCCATTTCTATGCCTTCTCCGCTGTCACTACACACCCCCAGAGATAACTGTTCTGACTTTGGTCGCCATTGATTCATTTTGTCAGCAGGCTGCATTATATTTTATTGTTATTTTGTTTTTCTAGGAAACCAGATAGGTCTTCTATACCACCAACTTTTCGTAAATTCTCATAAGCCTCTAGTTTCTTATCAGGCTCAAAGGGGCCACTGCAGCTCCCCTGGGACACTAAAGGACCCAGTAGGATGGAACCCGTGTCACCAGGCCTCCTCAGGTTAATCCAACCCTGGCTGATGCAGCGATGCCTGGAGGGAGGAGACTCAAGGGAAGACAGAGTCTCTGTGCTTTCATCCCTGCTGGCTTCCTTCTTGTTTGCTGAACAAACACTCCAGCCAGAGAGAGTAGCAGAAAAACACCAGGCTCTGCCAAACCCCCGTTAATCAGTGAGGCTGTAACAAATCACAGGATGAAGCCGATGACACATCAATTACACTAAAAACCAAGGGCGTCTACGGGAATTGGCAATGAGGCGCAAGACCTCTGGAGTCACCCACCCCCAGCCGGGCGAGATCCGAGGCCTGAACGCGCTGCTGTTCATCGGCCCAGCTGTGGGGTGATGGCTCAGAGGTAAGTGGGTGACTGTAGTGTAAGAAATGTTTCATGCCCACAGTGGTCTAAGCGAAGATGCCAACTCAGGTCTACGTGGGCCATGCCTGGTGTATTCTTCTTTAAGCCAATGCTGGTTTTTCACAGAACTTAGTTATAATGAAGGGAAATGATCCAGAAAGTGGACAATTGCTTCTACCTCTGCCGTTGACTAACTAGAAACTTGGCCAACCGAGTTCACCACTTGGTGTCACAGTTTCTGTAGCTGCTACATGAAGATTATAATACATGCATTACTACCTCATTGAAGCATCATCATACATAGATACATACTCATATACGTACACACACACATGTGGCTCAAGAGAGACAGACATTTAGGGGTGATTATATGTGAGTTGGTATTTTTTTCTCACCCATTGACAACCATTAAATGCTTCCGCTATGTGAAAGGCCTTCACTTCCCTGAAGGAGCTCATAATGCAGAAAAGAAGACAGGCTAGAATTGGAAATGAGAAATCCACACGCAGGCATCCAGCAAAAGCTACGTACATTATAGTCCTCCAAGCTGCGAGTTCCCCAAAGAATGGGCTCCCGTTGCATTGGTCTTTGAATTCCAAGAAGCAGTTGGTGCTTGAGACCCAGAAGGACTGTATTTCTTAGACTGATCTGGGGCAGTGTTGTATGAGGTGTAGTAAAACTCTTCAGCCCTTTGCCCATCATGTTTCCTTCCCCCTTTACCCATTGTCCTAGGATTCCATGGACAAGGGAATGGAGCAGAGAAAAAGAAGGACATACATGAGAAGAAACAAAGTGAGCAGAAGTAAAAAGTCTGCTAAATCCGGGACAGTGTGCTGTGACTGGTTCTGCCAGTGCCACACTTAGGGTCCAGCACCTGCTCACGGTCTCACGGGCAGTTAATGAAGCCAGACTAGCCCTCACGTCTTCGAGTTGCAGTCTGCTTCTTTTTCACAGGAGATAGCTCACTAAATCAGAGTTCTTAGCTGCAAGCAACGCCTACTAATGTGGGCTGATATAGGAGGAAAAGAGTTGGTTAAAAAGATATTGCCAGGCAGAAATCACCGGTAGACATTAAAATCATATGGTGAAAAGTATTTATTTATTTTTAATTTTTTTTTCCTGAGACTGAGTTTTGATCTTGTCATCCAGGCTGAAATGCAATGGCACAATCTCCACTCACTGCAGCCTCTTCCCCACCCCTGGTTCAAGGGATTCTCCTGCCTCAGCCTCCCAAGTAGCTGGGATTACAGGCATGCACCACAATGCCCGGCTAATTTTGTATTTTTAGTAGAGATGAGGTTTCTCCATGTTGGTCAGGCTGGTCTCGAACTTCTAACCTCATGTGATCCGCCCGCCTCAGCCTCCCAGAGTGCTGGGATTACAGGCATGAGCCACCAAAACCAGCCAAAAAGTATTTAAAGATATTCATGGGTGGCAAAGCACAGATTACGTACTACGAGATTACTTGTAAACATGAAAAATACACATTTACAGTGGAGAAATCTGGCAGTGATCATCCTAACCAAGTGACCAAACATACTACCCCCAGGGGTGAAACCCCCTTTCAGTATGTGATGTGTATTAATACAAGCCCGCTTACGAAATATGTGTTCCAAAAAAATGTTAACCTGAATTTAATCAGGCGTCTAGTCCTCATTTAAGATTTACAGGAAATACAAGGAGAGCAATGAATAAATTAAACAGGAAACTATTAGACTAATCAGGAATGTAGAGCAGCCTATAAGACATCTGTTTTACCCTTCAAAAAGTCAATGTCATGAATAAATTGTTAAAAGAAAGACTGTAGACTAAAAGAAAATAAACTTCAATAGTGAACCTGGATCAGATCTTGCCTTGAAGAGAATAGTTCTAAAAGTTATTCTCCAACTGGAAAAATTAAGATATGGGTGTACTCCAGAGAGTATTACGATATTGATCATTTTCTTAGGTTTCATAGCAGTGTTGTGATTTTGTGAGAGATTACACTTACTTTTAGGAGATGTATTTTGACGTATTTAGGAGCTAGGTGTCAAGAGGTCAACAACTTTCAAGTGGTATTTCAAAAATAAGAAAAAAATTAGAAATATAAACAGACAAGCAGTGAGGGATAAAGTCAATATAGTAAAAGGTTCCAATTGTTGAAGCTAGGTGGAGATAATACACGTGTTCAACTGAGGGGTGGGGAAAAATACTGAGTAACTTAGATAACTGGGCAAAGGGTTGCAGGACCAGGACTGAGGCTCAGCTTTCAGGAGCGAGGCCTCAATCACCCTGCGCAAATGGCCAGGCGAAAGCGCGGCATTGCTACCCTAAACACCAGAGGGCGCTGCCTCTCCTCTGTCCCCAGTGCCGCTTCTGCGGGGAAATCCACGGTTGCCTCTGCTGCACCAAACGCTACACACCTGCGTCGTCTTCTCCACCAGCAAAAATGGAAACCCTGCGCAAAGCCTTTTTCTCCAACCGCTAAGATGACTCAAAGACTCCCACTGGTACATCTGATTGGCGGAGCCTAGTTCTCAGGCGGGCATCTTTGCTGCACAGTAAGCTAGAAATTGGCATATTATTGATGCTTTTCTTGGTGAGGCTAGCAATAGATGATCAGTAACCTTCAACATGATAGGTGTCAGCTGTGGAGAAAAATGATGTGTGTGAAATAGTCCAGGGTCCAGACCCTTTTCAAGCACCTATCTCGTGTGACTGTAGCATACTTCAATATAAGAATTTTTACTTTCATGCCCGTAATCCCAGCATTTTGGGAGGCCAAGACAGGCAGATAACTTGAGCCTGGGAGTTGGAGACCAGCCTAGCAACATGACAAACCCCATCTCTACAATCTAAAAAGATTAGCCAGGCATGGTCATGTGTGCCTGTGGGCCCAGCTACTTAGGAGTCTGACGTGGGAGGATGTCTTGAGCCCAGGAGGTGGAGGTTGTAGTAAGCTGAGATCATGCCACTGCTCTCCAGCCTGAGCAACAGAGCCAGGCATTGTGTAAAAAAATATTTTTTTTCCAGTTTTATATGTAGCATAGATTTAATGTTGAGTCCTGGATGCAGAAGTTTATTTATGAACCAATTGTAGGATGTATTTATTTGGGCATATTACCCTGTTTGATTATGTTACTTTTTTGGTTGTTTTCTTTCAGGCATAGATGTCCATAAGCTGAAATCCATTATGAGGCTGGGTATGGTGGCTCCTGCCTGTAATCCCAGCAGTTTGGGAGGCCAAGGCTGGAGGATAACTTTAGGTCAGGAGTTCAAGACCAGCCTGGCCAACATGGTAAAACTCTGTCTTTTCTGAAAATACAAAAATTAGCCAGGCATGGAGGCACACAACTGTAGTCCCAGCTAGTAGGGAAGCTGAGGCAGTAGAATCACTTGAACCTGGGAGGTGGAGGTTGCAGTGAGCCGAGATCATGCCACTGTACTCCAGCCTGAGCAACAGAGTGAGATTCCGTCTCAAAAAAAAGAAAAAAGAAAAGTAAAAGAAATGCATTAGGATTATTATTGTTCACAATGTTTCAAAAATAAACTCTCTTTCATCAGAATGCATAATCAAGACATTGCATAGGGGACATTTTTAAAAAACTCTTTATGTTTTATCCATTGAAAATTTGAGGTGGATAGTGAAAGTCTTCCTGGCAGTTAGTGAGAGATTCAAATACAAATGAATTCATATTTGCCATGACTGAATATTAATATCCATTAGCACATTTTATATTGATAAATTCAAAAAGGGAATTCACGGTGTTCTCTCGGAGAGCGCTGGGAAGTAACTTTGACCCCTTCATTTGTCATCATTGTAGGGAAGAGCTATGGCCACAACTTATCATTTGTTTGCGGCAGTAAATACAGCAAAGAAAACGTGGGGTGGCACAGTGAGGCTGCTGGTCCTCCTTCATGTTCCCCATCTTAGCTGTTTGTAACACCATAGGTCCAGATACTCATGCCACAATCCTAGGCAGAAGGGCAAGAGAGTGCCAGTGAGCAAGAGAGGGTCAAACTCACTTTCATAGCAAACCCACTCTCACAGTCACGAGCCCTAATCCCCTCTTAAAAGTCATGAGACCTAATCACTTCTTAACGTTCTCACCTCCCAACACTAATGCATCAGGTTTCCAACACATGAAGTTGGGCAGACACATTTAAACCGTAGCACTAGGTGTGCTCTGTGCTCTCATAGCAGCCTCTGTCTTTCTTATTTTCATCTATCACATTTTGGAATGCACATATATTGGTGCAATTGTTCTATTATTTCCCACCAGACGGGCAACGCTTTGAAGGCAGAAACTGTGTTTCAACTCCTTTTGTGTCCTCAGTTCATAGCACGAAGCCTAGATATATAAGGTGCTAAGTAAATACTTGAATTTTAAACATATAAATGAATGAATGAATGAAAGCAACTACAGTCTAGTCAGAAAGGGATGAGAAAGCCCAGAAAACATTCAGATGACATCATGTGTTGGAGACTGTTTTTGAACCAGGGCTGGGTGATCTGATCTCCTCTCCCCAGACCCGAGGCTGGGCTGATCAGTTCACATACAGGTAAGTTCAAAGACTTGAAAGGCATGTCTGAGGAGCCACGAAAACTGACTTGCAGACCTTGCTGAGATCTCAATCCAAACAGATTTCCATGACTGAAATCCTCATAGCCACCTCCCCTGAATTGCACTCAACTTTTCAAAATGAGATTTTATGGGAACTGATTGTGATTAGATAAATGGGTGACTTCGCTAATGTATAATACAATTTTCAATTACAGCATATGTATAATAATTTATATTTCTTGTTTGATGGTGTGATATTTATGTGACATATTCTGAATGAGACCCGGCTGCTGTTTACATAATGATCTTGCTTTTCTCTTAGAGGAGATCTCCTTTTCAATTTTCATTTTGTGCAGCAAGGTATTGTCATCCCAAGATAAACATTGTATATTATAGAATGTGCGGGTAAGAAATATCAATAAAGTAATAATCTAGATGGGTTTTAATAATTCTTATTTATACCACTGAATTAGATAACAGGGAGGTTCACCTTTCATAAAATGTTGGAATAAAAATGTCCCTAAAATTATAGTAAATTTTTTGTGATCTACTGGCTCTGTGATCACTCTTGTGGCAAAATGCTGTTAAATAGCAAAAATCAATGTTTTATTGAATATATTTGAACATTAACATAATATTCACAGAATGCCGCTCTGAAGCTGGAACAGTATCACTGGAATATGTCTTTTTTCTAACCTTTAAGACTAGGTCTACATGAAGCAACGACTTTTATGCATTTAACTCCAAATGTCTTTCTGCAAATTCCTGGCTAGAGATGGCTAATGAATAAGAGATCAAATAACTCCCAATCAAGAGCTGTCCAGGCTGGCCACAGTGGCTCATTCCTGTAATCCCAACACTCTGGGAGTCTTAGGCAGGCAGATTACTGGAGGTCAGGAGTTTAAGACCAGCCTGACCAACATGGCAGAATCTCATCCCTACAAAAAATACCAAAATTAGGTGGGTGTGGTGCCCGGCATCTGTAATGCCAGTTACTCAGTAGGCTGAGGCAGGAGAATCACTGGAACCCAAAAGGCGGAAGTTTCAATGAGCCAAGATCATGCCACTGCACTCCAGCCTGGGTAATAGAGCAAGACTCCATCTAAAAAAAAAAAACAACCAAAAACAACTTTCCAGACAGAAAACTCTTCTTAAAATAGCAAGCTGGGGAATAGGGAAGAAGAGCACAAAGGAGCCAAGCAGCAGGCTATAGTACCCATGATTTTGAACCTAAGGAACCACATTTGCACACAGAGAGAGAGCGACGGCCAAGCAGATACCTCAGCTCTTCACCCTGCTTCAGCCAGAGAAGCTCTCCTTTTGGCCGTTTTTATGTTGGTGTTCCCAGTAAGAATTGATTTAAAAAGGAGAAATGGCGCCGGGCACGGTGGCTCAAGCCTGTAATCCCCGCACTTTGGGAGGCCGAGGCGGGTGGATCACGAGGTCGAGAGATCGAGACCATCCTGGTCAACATGGTGAAACCCCGTCTCTACTAAAAATACAAAAAATTAGCTGGGCATGGTGGCGCATGCCTGTAGTCCCAGCTACTCAGGAGGCTGAGGCAGGAGAATTGCTTGAACCCAGGAGGCGGAGGTTGCGGTGAGCCGAGATCGTGCCATTGCACTCCAGCCTGGGTAACAAGAGCGACACTGTGTCTCAAAAAAAAAAAAAAAAAATTAAATAAATAAATAAATAAATAAATAAAAAGGAGAAACGGCTAGTTTTAAGACTTTGCAAAAACACTTAATGGTGAAAAGAGAACTATTCTAGAGCTCAGCCCTCTGACACCCATTTACACATTTATAACATAAAGAGTTTGCATCTGACAGCTTCTAGCGTTCACCTCTTCCACAATTCATGCTGCTTTATTCCAGGCCAAATGCTAGTGTAGACATGGCTGGTATTTGGCATAACAATCTAATTATGCCATGTTATCAAACAGCATGCCTGCCTCCCTTGTAATGTAACAAAAGAAGTAAAACATCCAGGCATGGAACCAGCAATATATCAATGGCACTGGCTTCAGTTATAAAATGCTCGCTTTAGCATGGATCGCTGGAAAATATTCAAATAGTCCTCATAGTTTCTAGGGTACAGGGTGAAATACATTTCTCAAGACACATCTGCGTTCGGATTAGCCCAACACTATATTAAGTTACAAATAAACCTATAATTTTACCATAATTAAGAAACATTTCAGAATAATTTCAGATAGTGTTCTAGTTATAATTTATTCCAGCAGTAAGCAATTCGTTGAGTTTCTCCATTCTGGAAATAAATAAAAACTCACCAGCTAAATAAATTATGGGAAAATTTAAAAATCAAATAAACAGTCATTAAAATGATCTAAATATATAGTTGTTAGCATGTGAAAATGTCCAAAATATATTAAGTGGAAAATCAAATAACAAAGCAACATATGCAATATTATTTGATTTGGGGAAAAAAATCATAAGTACATATAAGCACAAAGAAAAAAGTTTGGGTCCAGATGGGGTGGGTCACAGTTATAATCCCAGCACTTGGAAGAGGCTGAGGTAGGAAGATCACTTGAGGCCAGCAGTTTGAAACCAGCCTCGGCAACATAGCAAAACCCCATCTCTACAAAAACTAAAAGTATAAAAAACTGTGGGCGTGGTGGTACAGGCCTACATTCCTAGCTACTTGAGAGGCCAAGGTGGGAGGATCTTCTGAGCCCAAAATGTTGAGGCTGCAGTGAGCCATGATTATGCCACTGCATTCCAGCCTGGGCAACAGAGCAAGACCCCATCTCAAAAGAAAAAGAATAAAGAAAAAAATTTGAAAGAGAGCCATAGCTATCTCTGGATAGCAGGATACTCAGTGGTTATAATTTCCTTCTTTGTTTACCTTCTAGTGTACTGAATTTTTTAGCGAGAGTTTGTTGAAATTGGGATCGGAAGGTCAATTTTGGAAAGAGAAAATCTCACTCGTTTCTTGATCTCATATATTGCTTTTAAAATACACAAATGACAGCTTCTTAGAAATAGTGTTCTATCAAGAATCAGCCAGCTTTCTCTGTAAAGGGCTAGATGGTAAATACTTTAGACTTCGGGGCTTTACATCCTTTTGCAAATTATATGCTTAGGCTTTATGTCCCCATCCAAGTCTCCTCTTGCATTATAATCCCCATCATCTCCATATGTGACAGGAGAGACCTGGTGGAGGTAATTGAATCATGGGGCAGATTCCCCCAATCTGGTCGTGATAGTGAGTTTTCACAAGACCCATTGGTTTTCTAAGTGTTTGGCAGTTCCTCCTGTGTTCATTCTTCCTCCAGCCGCCTTATGAGGAAAGCGCCTTGCTTCCCCTTCGCGTTACACCATAATTTGTAAGTTTCCTGAGGCCTCCACAGCCGGTCATAACTGTGAGTCAGTTAAACCTCTTTTCTTTATAAATTACCCAGTCTTAGGTAGTTCTTTATAGCAGTGTGAAAATAGACTGAGTAGCCATTCAACTTTGCCATGATAGCATAAAGCCAGCCATAGACAATAGGTAAATGAATGTGCATGACTGTGTCCTGGTAAAACTTTGCAAAAAAAGGAGGCAGCCCACAAATCATAGTTTTCCAGTCCCTAGGATAGTAGAAGGTGCCTGGGCTTTAGCAATAGAGAGACGAGGGTCTTAATCCTCGCTCCACAGTATGTTGCTGCGTAACGACCAGGAGACATGGTTTCCTTGTGTATACAATGGGAAAAACACCTCCCACCTTGAAGACTTGTGTGAGAAAGTCCATCGCACAAAACTGTGCACATAATCATTGGTTATGTCCAGCTGAGTCTGAATTCCAGGTTTATCCCTTCTGCACCCCCTCTGTACTTTTTTTTATTTGAAGAGGGCTATCTGCCTATTACAGCCTTTATTTCCCTGGAAACAAAAAGGAATAAGTACAAATCACTGAATTTTGGATTTGAATATTATATTTAAGAAATATATTTAAATACAGAACATGAAAGCTGCCCTGCCATCTCTACTTATCACTTCCCAATTTTCCACTTCTGCCTGCTCCTAATTGTCAGGAAGAAGTGGCCTGGGCTGCTCCAGCCATGGTGTCTGAACAAATGAAAGTGATTCCAGATAAAGACTTAGTTAGAAAACCCAGGTCTCCTCAGGAGATCAAAACCTGGGGTGAGAATAGTTAAAGATAGAAGGGGAGGCTATATTCAAAGATGATTCTGTATACTAGAACATGATAAACAAATTACATTCCACAAATAGTTATTTCCCAGATGTTTGGGTAAATAGATGACCTCTCGACATTTGTCATCTAGAGCTACTTGTAGCATAATGACATGTTTCTGTGAGAGGATGGACGCGATGATGATTTATTCATCATTATGGGGTGATGCTGGGGAAGGAAGGATAGGCAGACAGGCAGAAGAGTGGTGCAGGAGGTCTTTTAGAGTATGCTGCATTTGAACTAGGTCTAGATGGGGCTCACTAGCTAATCAAAGAGGAAGGGATGTGTCCGGAAGAAGAACGGGTGCAAGGGAAGTTTGGAGGTGTGGAACCTGCCAGATTTGGGGAAGGGCAAATCGTTTTTTGTGTCTGGAATGTGGGGGGCTGTGGAGTTAGGGTTCAAGAACCAAGAAGACAGAAGGAAGACATTATAAAAGGTCTCTAGTTGGCCAAAGAGTTTGAACATGATCCTGCTTGCAGTGAAGTTGACAAGAGCTGACTTAGAGTTTTAAAAGATAACTTCACACATGTAGTCAGGAGGTAGACGTCACTGCTGTCATTAAGGGAACTGGAGAAGGCCGTGGCAAACCTTTTTTTTTTTTTTTCAATAAGTAAATTGTGCCAAATACTGTTCTCAGTGCTTTCCACACATCGACGCCTTGATCCTCACAACAGCCTTCTGAAGTTGGTTCTCTCATTTTACAGGCAAGGGAACTAAGGCACAGAGAGGTTAAGTAACTTGTCTGAGGTCACACAGTGGTGGGAGCAGGATAAAATCCCCAGCAGTTTGGCCTCAGTGTTTGTGCTCAAAATCATCTTTCCTCTCCTGAGCGCTGTGCCCCGGGCCCCATGTGAATTCATGGTAACTCCTCAGCAAATGCCGGTGCTGGCCTAACTTCCCCCTGCTCTGTCGTCTCTCAGTAATGAAGGTGCCTTTTCAGCACCATCCCAGCATTTGTCTTGCTTGACCTGCTGGAGGTCAGAGAAGAGGACAAGGAGTAGTCACTTTTCCTTTATTCTCCTTCCATTTGCAGTGTGCAAAATGGTGCCAACAGGACAGAGCCTAGGGCTTTAGGGAAGATACTTAAATATACATGCTTTGATATTTATATATCGGTTTTGGTCGGTGAATATTATTTTATTCTGTGAGCCACCCTTTAAAAGAAACCCTTCATACTATTATAGAACACTTTTGACATGAGTCTGTAAAATTAATTCAGACAGTCTGCCAAAGCCACCAGTGTTAATTAATGACTTACTATAACCTCCAGTTTTATTAGGTGTATATTTCTAGTCTATTGACATGTATATTAATACTGGCCTGTGAATAAACTGACAGTTCTTAAATGATATGAGATAAACTTGTTTTCTCACGAGGAATTCACTTTTGCCTTGAACTGATAGTTAAATGATTATTAGTTCAGTAAATTATGACTTCAATGTTTTTTTGATCCCTTTGCAATAGAAAGTCCGGATTTCATTTCTTGATGAAGTAATGCTTCGGATGAGTTTTTTTTAGTTAATCTCATGCTCTAGCAAGTAAGACTCTTAGCTTTATAGCCATAAACTTTCCAAGTGGAAAAACATTCACTAAGGGTCTGCTGGTTTTCTTTTTTAGTAATATCCAACCCTGGTTTAACAACATCCCACAATATTTCTAATATTTTGAAGGATGTGTTAAATATATGTATGCACATATACATCACAGCAAAATTAATTGGAATCCTCTCTAATGTGTACTAAAATGCTTATAGTAGATTTAGAGTGAGATTAGATATTAATAAAATAAACAATGTGGGTCTTACATCAATGGAAAGTAGCTGGACAGTCCACTGTCTAATTTGAAACAATCTGCAACATTCCCCAAAAAGGGGGCGCCAGGTGTGCCCTGGTTTCTATCTGTGTATTTCACAGGCAAGGTCTGGTTGAGATGTGTTGGTAGAAGCAAAAAGTATTCGGTTACTGCTCAGTTACCAAATTCCTAGACCTTTTTTCCCAAATTCCTTGCCTTTTTGAAAGGTAAACTTTGAAATTAATATGTCACTCAAAGTCACCATGAAGATAACATAAGAAGCTAAAATTTATCATCTGAAGTGAACTCAGACAGTCTGATCGAGGCTACAGTTGGTAAAAAAGTCAACTGCTTAGGGCTTACATTGTATTTAAAGGTTATGCTCAAACACAATTGAAGACTATGGTTTTCCCATGTTGCTGATAAAGGGTAGTTGGTAATTGTTTCCTAGTTGAAGTGGCGCCACCGTGTGGCAATAGCATGACACAGTTGACAGTTCACTCAACCACGTCGTTTCAAAATTACGTTTGACTTTTTTTCATTTTGGAACATTTGTATTATTTCAAATTTTCTGCATAAAGAGTGAACCAAGGCCGGGTGTGGTGGCTCACACCTGCAATCCCAGCACTTCGGGAGGCCGAAGCAGGTGGATCACCTGAGGTCAGGAGTTTGAGACCAGCCTGGCCAACATGAAACCCCATCTCTACTTAAAATACAATATTTAGCTGGGCATGGTGGTGCATGCCTGTAATCCCAGCTACTCAGGAGGCTGAAACAGGAGAATCGCTTGAACTGGGGAGGGGGACGTTGCACTGAGCCGAGATTGTGCCACTGCACTCCAGCCTGGGCGACAGCGCTAGACTCCATTTCCAAAAAAAAAAAAAAGTAATTCAATTTATACATTTTTATAATGTTATTTCAAATTACCATATTCAAGTTCACATGAAATGTGAATGTGCTGTGTTTTTGTATAGCCGTATGTATAGCATGTAAGAGAATGTACCTTGGAGCCAGTTAGCCTAAGTTCAAATCTCAGCTGTGCAACTCACTCTGTGTATAAAATAATATTGAGCAAAGTATCCAGGCCTTCCAAGTCTCAGCTTTCTTATCCGTAAATGGAGGCAGCAGTAATGTTACCTATTCTAATGGATTCTTACGAGATTAAGCAAATTCACTCATATAAGACACTTAGAATAGTGTTCTAAACACTTACTGTAAAGCACAGAGTGAGCCATCTACAAGTTTTTATTACTGCTTTTTTATTATTAGCTTGAAGATACTTTAATCACTCATCTGATCCACCTTTCTAAATCCATTCCGGGTGCATTCTAAGCCAACTCATGAGAGATCAACATCAGCAACCAAGCTACAGGAGTAGACAGCAAGCACATTTTACCGTGTAAAAACCAGTGCTGTATTTTGAAAGAACTGTTTTAAAACAAATCAAAATAACTTCAGTGTCTTTGTGTCAGATTACATCACATAAATGCTCAGTTATAAATGACCTTCAACATTTTGACAATATTAATGACGTTTATTCTTCTAGACAGGTGATATGGTTTGGCTGTGTCCCCACCAAAATCTCATCTTGAATTGTAACTCTCACGATTCCCACTTGTCGTATGAGGAACCCAGTGGGAGGTGATTGAATTATGGGGACGTGTCTTTCCTGCACTGTTCTTGTGATAGTGAATGAGTCTCACAAGATCTGATGGTTTTAAAAAGGGGTATTTGCCTGCACGATCTCTCTTCTCTTGTTTGCTGCCGTGTGAGATGTGCCTTTCACTTTCTTCCATGATTCTGAAGCCTCCCCAGCCATGTGGATCTGTAAGCCCAGTAAACCTCTTTCTTTTGTAAATTGTGCAGTCTCAGCTATGTCTTTATCAGCAGCTTGAAATTAGACTAATATGACAGGTGCATCTCAGACATTTATGTGCAGGCACATAACCAAGGGCTCTTGTTAAAATGCAAATGCCAATTCAGTAGTTGCGGGTGGCTCCTGAGATTTCCGTATATGTTGCAAGCTCCCAAGTAATGACAAATTGTTGGTTTACAGAACACACTTTGAGTTGCAACGCTGTGAATCAATGAAATCCATTTCTACTTTATTATTATTATCCCCCAGTCCCTCAACAAAACATAGTAAGTTAATTACAAGTCAGAGAAAAACCGTAGGAACTGAGATAATACTTTGTATACTCTTGAAAAAAAAGTGTTTTTTTTTTTGAGGCACAGCCTTGCTTTCTCACCCAGGCTAGAGTGCAATGGGGCTCACTACAACCTCCGCCTCCTGGGTCAAGCAGTTCTTCTCCCTCAGCCTCCTGAGTAGCTGGGATTTCAGGCACCCACCACCATGCCCGGCTGATTTTTTGTATTTTTAGTAGAGACAGGCCTTTGCCATGTTGGCCAGTTTGGTCTCAAATGGGTGACCTCAGGTGATCTGCCCAAAGTGCTGGGATTACAGGCATGAGTCACTGTGCCTGGCCAGTCTTCGCATTTTCTACAAAATTTAACCATCATCTTTCATGAAGGCAGTGACTGCAAATATAAGGCAATAATAAATGTCTACACAGAGCCGGGGGAAAGCATATAAGGACCAAGTTTTATCACAGTTGTTACATTTTGCCATGACAGACTGTCCAGAGAACTGGACAGAGTGTAGCTCGCATTTATGTAGAAATACTTCATGTTTGTGGAAGGCAGAAGGGACAGTGCACAGGCCACTTGAGTGTAAAACAGGGATGCCATCAGCCTTGGAGACCAACAAGCGTGTGACCAACCGTAATAGCTATAACCCAGGCTATGAATATATATTTCTGTTGTCAGAGATTAGAAGATTCTAGATCGAGAATGTGGTATCATGGAAATAAAAGCTAGAAGTTTCATGGGTAAGCATTGTAGGATGCTGATAGCGTCAATTGACACCATAAACAGTTTAAATAACTTCCCGGAGTTGGAAATATATTCTTAACACCAACTATACGCCTTTTTTAAAAACTGTGTCTTAAACCATTTTGTGCTGCTGTAACAGAATAATGGAGACTGGGAAATTTATAAAAAACAGAAGTTTTATTTCCTCGCTGTTCTGAAGGCTGGGAAGTCTCAGATCGAGGCTTCAGTAGGTTCAGTTGTCTGGTGAGATTCACCCTCTGTTTCCCAGATGGCATCTTGAAAATGGCATTTTCTAGAGGGGAGGAATACTGTTTCCTCATATGGCAGAAGGTAGAAAGGCAAAAGGAACAAACCCTGTCAAGTCCTTTCAGGACTGCATTCATCCATTCATGAAAGCTGATTTAGTTTGGATATTTGTTTCCTGTAAATTTCATGTTGAATTGTAATCCTGTTTTGGAGATGGCGCCTGGTGGGAAGTGTTTGGACCAGAGGCACAGATCCCACATGGTGCTATCCTCAGATAATGAGTGAGTTTTCATGAGATCTGGTTGTTTAAAAGTGTCTGGTGGCCAGGCATGGTGGCTCACACCTGTAAGTAATTTCAGCACTTTGGGAGGCCCAGGAGGGCAGATCACCTAAGGTCAGCAGTTCGAGACTAGCATGACCTGCATGCCAAAACCCTGTCTCTACTAAAAATATAAAAATTAGCCGGGTGTGGGGGCAGATGCCTGTAATTCCAACTACTTGGGAGGCTAAGGCAGGAGAATCACTTGAACCCAGGAGGTGGAGGTTGCAGTAAGCTGAGATTGTGCCATTGCACTCCAGGCTGGGCGAGAAGAGTGAAATTTATATATTTCACTAAGTGAAATAAATTTTTTTATATTTATATGAATAGTGTCTGGCACCTCCCCTCTCCCTTGCTTCTGCTCTGGCCATGGGAAGTGCCTTCTTTGCCTTCACCTTCTGCCGTTAGTTAAATCTCCCCGAGGCCTCCCCAGTAGCTAAGCAGATGCTGGTGCCATACTTCCTGCACAGCCTGCAGAACTTTGAGTCAATTAAACCATAAATTACCCAGGCTCAGACATTTAACAATGCAAGAACAGTCTAACATGTACTTCCCGACACCAGGGCATCAGGGATTCAGTTTCCAACACATGAGTTTGAGGGGACGCATTCAGACTACAGCACTGTGTATAGGAAACCACAACATTTTATATTATCATCACGTCTTAGTAAGAGAAAAAATTATACACACATATGCATAGAAGAAAATAGGAAGGTAGACAATAAAATATTGAGAACAGTTAGCGCTCATGGATGACTTTCATTTCCTTTTTGCTTAACTCTATTTTGTCCAAATTTCATAACCAATATATATTACTTTGGGAATGGGGGAGAAAAACCAAAAGCAAATTTTATTCTAAAGAAAATTATCTCCTGAACGTGAAGAAAGTGCTTAAAATCTCACTATTGAGCGACTGAAACCCGTATTTGTTTTTGTTTGGTTTGGTTTGGTTTTAAAGACGGGGTTTCACCATGTTGGTCAGGCTGGTCTTGAACTCCCGACCTCAGGTGATCTGCCCACCTTGGCCTCCAAAGTGCTTGGATTACAGGCATAAGCCACCACGCCTGGCTGAAACCCATATTTGTTAAGACTACAATTCATGACAGACCCTCCTACTCTTCTTACTATTGGCTGAAATTCCTGAAAAGATAATTTTGTTCATTTTTAAAAAAACAAATACCAATATCCAAAATAGCACTTCAGTGTATTGAGAATTTCCCCTGCTAATAATTAATACTGTGGGCTCTGTGGGTTCTAAACTAATACTGAGGAAAATCGGAAATACAGGAAAACCCATTTTTTTAAAATGTCAAGGTTCTGATGATGTCTTTGTTTCCATCTGAAGCGCACTTGGGCCTCCAAAACTGAATTTCTCAACTTCTTTGACTCTGGAAACATTTCCAAGGAGCACTTTCAAGAAAATCACTTCAAATTGGAATCCTTCCGCTCGGGTACAATCAGGCCAACAGCCAGCAGAATTTATTTAACCTTCAGCCAACTGCTCACCCAACTCGAAATTATTGATAGCCCATCAGCAATGATCAAGATGGAGAGGCTAAATGAAGAGGTGCTTTTTTTTTTTTTTTTTTTTTTTTTTTTTACAAGAGAACCATTGAGCTAGTAACAGGACTTGAAATGCTATGTCAGCACAGCTCGCATGGTCAGGGAGCTCAGCTGCTGGAGGGAAATAAAACTGTTCAGTTAAGGCCGCCCTCTAATCAGTCACAGGGGTAATGGTGTTTGGCTTCAGTCAGGTTGTATGTCAGCAAATATACATCTCTTAGACAGCCCCTAAGAGTGCCTTAAGATCATGCTTATTGTTTTATATAGATAGGGGTCGGGAGCTGATAAATGGTGGTCATAGGCTACCGAAATAAATTTTACCGTGTTCAGCAGGTAAACTTAATCTCAATACTGGAGAATGAGAGAGCTGTTTTGATAGAATATTCATTCCATTGACAGTGATGGGACATTTTTCCTCTGTTAATGTCCTGTGCAGATCATATGAAAGTAGATATCCTTTTCTTCCCGTGCCCCAGCCCCCACTGTGTGACGTCCACGTGCAGAAAAGAGACACCAGATACAGTCTTAGGGATTCACCGGGATTGAACTTTAAAGACCGAGTCTGGCTGACAGCCCTCTTCTGGGAAATGAACATACCATCGCTCCACCAGGCTGCAGTCAGAGTGACACGGGAATCAGATACAGAAATGAAAAACTACTGGCTGTTATGTGGAATCGTTTCTGCACTATCCTTAGTCCAAAAAAGGATTGGAAGCAGCATTAAGAGGTCACTAAGTTATAGATGGGAACTGCGTGGCACAGGCCTGCCACGCTCTCCCAAGTCTCTCTCAAACACCAGCAGTCAGCCACAGCACCCTCTCCCAAGGAATTCCAGAGTTCAGAATATCAACCAGTGTTTCAGGCACTCAGAGCAAAAAGAACTTGCCACCATCTCACTAAGCCCCTAAAATCTAGAACTCTGCCTTCTAAGGAATTTATTGAGTCCTCTAAAAGTTTCCAGAAAGGCAATTGGAGGGTACCTTCAGTATCAGAGCCTGTGAGAAACAGAGAATAGGATATGGTCCCTCAAAGACAATCTGTCTGGCTGCAAGAGATTTTTCTTAGGAATGATAAATGAGGCCCAGCAGAAACAGGACGCTGTGCTATTCATCGGAGAAATGAGAAGACTTTTTCAAAGGATTGGATTGTCTTATCCCCAGGCCAAGAGTCGGCACGACTCATGAATCTGAATCAGTGTGCCTCCAAGAGCCCTTCAGAGCCAGTCTTTATTAGAAAGCCTTAGAAAACTTGAAGGGGAATAAGGAAAAAGTAATGTTAGAAGAATGTGACTTCATGCCCACCTAATGGCAGATATAATGAAGAAATGAACACATTTGCCAATGACTGTAGTCCTCCTAAGATCTGATGTAAGGATAGGCACAATGGCTCACCCCTGAAACCCTTGCACTTTGGGAAGTCAAGGCAGGAAGATCACTCATGCCCAGGAGTTTGAGACCAGCCTGAGCAACAAAGCAAGAGTACATCTCTACAAAAAAAAAATTTCAGATAGGGAAGTGTAGCAGCATGCACCCTTGGTCCTAGCTACTTGGGAGGCTGATCAGATGAGCCCAAGAGGTCAAGGTTGCAGTGAGTATAAGGTTGCAGCACCACTGCACTCCAGCCTGGCTTACAGAGTGAGACCCTGTCTCAAAAAAAAAAAAAAAAAAAAAAGCCGGTGCAATGGCTCACGTCTGTAATCCCAGCACTTTGGGGGGCGGAGGCAGGTGGATCATGAGGTCAAGAGATCGAGACCGTCCTGGCCAACGTGGTGAAACCCCGTCTCTACTAAAAATACAAAAAATTAGCTGGGCATGGTGGCACGTGCTGGTAATCCCAGCTACTCAGGAGGCTGAGGCAGGAGAATTGCCTGAACCCAGGAGACGGAGGTTGCGGTGAGCCGAGATCGCGCCATTGCACTCCAGCCTGGGTAACAAGAGCGAAACTCCGTCTCAAAAAAAAAAAAAAAAAAAAAAGACCTGCTGTAGGACATGGAACTTGTGAACTTGTGTCATCTCCCTGGCCTGTTGTTTCTTGTATCAGACTCGAGAGCACTGAACACCAAACTACGTTTCTAAGGAATTATGACTTAGAGCTTGCTTGGGGATGAAACACGTAAACTGAACTATCATTTTCTTAATTTAGGGAAAGGAGATCTTTATTACCTTGTTTACCTTCCTGCTTTCCACTTCTTTGAAGGCAGAGCCACACTCACATACCTTGCTATCTTCAGAGCCTGGCATGGTGTCTCCGGGGTAGTGAATACCTAGTCCAGTAAAACCAGTGACTGCCTCATTCGGCACCCTGCTTCGCAAGCCCTAAAGCAGTCTGCTGTCTGTGTATTTAAGCATAATGTGCCTTAAGTAGGCCAATTACTGCATCCGGGCCAAAGTACGTATTTATACTAAGTCTATGATCTCTTAAAAATAAAGAGTGACTAGACGGTCCTAGAATTTGGAAAAATCAAATTATAATATCTTGATTTACAATTGTTCTACAAACAAATCTTTTCTAATAATAAAAACATACCATAAAGTGTTTTGACAAGAAAAACGTACCATGGAATGTAATAGAGAAGATGTTCTGAATTAGTGAAATTCTCAACTATAGACTTTTTAGAAATGCTTTTTAAATTTTTAAGGGTTTGGGAGATTGGCTACCTAGAAGCAGATGCAGCATTTGGGGAGGGCACTTAGGATGACGGTGTTAGGTACTTTTTGGCACTAACAAAAGTTCTGTAAATTTGAAATTATTTCAAAATAAAGTATCAGGATCTAAAACAATACTGTTTTATGTAAACTATAATCCCACTTTGTAGAGTTAGTATATCACAGTATATGTAATATGTAGGGGAAAAGTCCGAGAATATACATCAAAATATGGTGGTCTCCAAGTAAGGCTGGGACTGTGTTCATTTACATTTATGTTTTTATCTGCATTTTTGTTCATCTGTACTTTCTACTTGTTAAAAATTGGGTATGTGTTCTCTTTGCAATGCAAAAAACAGATTTTTTTTTTTTTTTTTGGAGACAGAGTCTTGCTCTGTCACCCAGGCTGGTGCTATCTTGGCTCACTGCAACCTCCACCTCCCAGGTTCTAAGCAATTTTCCTGCCTCAGCCTCCAGAGTAGCTAGGGTTACAAGCACACGCCACCATGCCTGGCTAACTTTGTATTTTCAGTAGAGAAGGGGTTTCTACTGGCCAACCATGTTGGCCAGGCTGGTCTTGAACTCCTGACCTCAGGTGATCCACCCACTTCAGCCTCCCAAAGTGCTGGGATTACAGGTGTGAGCCACCATGCTCAGTCAAAATTTTTGTTTTTTGATGTATGTTCATGCACTGTAGCAATTTTCAGGCTCAAAATAAGATTATATTATAAAACTTAATTGTTTCATCTGTAATTCAGTTTACATCTGCAATATATAATGTACCTCTAAGTCAACGTAAGAATGCCTTTCATTTCTCAAATGTGGGAAATGGTCGTATTTGGGAAGTTCTATTTATCTTTTCTGCTTATTAGATTACCTGCTGCTCATTGACCATATTCCTTTTTTAAAAAAAAAAAACTGCTGTAATTGAATCACTTCCTTTCTAACTTTATAATAGAACCTTTAAAATAAATTAGCTCTTCTAATTACTATTTATCTAAATATACAAATTATAAAGTAATTGCCTTTTGCTGTTGTGGGTTTCAGCATGTTTGTATTGCTTTTTAAAATTCATTTCAGATCGTGTTATGATTATAAACTTCATTTCAGAGAATAATTACAAATACTAACGAGACTGAAATAGTAGTATTCTCAAGACTGAAACAAACAGTATCTCTTGTGTAGAAAACTCTTGATAAAGAGTTTGAGATTCAAGTCAAATTACATTCGTGAAATGAAATGTTTTTGACATTCTTATCATCTGCAAAGACAAAGCATGTATGTACTGGCCTGGAGTCTCCCCATAAAGCCCTGGAAAATGATGTTTGCAAGTTGTACATAAAAAATGAGATTCTTCATCAGATTTGGACAAGCAAATTTGCAGTTATGGTCATTGTACGTCTAATATGTAGAACACAGCATTGGAAATATAAAGTAAGTGCAACTTTTTGCATGCAAACTTTAAAAAACATTCCTGGGTCAGTTTAGCAAAAAAAAAAAAAAAAAAAAAAAAAAAAAAAGAATAGCGAGTCTTTGCAATTTTTCAAACCTGGATGTATACCCATATCTCCAATTAACAGAAACAGACAGACATTCCCAACATTGAGTGAAGAGGATTTTCTTTAATCATGTCACTATATTTTGGTGAATATTTTTGTGTATTTTGGGGTTCTTTTTTGTTTATTTGTTTTGTTTTTGAGATTGAGTCTCATTCTGTCACCCAGGCTGAAGTACAGTGGCAAGATCTCAACTCACTGCAACCTCTGCTCCTGAGTTCTATCAATTCTCATGCCTCAGCCTCTTGAGTAGCTGGGACTACAGATGCACACCACCACTCCTGGCTAATTTTTGAGTTTTTAGTAGAGCTGGGGTTTCACCATGTTGTCCAGACTGGTCTCAAACCCCTGACCTCAAGTGATCCACCCACCTCAGCCTTTCAAAGTGCTGGGATTACAGGCATGATACACCTCATCCGGCCATAGCAGGTATTTTTGACTATATAAGTCAGAATGTTATATCATGGGATCAGAATTGAGTCAGAGATACAGAATTCTAATACTCACTTTCACAGCACATTCTGCCTTACTTAGCAGATATATAAAACAGAATCAATATTCTACCTTGTGTGGTTTATTGATTGAGCTTGGCTTATAAAAATTTTGTATGGCTAGGCGCAGTGGCTTATGCCTATAATGCCAGCACTTTGGAAGGTCAAGGAAGACATATCACCTGAGGTCAGGAGTTCGAGACCAGCCTGGCCAACATAGTCAAACTCTGTCTCTACTAAAAATATAAAAAAATTAACCGGGGATGGTGGCACATGCCTGTACTCCTGGCTACTCGGGAGGCTGAGGCGGGAGAATCACTTGAAACCTGGAGGTGGAGGTTGCAGTGATCTGAGATTGTGCCACTATACTCCAGCCTGGGCAACAGACTCGGTTTCAAAAAAAAAAATTAAGTTTTACTATATATGTATAGGTTAGTAAATCAGTAACACCTCAGCGACACTGTAGCTAGCCCTCAAGCCAAAGTCTCAATCAGAAAAAAAGATGCCAAGCAAATGACATTGGTCTTACAAATACCCCGGGCCAGCCCGGCGCAGTGGCTCAAGCTTGCAATCCCAGCACTTTGGGAGACAGAGGCAGGCAGCTCACCTGAGGTCGGGAGTTGGAGACCAGTCTTAACATGGCAAAACCTTGTCTCTGCTAAATATATAAAATTTAGCTGGGTGTGGTGGTACATGCCTGTAATCCCAGCTGCTCAGGAGGCTGAAGCAGGAGAATTGCCTGAACCCAGGAGGCAGAGGCTGCAGTGAGCCAAGACCACGCCATTGCACTCCAGCCTGGGCAACAATAGTGAAACTCCGTCAAAAAAATAAATAAATAAATAAATAAAAACCCAGGGCCATAACAAATCAAGACAGTTGAATTGAAAAATTGTAATTGATGTAGTTAAATTGAATAATAACCATTGGTGACTATAGAGCAGGTAATTATAGCCTGCAGAAAAAGTTATAATCTAGGAATTGAAAAAATAAGATCCTGAAGTTGTTTTAATTGCATCAGTTTCTGTATTTATGTGAATTTATAAACTGCAGTAAGTTTTGAATGAGGTTAATCTTGTTTAATATAAGTAAATGAGTCTGTAGACTGTGATCTCCCCAAACGAAAAAGTACAGTACTTGGAATTGTGTTCTTTATGGTTGTAGTGTTGGTAAAGCACTAATATGCAGAAAATAAAGGAATTACACAGTGCAAAAAAAAAAAAAGAAAGAAAGAAAAATTGTTTAAATGTAGATTTATTTCAGCTTCAAATATAGAAACCTAACTAAAAATGACTTAAACAAAAGAATATTTACCATCTCACGTAAAAGGAGATTTAGGCTGGGCATGGTGGCTCACGCCTGTAATCCCAGCACTTTGAGAGGCCAAGGCAGGCAGATCATGAAGTCAAAAGATCGAGACCATCCTGGCTAACATGGCGAAACCCTGTCTCTACTAAAAATACAAAAAAATTAGCCGGTCATGGTGACACATGCCTGTGGTCCTGGCTACTTGGGAGGCTGAGGCAGGAGAATCGCTTGAACTCGGGAGGTGGAGGTTGCAGTGAACCAAGATTTCACCACTACAGTGCAGCCTGGGTGACAGAGCAAGACTCTGGCTCAAAAACCTAAAAAAAAAAAAAAAAGAGGTTTACAGGTAGCAGCTACAGGGAGGGTACAGGGAAGGTTAATTCAGTAGCTCAGCAATGACCTCAATGACCAAGACTCTTTCTTAGTTCTCAGTGATCTTTCGTGTGTTGCCTGTCATCCTCAGGCTTGTCCCCTCATTGTAGCAAGGTTGCTGCTGTGGCTCCAGACATCAAGCTATCATACAACCATGCCAAAGGCAGAAAGGACGATGCTTCCTATTGTTTCTCTTTTCACTAAGGAGGAAACCTTTTCAGAGTACCTCACCATCAGACTTACCCCTAAGGTCCATTGGCAAAGACATACTGGGTCACAGGCCAATGCCTTAGCTGCCAGGATAAGTGCTGGCAGCTGTCTTTCTGACATTTCAGCCTCTCATGTGAAAATCAGCTCTTCCAACCAGAAAGAAATAGGACATGATAGATTGGCTGTTAGGTAGGCAGCCAACAGTGTCTACTCTAGTTTGTGCTTTCTGCTCAGAGTCTTGCTTTTTCTTTATTTTGCTTTTATATGGGGTAGGGGTGCTTTTTGTATAGCTTCAAGCAAATCTTAAGGAGGGATGTTGGTTGCAATTCATGTGCTTCTGAGTATGGTGCATTTATGAAGCCTTGTTTTCATTTAACTCTGGAACTATAAGGAGGATGTTTGTTAGTGGTCGCCTGTGTTTTCAGTGGGCTGAACACACAGCCGGGTTCCAGCACCTCTATGCTGATAACATCCCACATTTATGCCTGGGATCCTGTCCTTTCATGATGATAATTAGCATTTGTACACACTTTGTAATTGGAAAAGCTACCTATTCTTATATTTTATCTTTTGAACCGTGCTAGCCATATAGAAGCGGCGTCCATTTACTTAAAATGAGCCAGGACAGATGGGCAGGCACAAGAGCTGGCATTCAGCAGGCCAGATGAGAGCCAGAAGCCAGAGGGGTAAGTGTTCAGCCTCTAGGAGCGTCCTCTACCAACAGCTAGGCCACAGAAACGGGCCTAAAGCTCAGAAAAGAGCTCTGTTCTCTGCAGAAAGAAAAACCAAGGGTGAGATGATACTTTACTCTAAAAGAAAACTTCTCTAAGGCCGGGTGCGGTGGCTCAAGCCTGTAATCCCAGCACTTTGGGAGGCCGAGGTGGGTGGATCATGAGGTCAAGAGATCGAGACCATCCTGGTCATCATGGTGAAACCCCGTCTCTACTAAAACTACAAAAAAAAATTGGCTGGGCATGGTGTTGTGTGCCTGTAATCCCAGCTACTCAGGAGGCTGAGGCAGGAGAATTGCCTGAACCCAGGGCGGGGGTTACGGTGAGCCAAGATCACGCCATTGCACTCCAGCCTGGGTAACAAGAGTGAAACTCCGTCTCAAAAAAAAAAAAAGGGCCGCGCGCGGTGGCTCAAGCCTGTAATTCCAGCACTTTGGGAGGCCGAGGCGGGTGGATCATGAGGTCAAGAGATCGAGACCATCCTGGTGAACATGGTGAAACCCCGTCTCTACTAAAAATACAAACAGTTAGCTGGGCATGGTGGCGCGTGCCTATAATCCCAGCTACTCAGGAGGCTGAGGCAGGAGAATTGCCTAAACCCAGGAGGCGGAGGTTGCGGTGAGCCGAGATCGCGCCATTGCACTCCAGCCTGGGTAACAAGAGCAAAAAACTCCGTCTCAAAAAAAAAAAGAAAGAAAGAAAGAAAGAAAATTTCACTAATAGAAAGATTAACAGATAAGGATTTGGGAATCAGGATGAAGGTAGAAATCTACAAATAAAACACAGGACTCAAGGGTATACAAAAAAAATCCAGCAAGTTCTCAATTAATTTTTATGAATGAATGAATGATACAAGGCTTATTGGGCAGGTGATTTGATAGAAAGCCACTGGATATTGGTCTGGAAGAACTTAGTCCTTGGAAGTGGGAGCTGGCCGGGTCTATAATTAGAGATCAAATGTACCATCTTGGAGATGGAAGGAGGAATAAGCTGACTGGGGCTTTACTTACTTACTTACTGATTGATTAATTGATTGATTGAGATAAAGTCTTGCTCTGTCGCCCAGGCTGCTGTGCAGTGGCACAATCGCAACTCACTGCAACCTCTGTCTCCTGGGTTCAAGCAACTTTCCTGTCTTAGCCTCCTTAGTAGCTGGAATTACAGGCGTGCATCACCTCACCCAGTTAATTTTTGTATTTTTAGTGGAGATGAGGTTTCACCACGTTGGCCAGGCTGGTTTCCAATTCCTGACCTCAGGTGATCCACCCACTTCAGCCCTACAAAGTGCTGGTCAGGCATGAGCCACCGTGCCTGACCAGGGCTTTCTTTATGAAAGTTTACTGAGAATAAGAGTTATCTGGGGAGCTTCCTAATTATGCAGATTCTCAGCACTCTTCCTTATGAATTCTCATTCAGGAGGTCTTGGGTAGAGTATGGAAATTTTTGATAAGCATCCAGGTGGTCCTGATGCTGTGGTAAGCTGAATCATCTTACATTTCCAATTAAACAATAAGCCACTTAAGGACCAGCTGCATACCCTATAGGTATCTCTCATAGATTCTAACTGTGATGTGTATGCCCAGTGTGCATGTTGATTGAAAAGGCCCCTATTTTAAAGTAGTGAGGTCTCTGGAATTGACCATTTAGGATGATCATAGTCATCTGCTGAAGAAAGGCTGTTCACAATCTTGATGCTAACTGATTATTAAGGTGTTGTACATTGTAGGGGAAACAGGTGGGCAGAACAAAGTCTGCATTTGGGGCAGTTACAATCTAGTGGGGTAACAGATTTGTAGGGAAATAATTTAATATAAAGCAAAATTTGATGAGTGCTATGATATGAATAAAAATGCTCAGAGAGGCCGGGCACAGCGGCTCATGCCTTTAATCCCAGCACTTTGGGAGGCCGAGGCAGGCGGATCACCTAAGGTTGGGAGTTTGAGACCAGTCTGACCAGCATGGAGAAACCCTGTCTCTAAAAATACAGAATTAGCCAAGAGTGGTGGTGAATGCCTGTAATCACAACTACTCAGGAAACTGAGGCAGGAGAAACAGTGGAACCTGAGAGGCAGAGGTTGCAGTGAGCTGAGATGGCACCATTGCACTCCAGTCTGGGCAACAAGAGCAAAACTCTGTCTCAAAAAAAAAAAAAAAAAATGCTCAGAGAGTGAATTGACTAAGGGAGGTTTAGCTGTGACTTGAAAAGTAAGATTTCAATCAATGATGGAAAGGGAACAGTCACCCCATACAAAGGCATCCATTCATTACTCAGCACCTACTATGTGGCAAGCACTGTTCTGGGTGTTAAGGACGCACAGGACACAAAACTAAGTCTCTTATGTTCTAAGGCAAGGTGAGATGGTCAATAAACAAATATTTTGTTGTGCTTGAAAAATACTGACATTCTATTCCTCGTCTGTGGCAGCCATGTGAAAGCTGAATTAGAAGGGAGAAGAGATCGGAGAGGAAAGGCAGTTGGGAGACTAGGCTTGGGGCACAGGAAGACGTGACAAGAGTCCCACCTATGGCACAGACAGTAAGAATGGAAGGAAATCGATTCAAGAACTATTTTACAGAGAAACTGTGTGTTGAAGGATTAACCCTTTAACAAAGAAGACACCCTATAGTTTCAAGATGAAAGATCTAGGTGAAAAATAAAGGCAGATTTCCTGACCCAGGCTGAAATGTATTTATGGGTTGTAATGTGTTTGCTTTAAGTAAAAACAAAAGCAAACACAAGGCAGGAGGATAGCTTGGGCTCAGGAGTTTGAAACCAGCCTGGGAAACATAGCAAGACAGAATCTCTATTAAAAAAAAATCAAAAAATTATCCAGGTATGGTAGTGCCTATAATCCCAGCTACTTAGAAGGCTGAGACAGGAGGATGGCTTAAGGCCAGGTGATAAAGGCTCCAGAGAGCCATGATTACACCACTGTCCAGCCTTAGCAACCTCGACAACATGTGTGTGTGTGTGTGTGTGTGTGTGTGTGTGTGTGTGTGTGTATAGAAAGCAAGATTTAACTGACATTTTTCTTTAAAAATCAGTTAAAAAACTGGGTGCAGTGGCTCACGCCTGTAATCCCAGCACTTTGGGAGGCAAGGTGGGCAGATCATTTAAGGTCAGGCAATCGAGCCCAGTCTGACCAACATGGTAAAACCACATCTTTACTAAAAATACAAAAAATCAGCTAGGCGTGGTGGTATGCACTGGTAGTCCCAGCTACTTGGAAGGCTGAGGCAGGAGAATCGCTTGAACCAAGAAGGTGGAGGCTGCAGTGAGCTGAGATCGCACCGCTGCACTTCAGCCCGGGCGACAGAGTGAGACTGAGTCTCCACAAGAAAAGGAAAGGAAAGGAAAAAGAAAAGAAAAAGGAAAAGGCAAGGAACAATGTTGTGAAATACCTAGCATGTAGATGGCACTGTTTATCAGCTGCTCTGCCACTGCTGTGAGTAGTAACACAGTCTACTCGCTTTTCCTGCAGACGTTAGCGTCTCTGGTAGAGATGTTTAGGTGTTATACCAAGTGGAGGAGTGAAAATTGAAACCCTGAACTCATGAGTAAATGCGAAGTGGATTCCACACCTATCTTCATCTTCTGTAACCACTCCAGGTGGTGCCTTTCAAGGTAGCCCTCTCCTGAGGGAGCCTGCACCTTCTTAACCCTTCTCCAAGACAGGCTGAGTTAAGAATATATATAATCTCGGCCGGGCGCGGTGGCTCAAGCCTGTAATCCCAGCACTTTGGGAGGCTGAGGCGGGTGGATCACGAGGTCAAGAGATCGAGACCATCCTGGTCAACATGGTGAAACCCCGTCTCTACTAAAAATACAAAAAATCAGCTGGGCATGGTGGCACGTGCCTGTAATCCCAGCTACTCAGGAGGCTGAGGCAGGAGAATTGCCTGAACCCAGGAGGCGGAGGTTGCGGTGAGCCGAGATCGCGCCATTGCACTCCAGCCTGGGTAACAAGAGCGAAACTCTGTCTCAACAAAAAAAAAAAAAAAAAAAAAAAAAAAAAAGAATATATATAATCTCGGTGGCCAGGGGATATAGCTCTGTTTAGAGAGACCTGTGAATGTATCGGCTAAAACTTCAGCACAGTATGTTTTGAAATAGATAATATAGACATAAATGCCCACGTATTGTCCAATGATAAGACAACAGCTTCCATTCAAAGACAGCATGATTTTTAATGAAGATGAATAATTCTGGTTGCTTCTGCAATTCAAGATGTCCAAGGCAGCTGAACTATTCTGTATTAGTTGTTATTTGTATTGCTGAAGGAGTGACATTCCACTGACGTCAGAATTTTTTCCTCCTCCGGGCTCCCATGAAACCTCAAAAACATTTAAATCCCATTAGCACTATTCCCACTGGATCAGGTACTGATTTAATTGGAAGTCAACACACATTTACACCTCTTTGGGAAAAAATAAAATAAAATCTCAGGACCTGGGTATGATTAACAGAAAAGACTCTGTGTGGCCTATGAGGAATAATTAAGCTTTAAATTTCATCTTTGTTTGCCAAAAGAGAAATGCCTTTCTTAAAAAAGTATAATCCACTCTTCCATCCCCAACTTTATCTGTCTAGATAAATATAATTAGGTAATAGATGATGATTTGTTAGCATTTTATTTCCTATGTTTGCAAGGGCATTAAGAGTGATCAAACAGCTCACAACAAATATGGTCAGTTTCTGATTCTCAGAGACAAGAACGTGACTTTTGAGAATCACATGGGCCAGGAGCAGGCATTTTTGCAAATTAACTCTTCCTGTATTCTGAACAGAATCAGAGAGGCTTTTGTCTTAGCTGATTTGCATGTACTAATTGCTAGTTCTGAGTAAATTCGGGGTGATCACCCACACAATTACATTCATAAATTAATATTTTTACTTCACAATTATTTACACACAGGAAGAAACAGTATAAATAATTTTAAAGCTGTGTCTACACTTACATAATGAAGTGGTTAATTAAAGTAATGAGCTAGTTAATGACAGGCCCAAAAATTTGTCATGAAACATCCATATAAGGCATAAGAAATCTTTGCCTGAATAATTTTCGTAATTGCCTCAACATTTGATTTCACTTTCTATGAAGAGAGATGTCCTAAATGACACTTTGGTCATGAATCTGAATTATCCTTTGATTTCTCACGGACAGTATGCATGCCAAGGCTAACTGCCAAGGTAACAGAGGTATCGCACAGTAGGGGGTTAGCCCCATCTCAGAAGGACTGGACACAGGCTGATTCAGGCAAGTAGATGACAATGAATATATAGAAACAGAGGCTTAAGCTGGGGCTAAGTCAGTCATGGACTGTCAATACCAAAGGATTTCCTTATCACCCCCAGCCCAGGGAGACCCATTCCAACTTTATTTACTTATTTATTTGTTTAGGATTTTCTTCTTTTGTTTTTGTTTGTTTGTTCACTTGGTTTTTGGAGGAAAAGTTTGTAAGTGGTGTTTGGTTGCTTGGTTTTGAGACAGGGATTGTCGCCATGTTTTCCAGGCTGGTCAACTCCTGGGCTCAAACAATCCTCCTGCCTCAGTGTCCTGAGTAGCTAGGACTACAAGTGCATGCCGGTGTACTGGACTCCATTCCAGTTTTAGAGGAGCCTATCCTTTTAGGGAGCTTGATTCTTTGTTCCAACAGACCTCTAACATTAGAGACCAGATTCAGGGTGCCTGCAATAACCCATAATCCCCTGGGCCTCGGCAACCACTTCACTCCGTAGGAAAAGACTCAGCTTATTTTCCTATGTCAGTGAATGGCGCTATCATCCACCCAGCTGCTCACAGTGGGACTCTAGAAAGCATCCTTGGTTCTGTGTCCTCGTGTTGGTCTGGGCCACCACCGTCTCTGACTTGGATCATTACTGTAGCCTCCTCAGTCATCTCTTCCACCATTGCCTGTACCCCACCCAACCCCACCACTGATCCCCCATGATTATTTCCAATACAGTAACCAGAATAATTATATTTAAATGTGCATCATATCATACCAATCTTCTGCTCAAAACCTTGCAATGGATGGGGCTGAAGCTGTGGAATACACCATGGATCTGGAAGCGTGTAGAGAAGGTTAGGAGTTCAGCTTCTCTGACATATCGGGACTAACGTGCCCAACAAGAGGCGGGGAGTAGAGTCCTTCTGTTGAAAACTGTGACTAGGGATGGAGTTCTCTGTTCAAGCTCAGAGATGCTTTTGTCTGGGGGAATGATTTATGAGAAAATGAACATCAAGGGACGTAAAAGGATGTATATATCACCTCTTGACTTGAACTTGATCCAGTATCACCTTGAATATCGTGAATATCCTCTTGGACTGGATCTAAGGAACAACTGACACCAGACCGGATTCTAGCCTAAGGCTTCTAGAGGAGATATGTGCTGGCAATTTTAAAATCAAGACTATAGAAGGAAAGCGCAGAGGAAAAGAAAAACCTCCCACTCTAAATGAGTCTGAAAACCTAAATTCTAAACCACAAGAAGAAAATGAATTCTGGCCAGGCACAGTGGCTCATGCCTACAATCCCAGGACTTTGGGAGGCCAAGGCAGGCAGATCACCTGAGGTCAGAAGTTTGAGTCCAGCCTGGACAACATAGAGAGACACTCTTGCTACAAAAATACAAAAATTAGCTGGGCATGATGGCACATGCCCATAGTCCCAGCTACTCAGGAGGCTGAGGCATGAGAATCACTTGAACCTGGGAGATGGAGGTGGCAGTGAGCTGAGATTGTGCCACTGCACTCCAACCTGGGCAACAGAGTAAGACTCTGTCAAAAAAAAAAAAAAAGAAAGAAAGAAAGAAAGAAAGAAAGAAAGAAAACAAATTCTAAGAAAAAGAGCCAAACAAAACTATGATAGAAAGAGAAATTTGGCTCATTCCTATAATCCCAGCACTTTGGGAGGCTAAGGCAGGAGGATCACTTGAGGCCAGGAGTTTAATACCAGCCTAGGCAACATAGCAAGACCCCATTTCTACAAAAAAATAGGAAAAATGAAAATAGCCCGGTATGATTCCATGTGCCTGCAGTCCCAGCTACTTAGAAAGATAAGGCAGGAGGATTGCTTGAGTCAAGGTTACAGTTTACCATGTTCACACTACTGCCTTCTAGCCTGAGCAACAGAATAAGACCCTATCTCTAAAAATAAATAAATAAGCTGATGCAGGCAGATCACTTGAGGCCAGGAGTTCAAGACCAGCACCAACATTGTGAAACTCCATCTCTACTAAAAATACAAAAATTAACCAGGCATGGTGGTGGGAACTTGTGAGCCCAACTACTCAGGAGACTGAGGCAGGAGAATTGTTTGAACTCGGGAGGCGGAAGTTGCAGGGAGCCAAGCTCACACCACTGCACTTCAGCCTGGGTGACAGAGTGAGACTCCGTCTCAAAAAATAATAAATAAGTAGAATTGTAAAACTGAAGAAAGAAATTTACTTAAGATTAAAAATTAATATATTTAAGTATTTTAAAAATGCTTAGAATCCACAAAAACATGCAAAAATAATACCTATTTGAAGTAAAAACAAAACTATGAAAGAGGTAGAAATTAAGCAAAATACATAGTTAATAAAGCAATTAGAAAGTGTTCATATAGAAATGTTATGATTGGAATTTTCAAAAAATCAATAGAAGGGACAAACTAGATAAAAGAGTTGAAGAGAGAATTACTGAATTAAAAGATAATGCTACGGAATTCTCTTGGCATGCAGTGTTCAGATAAAAAGAAACGAAAATATAAAATAACAGGTAATATACATGGAGTATTTAGCTCATGCCTGTAATCCCAACACTTTTGGAGGCTGAGGTGGGCCGATCACTTGAGCTCAGAAGTTTAAGACCAGCCTGGACAGCATGGTGAAACTCTGTATCTACCAAAAATGCAAACATTAGCTGGGCACGATGGCATGCATCTGTGGTCCCAGCTATTTAGGAGGCTGAGGCAGGAGGATGGCTTGAGCCTGGGAGGCAGAGGTTGCAGTGAGTTGAGATCATGCCATTGCACTCGAGGCTGGGTGACAGAGTGAGACTGTCTCAAAAAATAAATAAACTTTTTGAAATAAAATTAAAAATTTTAGGCCAGGCACAGTGGCTCACACCTGTAATCCCAACACTTTGAGAGGCTGAGGTAGGTGGATTGCTTGAGCTCAGGAGTTCGAGATCAGCTTAAGCAACACGGCGGAAATCCCATCTCTATAAAAAATACAAAATTTAGCAAGGCATGGTGGCGTAAACCTGTAGTCCTGGCTACTCAGGAGCCTACGGTAGGAAGATGGCTGGAGCCCAGGAGGCAGAGATTGCAGTGAGCTGAGACTGTGCCATTGCGCTCTAGCCTAGATAACAGAAACAGACGTTGTCTCAAAAATAAATAAAAGAATTTCAGGATTGATTGAGAGTTCTTACCATGGGGGGAAAAAAAGAGTTTCAGGAAAAAAGAACAAAGGGAATGCAGGATAAACACAGATTAAGAAAAAACAGAATTTTGCTGAAGTTAAGAAAGACTGGAATCGTCAAGTTGAAAGTGCGCTCTGGAAACCAACAGGATAGAGAGTAAATAAATAACTCGATACATCGACTTGTCCTAGTGAAACTGAAAAATATCACTGTTAAAGAGACACTTTTGACTGGACTCAGTGGCTCATGCCTGTAATCCCAACACTTGGGGAGGCCATGGTGAGTGGATCACTTGAGACCAGGAGTTTGAGACCAGCCTGGCCAACATGGTGAAACCCCATCTCTACTAAAATACAAAAAAAATGAGTCGGGCACTGGGGCATGTGCCTGTAGTCACAGCTACTTGGGAGGCTGAGGCAGGACAGTCACTTTATCCCAAGAGACAGAGATTGCAACGAGCCAAGATCGCACTATTGTACTCCAGCCTAGACAACAGAATGAGACTCCAACTCAAAAAAAGGAAAGAAAGAAAAGAAACTTTTAAATACTATAAAGGAGAAAAAAATGTTTCTTTTGTAGAAAGCATAACTAGAGGCCAGACCCAGACGCAGTCACTCACGCCTGTAATCCCAGCACTTTGTGAGGCAGAGGCAGGAGGATCACCTGAGGTCAGGAGTTCAAGACCAGCCTGACTAACATGGAGAAACCCCATTTCTACTAAAAATGCAAACTTTTGCCAGGTGTGGTGGCACATGCCTGTAATCCCAGCTACTTGGGAGGCTGACAAAGAAGAATCACTTGGACCCGTGAGGCAGAGGTTGTAGTGAGCCGAGATCACACAGTTGCACTCCAGCCTGGGCAACAAGAGCAAAACTCCATCTTAAAAAATAAAAAAAAAGCACAACTAGACTAATAGCCAACTTCAGTCTTCAGATGCTAGAAAGCAACAGAGAAGTAACGGTAAATGTGAATTAGAATTCCACATAATAACTGCAACTTAAAATGAGAAATAAAAAATGACAACAAATTTAGTTGTCGTTTTCTGACAACTAAAATTGACTAACAAAATTGAACAGTTATCTTCAATAAGATAATTACTAAAGGATGTAATACCTTGTCAAAGAGAAAAGTGAACCATATCTGTAATCACAGCTTTTCGGGAGGCTGAGACAGGAGAATCTCTTGAACCCAGAAGGCAGAGGTTGCAGTGAGCCAAGATCTCAACACTGTACCCCAGTCTGAGTGACAGAGCAAGACACCATCCCCCATTCCCCAAAAACAGTGAACCCAGAAGAAAGAAGATTCAATAAACATTGAGCAGTGCTGAATTTAGAGGTTTTTTTTTTTTAAATGCTGGTAAATTTGCATTACTACTTACTATATATGGTAGGCAGATTTGTAAGATGGGGACTCCCAAGATTTCCCTTCCCTGTTGTATATGTCATATCTAATTCTTACCCTTGTGAGAAACAAATTCATCCATCCAAACCAAAGCATCAACTTAGACACCCAGAGAACAGCAAAAGTGAAACTTTTAATGACGGTCTTGCAAGGTGAGGTGTCTGATAGGCACACTGAGCATAGTTTCAATAAGCCATTTGTCCCCTAGTGTACAGGCCCCTCCCCTGGTTCTTCATAGGCTGAGTACTTTGGGGGTCCCAATCTTCCTGGACCTCACCTATTGATCGTTGAGTAGGGGAGTTAGGTGTTTTCTTTAGGGTTGTCTTGCTGCACTTTGTTGCAGCCCACAATGCATTGCAATCCTAGTTAGCTCAGGGGCTCTTTAAGTATTTGACTTGTGACCCAAGTAGCTGGGCAGGCTGATAAGACCAGACAAATTGAGCTGTTTTGCAGAATAATAAACTCCTTTTAGACTAAAATTGCTTGGGCTGGGCACAGTGGCTCATGCCTGTCATCCCAGCACTTTGGGAGGCCAAGGTGGGTGGATCACCTGAGGTCAGGAGTTCGAGACCAGCCTAACCAACATGGTAAAACCCCATTTTTACTAAATATGAAAAATTAGCCAGGAATTACAGGAGGCACGCACCTGTAATCCCAGCTACTCAGAAGGCTGATGCAGGAGAATCACTTGAACCCGGGAGGTGGAGATTACAGTGAGCAGAGATTGCACCATTGCACTCTAGCCTGGGCAACAAGAGTGAAACTGCATCTCAAACCATCTCAGTTGAGGGCAACTATGGGGGGCGGGGAGGAGCAGACAAGCAGGTGTTGGCTATCCAAATAGGGGCCTAGTATATCGTGTTTCTTCTGTAGTTTGCTGACCTAAGCCAATCTAAGGCACCTTGTCTTGAAAATGGACTACTGTATACATTATTTCCTTCACCCTGGAGTGTGGATAAAATCTGTGAATATGATGGGATATCACAATGATGATTAGATTATTGAATAGTTGACTCTAAGAGATTATCCTGGGTGGACATGACCTAGCCAGTAAGTCTTTAAATGGGATTTGGCTCTCCTCAATGTACTAAGAGAGAGATTGGAAGCATGAGAAAAATTATATGTGAGAAAGACTTTCCACTGCTGCCTTTGAAGATGAAAGAGATCATGTGTCACAGAACAAAGGTGACCTCAAGAAACTAAGAGTGTGTCTTAGTCGATGGCCAGTAAGAAACAGGAATCTCGGTCCTTAAACCACAATGAATTAAATTCTGCCACAACCACATAAACTTGGAAAAGAGTCCCAAGTTCCAGATAGGACCCCAGCCCTGTCAACATCTTGATTTTAGCTTTGTGAGACCCTTAGCGGAGAATGCGGCCACACTGCACAGTCTTCTGACCTACAGAGCTGTCAACAGATAAATGAGTATTGTCTTAAGCCACTATGCCGGTGCTAATTTGTTATGTAACAACAGAAAACTGTCTTAAATAGATTTGTTTAATGGCTATAATCAGGACCACTTGTAGTAGAAAGAATCTAGCAGACCTAAAATCAGTTAAAAATTGCTATAGTAATTTAGGATGAGATGATCAAGGTCTGAACTGAGGTACTGACAGCAGAATATAAAAAGAAAAAAGACGTAACGGATTATAAAGGAAGAGTCCATTAGAGTTGATGTTCACAAAAAATACAGGGGACAGTGATGAACTATGACTAACTTAATCATTGCCATAACAATGATTAACATAATTCCATAGAAATCAATCACGTACTTTCACTGATATCTTTCTTTTGTTTGTTTGTTTGTTTGTTTGTTTTTCGAGATGGAGTCTCACTCTGTCCCCCAGGCTGGAGTACCGTGGCACAATCTCGGTTCACTGCAACCTCTGCCTCCTGGGTTCAAGTGATTCTCCTGCCTCGGCCTCCCAAGTAGCTGGGATTGCAGATGCCCACAGCCGTGCCAGCTGATTTTTGTATTTTAAGTAGAGATGGGGTTTCACCATGTTGGTAAGGCTGGTCTCGAACTTCTGACCTAGTGATCCACCCGCCTTGGCCTCCCAAAGTGCTGGGATTACAGGCATGAGCCACTTCACCACCCAGCCTTTTCTGGTATCTTTGTTGCTACCATCTTGGACTACTATTGAAATATTCCATTTGACTTTTGTGTGTATTTGTATTCTTTTTTCAACTAGAAAACAAGCTCCTTGTGTACAGAATTACTTTAATTTCTTTAAATTCCCCATGGAATCAAGTGTCATACATGTAAAACGATTAAAGTACAACCTACCTTACTGCATATCTATTAGACTGCTTCGAGTGAAAACAAACTGACAATATTAAGTGCTGACAAGGATGCAGAGCAACTGGAAATGTTACTCATTGCAGAGGGAATACAAAAATGGGATAGTCACTTTGGAAAACATTTTGACCGTTTTCCAAAGGAAATAGGATTTAAATATATACCTAGCATACAATTCAGAAATTTCACTCGTAGGTATTTACCAAAGAAAAGCAAAGACATAGATACACACAAAACTCTGTACTTAAATTTTTATAGGAGCTTTATTCATAATCATCAAAAACTTAACCCAACTCTATGTCTATTAATGGGTAAATTATGATACATCCATACAATGGCATACTATCAATAAAACAGAATCAACTACTAATGCATGCAACAACATGTGTCTCAAAAAGCATCATGCTAAGTAGAAAAGTCCACATTAAAAAGACTACATGCTGTATGGTTTCAGTTGTATATTGTCAAAATGGCAAAACTGTAAGAACAAAGAGTAGATCAGTGGTTGCCGGGGGCTGAGGGTAGGTGACGGGTAAAAGGATTCTTGGGACAATAGACATATTCCCTTTCTTGATTGTAATGGTGATTACAAGACTGCATACGTTTGTCAATCATGGAACTGTATGTCCAAACAGGGTGAATTTAATAGATATAAAGTATACCTTGATGTCTGACTTAAGACAAAAAAAAAAAAAAAAAAAAAGAACTGGCTGGGCATGGTGGCTCACACTTGGAATCCCAGCACTTTGGGAGGTTGAGGCAGGTGGATCACCTAATGTCAGGACTTTGAGACTAGCCTGGCCAACAAGACCAAACTTCGTCTCTACTAAATTAGCCGGGCATGGTGGTGGGTGCTATAATCCTAGCTACTTGGGAGGCTGAAGGAGGAGAATCACTTGAATCAGGAAGGCAGAGGTTGCAGTGAGTCGAGATTGTGCCATTGCACTTCAGCCTTGGCAACAAAAGGGAAACTCCATTTCAAAATAATAGTAATAATAATATAATACGTCAATGAGCACTCTGTAGTAGTTTTAGTATCTGTCTAGTGAAACAGATCTCTATCTAGATCCTTAGGGCTTTCCAAGGGTGGAGTCACAACATAGTATGTAATATCCTCCCTTCTCCTACCTCCCAACCCCCAGCCTTTGACAGAAATATATATGTATTGAATTAAGTAAAATAATTTATTTTTACACAGAGAAATCTAACAAAACAACAACAGTGGTTGTTCTAAACAGGAAAAGAACAAGAGGAATGTTTCTTTTTTTATTTTTGAGATGGAATCTCACTCTGTCTCCAGGCTGGAGTGCAGTGGCAGGATCTCAGCTCACTGAAACCTCCAATTCCCAGGTTCAAGCAATTCTCTTGCCTCAGCCTCCAGAGTAGCTGGGATTACAGGCGCACACCACCACGCACGCCTAATTTTGTATTTTTAGTAGAGACAGGGTTTCACCATGTTGACCAGGCTGGTCTCGAACTCCTGACCTCAAGTGATCTGCCAGCCTCAGCCTCCCAAAGGGCTGAGATTACAGGCATGAGCCACTGCACCTGGCTGGAAATATTTCAAAAGGCCATGTTCAGGATGATGATGAGGTCTGCAGTAAGGAGGGCTTGCCAAGCCCATACAACATATTTATGCAGCTGTGCACCAGGGCTTCCAGTTTGGTTTTGGCGCCAACCGATAGCATCTTTTACTCATCCACTGTCTTTGATGCCATGTAGCAGCCCACTGCTTAAGTTCTGAAAAGTTTAGAACTCCAAACACAGAACTCTGGGCAATTTTATACCTTTTTTTCACATCCTAGAGAGGTTCTTGCCAATAGGTTAACATGGGTACCTGTGACAGGCCAAGCCTTAAGGTCTGTGGCAGCATTCCCATGGTCATCTTCTACTGATATAAAATTCACATACAACCAGTGATTTCATATTTATGTTTGACCTGACTTGAATGTTCTCTCTGCATAAACAGAGGGAGTAAACTATTGTAAGACCTGTCTCTAACCTTAAGGGAAAAGGGAAGGATTTACCCCATTCTTTTCTTGCAATTTCGTACAGAAGCAATACAAACTTCCTGAGACACCCACACGACACAGTTTAGAAAATAATGTCAAATGAGAGAAGTAGGTGTCATGGTGAAACAGAAAGGAACAGTAAAAATAGTAGTAGTGTTCAGCCGGGCACGGTGGCTGATGCCTGTAATCCCAGCACTTTGAGAGGCCAAGGCGGGCGGATCATGAGGTGAAGAGATCAAGACCGTCCTGACCAACATGGTGAAACCCCGTCTCTACTAAAAATACAAAAATTAGCTGGGTATGGTGGCGCACCTGTAGTCCCGACTACTTGGGAGGCTGAGACAGGAGAATTGCTTGAACCCGGGAGGCAGAGGTTGCAGTGAGCCGAGATCACGCCCCTGCACTCCAGACTGGCAACAGAGCGAGACTCTATCTCAAAAAAATAATAAGACTAGTAGTAGTGTTCGTGAAGGCATTCATACTGAGAGAACATTAGAAATTAAAGGTAAAAGAGTTCTATTTTAAACTGATGGCATTTTGTAAGTTCTGATTTACTCTATTGCTTGCGTTTCTTGAGTTTTACTTTTAAATTCAAGGAAGGTATACAATTTTTTTTTAATGGTTAAGCACTGCTCCCTTTGAGAATAAAAAAATTTGAGTTTTAAATTAATATTTTCAATATGTTGAAAGTGAACTACATCCTATATTCAATATTTTCTTTAAAAATGATTGTATATAACCAGCCATTCTGAAGTATAATAAATGATGTCTTCTAAATTCTAATAATGGTTGGAATTAGTTATGACCCTTTCTGTAGCAATAGGCAATAAAAAGGATCATATTTTCAGTATATACATATCATTTTGAAGACCCAAACGTTCAGAAGTGAGTCAATTTATTTAATTTATAGGTATATGAAAACCATTCTAGGAATAACATTTTATGATTCTACTCTCATCAATATCTGATACTCTAAATTTTCTTTTTAAGCATCTCCATTTTCCATTGTCATGTCTGAATTACCTTTATTATTGTATTTTACCTATTTCAATGTCTACTTTTTTCTTTTACAAATGAATTCACCAGTTGAAGTCAAAATGAGCCAAAAAGCCCTTAAGATTTAAGACACACTTTAGTTACCGTATATCATGCTATTAAGAAACATCAGATGTAGCGCCCTGTCTGGTAAGAATTATGTTTACATTCATCTTATCATTAAACAGGACTTCTTAAAAATTATCTTTTAACAGCAATAAAAATGGAAGTACATACTAAAATTGACTTTCTTCTTATCTTATTATTTTTTAATTTTGAAACAATGTGAATCTGAGGGACTGTGTTAAGGAAAACCGAGTCCACAAAGGGCGTGGTTTCAAAGGCAAGAACTTCCCAGCGCCAGGCCTCCATCCGCCCCCCATCCAGGAACGTAAAGTTCTTTGTCTAACATTTTCCAGTGGGCTAGGTAAAATTCTAGGTGTGCTCCTTTGTTCAAAAGGAGCAAAAAGCTCTGGGAGGAAGGGCCTCTGCTGTGGGCCTGGCAGCCAATCCAGCATCAGAGTCAAAAATCAGTCACACCAGAGGAAATCTGAAAAAACTCTTGTTTGGACGAGAGCATGAGTGGGGCAGGAATAATTCCAGGGTTAAAATCCACATGCGCCTTACCTGTGTGGATTTCTCCCTTGGATCCCCTCCCACGGCAGCATAAGAGTCTCTCTCTCTCTCTCTCTTTCTCTCTCTCTCTCTCTCTCTCTCTCTCTCTCTGCCTCTCTCTCTCTCTGCCTCTCTCCAGTTCGTTATATTCTAGCCATTGTGAGTGTTTATGATATCTTCTTTAACCTTTACATTGTAAAAGATCTAGACATTTGCCTTCAGTTTGAGTAGGTATTGATAAAAATGAGAAAGAAATACGATTTTATTTCATAAAGACTGAAAATTATCTAAAAAGTTCATTTATTGTCCATGGTTAAATATTTGACACATAAATTGCATATGTTTTTAATCACTTCATATTATTAATTGTGTTAAACCTTTTTTCACTCCTATAATTTCAGTTCTCACCCATCTCTTCAATGAATTTTTCCCTTTGACTAGTTTATTTTCACTATCATGTTCATTTTTCTCAAACCGAATTTTATATTTTCCATTATAGAATGAATAGAATTATCCTTGCTCTAATAACCTAAATCTTTTGCTAGTGTAGATATTATTCAGTGTGTTACAATATTTTGAGGATTATTAAATAACACAGAAATTGATTCCAGGTTTTAAACATTTTATTGGAAGGTTTGTGACACTGTACTCTGGTCTCAACCTACAATTTTAAAACTTGGAGCAAAATAACTCAGTATATAGATCAATAAATAAATCACCACATCTGACATAAATGCCTTATTTCTTATGAACACGTCTCATCTCCCATTAGATAATCCCGTTAGATAATCAGCCTCTTCGGGACACAGCCTAAGTAATACCTACAGCACCTAGCATATGCCTCATACATATTAGGAAATAGATGTGGGCAGGCGTGGTGGCTCGTGCCTGTAATCCAAGCACTTTGGAGGCCAAAGTGGGAAGATCACCTGAGGTCAGGAATTCAAGACCAGCCTGACCAACGTGGTGAAACCCTGTCTTTAAAAAAAAAAAAAAAAAAGCATTTAAAAGGAAATAAATGTTAGTTGGCTTTGTAAAACCAATGAATCTTTGCATTACATATTTATTTATCCCAAAATGAAAATGTTCTATCATTTAAGATGCACCGCTGCAAGGTTATTTGCACATCTTATGAGCTTTGCACAAGTCTAACAAACCAATTAAATTCACTTTCTATTGGGAGTTCCTGAGTTTACATTTCTTTGGTACATCCCTCATGAGGGACAGCGGGTCACTGCCCTTTTCTTATATTGCATGTCAGACTTCACAACATTGCACAAAGCAGAATGCATTTTTAGAAAATAATTTTTATTCTTTAATCATTTTGCTTTTGACATTGTTTAGACATTTCATGCTGGTAGAAAAAAATAAAATTATCTTAAATGTGTAAATGAATTAAAGGCCAACAAAAAAACTGTTCTCTATATTAGATAATAGGGTTTTAATGTATTTCTGCTGTCAGATTGGTGTATTTATGTGATAATTTTATGTGACAGTGTAATTAAATTGTAAAACAATTCACATTTCCTATGTATTTTATCTATTTATCATCATTTATTTCTTTACCTTCTTTTTCTGCAGTAAATATTATTGTAAGGAGAGTTAAATAAGTTAAACCAATGCAATTACTTTTACAGATTGAAATTAACTTCATATATCAATTTGTACACATTTATACAAAGTACCTACAACTTGCCTAGTATAAATAAATGTGTTTATTGGAGTATATTTATGATGTCACTGTGGTTTCCATGTTTGCCTTCCTTTTGAGTAATGATCTATATGTTTAAACTTGACATTTTAACAGTATTTTCAAACAATTTCATTCATTATCAAATAACCATTTACTACACTGTGGCAATTTCATACCATTTACTGAACCCTTTAGACACTCCTAAACAATGATTTATCAACCAATATACAGATTTTAATGCTTATCACAGCAAATGTAGAAAGTAACATTAAATAGTGACTTGACAAGAGATAAGTAAATTATCTTTTAAAAAAAATCTTGATGAGTCATGTTAGTAATAGCCAGTATGTCTTTATAGCTGCGCTGATATTAAAAGAAGTATATTAGATTGTTATATTCCTTATGTATTAAGTTGATTCATTTTAAAACCTATATGAACACCAGTTATATAACCTCAAGTGTTGATTTTAATGGAAAGAAAGAAGAAAGCATGTTTTAAATATTTTAGATATTGGCCTGCTTGATAGATTTTTGTATCTTGGCTTCCGCATAGGAGGGAAAATAGTCCAGCTCAAAAACTCGTCTCTGGGTTGATAAAATCGGGGATGATCCAGATGGACCGTGTTGTATGAGACAAAGGGCTACTTAAAATAATCCTATCTGCTTGCTGCACACGAGACATATCCAGATCATTTTAATCCTCATGAGGTCTGCTCATATCCTCCTTGCTGGAGCAACCGGCAGAAGTTACATGGTTGTGAACTTTTATGGAGGGGGGGAATTGAATTTCTCTGTGCAAAGAAGTCAAATCAGCGGCAGAATGTGTTATCTTTATGGGATCAATGCAGTTGATCCAGTGAATGGTACTGTAGTCCTGAGAAAATGCTAAGAGAAGGTTTAGGTTTATAAACAATTAACAAGGACAGAAAGGGAGGCGGGAGAAACAAGACAACTTCCTTTCAAGTAGGATCATTTACATAAAACATTAAACCTGATGAAGGTGTCTGTCAGTGTGTGGGAGGGTCTGTATTTCTTCAGTTATTCACATCCAGAATGAATTAACTTGACACTAATTGCAGAAGGATTAAATTTATTCAATCTTTATAGACTACTCCTTGACTATTAAAATTAAATGAAGATAAAAATGAATTATTCTTTCCCAGATCAAAAATGAAATACTACACCAATTTATAAGGGTGTGGGAGAAGAAGGGCAGTGAAGACCACAACCTGTGACTTTAAAAATAAATAAATAAACAAACTTAGGAAGCTTCATTTTGAATAGATTTATTAGTTTAACAAGAAGGTTCCTGTACTTAGGAGGCCCCTAGGACAGCTTTGGAAATATATTGTACCCTACCTAGAAGAACCTAAAAATATACGCATTTTTATTAATACTTTATATATAGCTGAGCCAAGAAATTCATTTGCTAGGGAATTTTTTTTAACAGTCAAAACACAAAAAAGAATTATTAAAATGAAAAAAGAAAAAAAAAGTAAGTTTCGAGTGATTACATTTCAGCATGTGTCCTCCAGGTTGGGTAGGGAACTGAGGCAAAAAGTCTTTTTTTTTTTTTTTTTGTCCGAGACGGAGTTTCGCTATTGTTACCCAGGCTGGAGTGCAATGGCGCGATCTCGGCTCACCGCAACCTCCGCCTCCTGGGTTCAGGCAATTCTCCTGCCTCAGCCTCCAGAGTAGCTGGGACTACACGCGTGCGCCACCATGCCCAGCTAATTTTTGAATTTTTTTTAGTAGAGGGGGGGTTTCACCATGTTGACCAGGATGGTCTCGATCCTTGACCTTGTGATCCACCCACCTCGGCCTCTCAAAGCGCTGGGATTATAGGCGTGAGCCACTGTGCCTGGCCAAAAACTCTTACAAGAAGAGTCAGTCTTGGCTGGACGAGCTGGTTCACGCCTGTAATTCCAGCATTTTGGGAGACTGAGGCGGGCGGATCGCTGGAGGCAAGGAGTCCAAGACCAGCCTGGACAACATGGTGAAACTCCGTCTCTATTAAAAATATAAAAATTAGCCAGGCGTGGTGGCTTGTGCCTGTAGTCCTAAGTGCTCGGGAGGCTGAGGTAGGAGAATTGATTGAACCCAGGAGGCAGAGGCTGCAGTGAGCAGAGATCACACCATTGCACTCCAGACTGGGTGACAAAGTGAGAATCCGTCTAAAAAAAAAAGAGGCAGCCTTATCGATGAAACTTTGAAGAAATTCCACGTTTTTTGGAATGGGCCTTAAAAATTAACAATTCGAGGCAATGCCTGAAACTGTCATCTGTTTCTTCATGTACTGTTGTCTGGTTTCTAGTCTTAGATAAGGTAGGTGGGAATCATGTGGGAGGGAGTAGGGGTAGGAGGATCTACAGATTTAATGCTCAAATTGAAATTTTAAAGAAAATTTGCTGATTCTGAGTTCAGGGCTCTATCACCTATACTGTGCAAACCTGAAAACTATAAATACCAACATACCTTGTAAACACTCAGATTTTTTAAGTATCTTTCCTTATTACCTAGCATGGAATTATGCATGTATTTGGATGGTCTTGTGCTATGCCGTTTTTTTGAAAAGGCGGAATATAGATATGTAAAATATAATTTTCAGATGCTTGTACTTAAATATCCACATCACATTTTGGTGAATTTCTAAAATTTAAGGAAATAATCATCCCAGATTTAGGCAAAATGCTAAATTAGATAAAATGAGTCTTAGGTATGTCAAAAATTACTGAAAAGGAAACAGAATGTCAGGGGAAACTAGGTAACTTGCCCAAGATCACAGAGATTGTAGAAAAATAAGGACTAAAATACTCCTCCTAACCCCAACCAAGTTCTCATGCCTTCCATTTTAGCATAAGGTTTATGTGTTAAGCCCTTCTATGAAAAAGAATCTAATTTTAACATGGATCAGTGTCATAAGCTAATTAAGGAAAAACTAATAATGTAATTTCAGGCATTAGTCATCTTACTGATTCACATCCCGCCCCCGTACCTCAAACTACACACAAGGCATATTAGATACAATTTTGTAAATAGTGCCTGGGTAAGACATTGTTAGATGGAATGGCATCTCATTCATATATGTGTGTGTGTATGTCTTATATTAAAATCATTCCTATTGAATGAGTAATCTGCTAAGAAATGAGTAAAGAAAATCTACATGTTAGAGATTAAGGATCTTTTAAAGATGATAATTCATACTAAACTTCTCATTTTATTTCTCCCTATTATGTATATACCTGAAATTGGAAAGTTTTCTTCTTTTTCCTATTAAGTATAATTTGGTGTTTTAGCAATTATATGAGGAGAAGGTGTTTCCCTTCTTTATCATTAGGGAACCATATATATGAGAAATAATGTTACAGTATTAATATTTTCTTCTCATTGTGATGAAATTCATTTTTAAAACTAAGTTAATACATTTTTATCAATTTATAGAGTTCCCATGTTTTAAAATACAAATAATCACCTAGTTTCTCTCAGCTCAGTAAGTTACTTTTAGAATGTAAACTAATTATTTTTGGAAATATACTTGTAGAACAATTTACCCATTGCAACAGTGAATTGGATGATGCCACCTTTTAATTTTTATGTTTGTATTATATAAAAATGAGTGTGTCTTAATACAGCTGTATCAGTGCTTTGTTTTGTTAAATATAATAAAATTTCCAGTTGACCCAGCAGTTACTTGTGTATTTTGAAATGCATTTGTTTTCTCTAAACAAATAAGATTGTGCTTGGACTCTAAAGATATAGAATGAATGATTAATGCTTTGATGAACAACAGTGTCATGTCATATTTTGTGTTATTGTGGATGAGGAGACTGAAATTGACTGCAAAATAGTTAGCTTTTGTCAATTCTCACTTCTACTTGCCCACCCAAAAAAGACTTTAGGAAATATTATCACTAAAACAATTATCAATCAAACAAACTGCTTTTTTCTAATTGAAGGCTATTGCTTATTCACGTTTTTCTAAATATAGATAACCATAGTGTTACTAACATTTCATATCCTGAAGAACAGAAGAAAGAGTGAAATCTACTTCCCTTGTCAAGATTAATCTTTATTTTAATTATAAACTGAGCATGCATATACTACGTATTAATTACTTTTGCATGAACATTAATTATTTAAGTGAAGAATAATTTTTGTAATGACCACTATTTAGTGTAGATGATCTTGTATACTACTCAGTATAGAGGATTCAGTGTACATGCATCTCTGTCCATCAGCTACCTTCCAAATGGCAACCATAATAGTAACCAAATGGTTGCCATGATTTTGCCAAAGTTTATTATTTTATATTATAAAATATATATCCTCAGGTAATTTTAAACTCATATTTGTAAGTTTTTATGATCACAAAAATATTCTCACAGAGGACTTGAATATGGACTCTAAGATTTCTTCACAATAGCCAGGCACAGTGGCTCACACCTGTAATACCAGCACTTTGGGAGGCCAAGGTGGGTAGATCACCTGAGGTCAGGATTTCAAGACCAACCTGGCCAATGTGGTAAAACCCTCTCTCTACTAAAAATTCAAAAATTAGCCAGATGCAGCAGCACACGTTTATAGTCCCAATTACTCAGGAAGCTGAGCCACCAGGAGAATTGCTTGAACGCAGGAAGCAGAGGTTGCAGTGGGCCAAGATTGTGCTATTGCACTCCAACCTGGGTGACAGAGCGAGACTGTCTCAAAAAAAAAAAAAAAGGTTTCTTCACATTGTTGGTTTTGATGAGTCATCTAAGCTAGTGTCAGCCTTTCCCAACTTCTATTGGATGAAATGCACACCCCTCCTCCTCAGCAAACCCAACTATGCAACTATGTCCAGATCCGAACTCTTAGTCTCGCTTCACGGCCTAGTTCGTTGAATGAGTTGAATCTCTAAAATCCTGTACAATAAAATCCTCCAAAAAATAAGCCTAGTTTTTCCCTTGAATAGTTATAATCTAACTGCATATGGAAGTATTTCATAGACATATATATTGCTGCTTCTCTCTTGCACACTCTGGGATGTGGAAGCATTGCACAACAGTGTTGTGTAATTGTGGACAGTCCAATTTGATTTTCTGACATCAGGAAGCACAAATTCTCTCCGGAACAATTTATTTGACTGGTTCTTTGTAAAAAGGAAACTTGTCACCATGCCAAAGACAAAACTGCTGCTGGGTTTCGTTTTGAGTTTTATAAAGTGAACAAGTGAAAACTATATACACGGTCATTTCAACTTGACTTATGAATAATTAAATGAATATATAATTGTATCCAGTTTTAGCCTCAAGCTTAACCAGCAAAGACATATTCAGTCCATGTAAAAGGGTTACTTCATGTTTTTTTTTAAAATGATGAGCAAGCTGCCAAACATCACTGAATGTATATGCTTGTAAGTGAGAATAACAATTTCTTATTAAATCCGACAGTGGAAAGTGAAGCAGCATGCAAGTTTTGTGCAATGTATCTTATACCTTTTAAAATTTGAATTTATACAAGCATTTCATCTTAAATATCTTCTTCATTCTCTCTCATCTTCTAGTCCAAGGTTGGGAGCAGTTCCAGTGAACATCATTAAGGAGCATATGTGACTGTATCTAGAAACAGAGTTTTACATGTTGAGATCCAGTCCTCCAAAGATACTTTGTTAACAGAACAATAAAGGAGTCTTCTTTTGCATTAAGACAGGGTCATGCTCTGTCGTCCAGGCTGCAGTGCAGTGGCACAATCTCAGCTCACTGCAACCACCATCCCCTGGGTTCAAGCGATTCTCCTGCCTCAGCCTCCTGAATAGCTGGGATTACAGGTGTCAACCACCACACAGGCCTAATTCTTTTTTGTATTTTTAATAGAGACAGGGTTTCACCGTCTGGAACAGGCTTGTCTGGGATGCCTAATCTCAAATGATCCTCAGGCCTCAGCCTCCCAAAGTTCTGGGATTACAGACTTCGGCCACCGCCCTGGCCCAAGGAGGTCTTATTATAGGAAAAATAATTACATGTGGCTCCAAGACTTTGGTGGAGAACTAGGCCAGTCTACTCAGTTGAGCAGGTCGTGCCCTGCACACAGCACTCAGCTGAGGGAGCACTCCATTCATCAAGCCACATGCTCTGGAGCAAGGCTTTTCCTGCCCAGCTGGGAGGGCTATCTTTAGAAGATTTGCACAAAGATGCCTATTGAGCTTTATCAGCTCCCTGGGGCAAGCTTTATCAGCCTCCTGGGGCAATGGGCTGAGCTAAACCAGAAGGGCTCAGCCCATTCTGAATGCTTCCCCATTACCCAGAAGGGATTCCCTGGCTAATTTGCAGCAAAGTGTCACGTGGGATGGCAGCACTGTGTGAGGAATTTTCCCATTCTAATAGATATCTTGATTTTTGCCATCTGCAAGGTAGGAATTATAAGACACATTTGGAGGAAGCCTGTGAGAGGAGATGCTTTTCATTATTTACAAAAATGATCTGAAGGAGTTCAACATGCCCTCTTAGTCCAAAGTAATAGCATACCCCAAATCCTCCATCTTCTGGGAGATGCTGTGAGGCTGGTTTGATGAAAGGAGGAAGGACTAGCAATGGAAGAGTGAAGCATAAGGAGACAGAAAAAAAGCTCCCCAAAAATCTGTGTGTGGAGCAGGACTTAGCAAAACTCACACTTCATGGCAGAGTGGGCCAGAGAGAGAAGGGCAGCAGGATATAAAATGTATCCAGGCGGGGCACAGTGGGTCACGCCTGTAATCCCAGCACTTTGTGAGGTGGAGGTGGGTGGAGTTCGAGTCCAGCCTGACCAGCATGGTGAAACCCTGTCTCTACTAAAAATACAAACATTAGCTGGGCATGGTGGAACACACCTCTAATCCCAGCTAGTCAGGAAGCTAAGGCAGGAGAATCGCTTGAACCCAGGAGGCAAAAGTTGTGGTGAGCCAAGATCACGCCACTGCACTCCAGCCTGGGCAACAGAGCAAGACTCTGTCTTGCTTCCCAATACAGAATAATTACAAACAAAAAAAGAGGAAATTTGGGGAGTGGGGGACCAGAAGAGTAATTAGTAATTCCTAAGCTATACATGTTCCTTCCCTATGGAAACTCTGTGCCCAGTAACAGAGAGAGCTTCCCAGAGAACAGCCAGTCTACTACTCACCCTGAACACTGTTATCATTTTTTCAAGAAGTTGTCAGAGGGCCTGTTCTCATCAGAGTCTGAAACATCACTTCCTGCTAGCACAGGTCAGATGGTGCCTTCTGCCTCCCCCTCTAGCCCTCACGTCCTTGCTTGTGGTCTTTCTTCACTCCCCACCCCTCTTGGCGTAGGCTCAGCACCTCTTCAAGTCCATGTTGGCTGAGCACTTTTTTTTTTGGTGTATGAAGTGTGACAGTGTATCATAAATACTTTCAACACACATTGAAGCATATATTCAAATGAGTGCTGCCTTCCTCAACGTCTGTCCTCTTAGGAGAACTTATCCTGCTAGGCGCATTGCTCATGTAAACAGACCAGCAGGCAGGCTTTGTGTGGGCAATGAGGCCATTTTATATCGTGATTGGGTGCAAGCAGGCTAAGTCGAAGAAAGGAGTTAGGCAGGGGGTGTAGGAATGGGGACTGGTTATGTGGGTTGGGGCAAATGGTCAGTTAAAGGTGGTAATCTATTTTAGAGAGAGGGGAAGGGTGTCACAGGAAGCATAGTCACAAGGGTAAGGGTTACCTATTACAAACAGGCGTGGTCATAAGGGTGGGGGTTATCAGTTGCAAGCAGAGGGAAGGGTGTGGTAAATTACGTGGTTACAGGGGTGGGGGACTTGAGAAACCTATGTCTAGAGGAGAAGTTTCACAAGGCTGAGCAGGAACAATGGTGGAATGTTGCAGGGGGAGAGCAATCAGTTGAGGCAGGAGCTAGTTGTTTCACTTCTCTTTGTGGCCATCTAGTTACTTCAGACTTTCTAGCTCCTGGAGACCATCAAGAGGTGTACATGCCGGTCACCAAGGCTATAATGGCCAAGCTTGGACTTGGAGGCCTGACACTAACACTGCTGCCACTGTGCAGGATACCATTCAGTCTCTTCTTTTGGAATGCAATTATTAATTCATAGGTGATTGCATTTCCACATAGTTCATTATATTGGCTGCAAATAAATCTTTACCATGAAAAAAATCCCTTTTTAATCTGGCCTTTGACTACTTCCTTTTTGTTAACGGCTGTTGATAGCCTCGCCTTCTCCCATTGCTTGTGCTCTGGTCATGCTGAACATTGCAGTTCCTAGAAGCCTCTGTGAATTTGCATATGCCAATTCCCTCTGCCTGAAAGATCATCCTCTTGTTACTAAGCTCAAGATTTCCTCCTTCAAAAAACCTCTACTGCCTTTACCTCCCACTCCGTAATCTGTTTAGCTCCCTTCAATTTAGCTGTACCTTGAAAGTACCAAGGTGACCTCAATCCTCCAAATGATTTATTGTCTTCATTGCTCCTCTCCCCAACCTGTTGATAAGCTCTTTGAAGGCAGATACTATGTCTTTTTTTCCTGCATCCGTTAGGCATGTCGCTCACGTAAAGAGACCATGAGGCAGGCATCAGGTGGGCAACAAGGCTGTTTCATTTCATGTTAAGGTGAAAGTGGGCCAAGTCCGAAAAAGGAGTTAGTCAAGGAGAGTAGGAAAGGGGACTGGTTATATAGGTTAGGCAAAATGGTCAGTTTAAGAGTGGTAATTTACTTCAGAGAGGGGAAGAGGGTTACAGGATACATGGTCACAAGGGTAGGGGTCATCTATTACAAACAGGCATGATTATAAGGGTGGGAGTTACCGGTTGCAAGCAGAAGGGAGGGTGCGGTAAATTACATAGTTACAGCGGTTGGGGTCTTGAGAAACCTAATGTCTGGGGGGAAGCTTTGCAAGGCTGAGGAGGAACAATGGTCAAACATTGCGGGGGGAGAGCAACCAGTTGAGGCAGAAACTAGTTGTTTCATTTCTCTTTGTGGCCATCCAGTTACTTCAGACTTTCTGGTTCCTGGAGATCATCAGGAGGTGTATGTGCAGGTCACCGAGGCTATAATGGCCAGGCTTAGATTTGGAGGTCTGAGAGTATCCTCAGGGAACAACAGCATTGATTTATAATATTGTTCAACAAAGATTTGTTGGCCAGGTGGGATAGCTCCCACCTGTATCCCCAGCACTTTGGGAGGCTGAGGCAGGCAGATGACTTGAGGTCACGAGTCCAAGACTAGCATGGCCAACATGGCAAAACCCTGTCTCTTAAAAATAAATAAATAAATAAAGATCCAGGTGTGGCGGCACACACCTATAGTCCTGCTATTTGGATCGTTGAGGCACAAAACCGGAAGGTAGAGGTTGCAGTGAACTAAGATCTTGCCACTGCATCTGAGCCTAGACTGCAGAGTGAAACCCTGTCTCAAAAAAAAAAAAAAAATATATATATATATATATATATATACACACACACACACACACACACACACACACACACACACACATCTCCAATGGGCATGGCAGAGCATTTTTAGAGGCTGAGGCAGGAGGATTGCTTGAGAGGAGGCTTCCTTGAGGCCAGGAGTTCGAGACTAGGCTAGGTAGCATAGCAAGACCCCATTTCTAAATAAATAGTTAAATAAGTAAATAAAGATATATCAAATGAATGGACACTTGAACGAAGTGAGTAATCTAAAATGAGAACTTCGAAAGTAAACATTCATTTGACTGAGTCCTAGTTGAGTCCAAGAATTACTGAGTTATTCAATAAATGCTTTTAGGCAAACTAGTCAGTTTAGTAAAGTTAGATTCCCTATTCATATCGTAAGCACATACACAATATTCCACTTGGATTTAATATTCATATGTTAAAAAAAAAGAAACTATAAAACCACCAGAAGAAAACAACAGTGACTGTATAATTTTAGTGTGACGAATGCCTGTTTAAACATAACACCAAAGCCAGAAACTATTCCAGAACAGGTTGATCATGGCTCTGAGCTTATGTATCAGCACTGCAATCTCTTTCCAAGTGCTACCTTCTATATAGGGTGTAGGGCTGGAAGCCACACTTTTTTTTTTCCCCCCAGTGAATTTTTCCCCAATTTTTAAGAGCTTAAATGTCTGCCTATTCAAGGAAACAAGTAATTGCAAAAGTACCCTAAGTCTTGTCCAAAAAGTCTGGTAACACAGGAAATACAGTGGTTTGTTTGTTTGCTAGTTTGTTTTTTGAGACTGAGTCTTGCTCTTTCGTCCAGACTGGAGTGCCATGCTGTAATCTCGGCTCACTGAACCTCCATTTCCCAGGTTTAGAGGATTCTCCTGCCTCAGCCTCCTGAGTAGCTGAGATTACAGATGTGCACCACCACACCCAAGGAAATTGTTTATTTTTAGAAGTGGGGTTTCATCATGTTGGCCAGGCTGAACTCCTGACCAACCTCAAGGGATCCGCCCACCTTGACCTCCCAAAGTGCTGGGAGTACAGGCCTGAGCCACCACACTCAGCCTATAGTGTATTTTTAATATCGTATTTTGGATTAACAATTGGATATATTGCCTTAGAGAAACTTACCTGAGTATGTGGAAGTCAAAGGAAAATATAATGAGCAATATTATTTCAAAATGTTACTAATACATTGGTTGAAAATAAATTAGTTCTATGTTTCTGACTTTTTGAACACTCTATGAAGTGTTGCCCAGCACTTTGAGAGGACAAGGCAGGCAGATCACCTGAGGTCAGGAGTTTAGGACCTGTCTGACCAACATGGTAAAACCCCATTTCTTCTAAAAACACAAAAATTAGCCAGGCATGGTGATGCACGCCTGTAATCTCAGCTACTTGGGAGACTGAGGCAGGAGAATTGCTTCAATCCAGGAGGCAGAGATTGCAGTGAGCCAAGATCATACCACTGCACTCCACTGCACCCCTCCTCCCAACCCCGAGATCTTACAGGGGTGGGGGAAGGGGCAACAAAACGAGACACCATCTCAAAAAAAAAAAAAAAAAATGTGGAACAAGGTCAGGTGTGGTGGCTCAAACCTGTAATACCAGCGCTTTGGGAGGCTCAGATGGGCAGGTCACTAAGGCTAGGAGTCCTAGACAAGCCTGCGCAACATGGCAAAAACCTGTGTCTCCAAAAATACAAAACTTAGCAGACGTGGTGTCACCTGCCTCTAATCCCAGGTACTCAGGAGGTTGAGGCACGAGAATTATTTTAACCAAAAAGTGGAGGCTGCAGTGAGCTGAGACTATGCCAGTGCACTGTAGCCTGGGCCACAGAGTGAGACCCTGTCTCAAAAAAAAAAAAAAAAAAAAAAAGCCACAATCTAAAAGGTCAGTAAAGGATTGTTTGATAAATAAATAAATTATCCATAACAAAAATAATAGCATTGGAATATATTTGACTTGAAAAGTAGTTCATGATGTATTTTATTATTATTATTATTTTTTTTTTTTTTTGAGACGGAGTTTCGCTCTTGTTACCCAGGCTGGAGTGCAATGGCGCGACCTCGGCTCACCACAACCTCCACCTCCTGGGTTCAGGCAATTCTCCTGCCTCAGCCTCCTGAGTAGCTGGGATTACAGGCACGCGCCACCATGCCCAGCTAATTTTTTGTATTTTTAGTAGAGACAGGGTTTCACCATGTTGATCAGGATGGTCTCGATCTCTTGACCTCGTGATCCACCCGCCTCGGCCTCCCAAAGTGCTGGGATTACAGGTTTGAGCCACCGCGCCCAGCCGGTATTTTATTATTTTTTTATAAATAGATTCCCATGTCTATCCACAGACTGTAGAAGGTGAAGCCTGGGAATCTGTATTTTTAATTTTTTTTTTTTTTTTTTCTGAGACAACTGTGTCTCACTCTCTCGCCCAGGCTGGAGTATAGTAGTGCAATCCTGGCTCACTGCAACCTCTGCCTCCTGGGTTCAAGTGATTTTCCTGCCTCAGCCCCCTCCCCCACCAGCAGCTAGGATTGCAGGCGCCCAACATACCCAGCTAATATTTGTATTTTTAGTAAAGAAGGGGTTTCTCCATGTCGGCCAAACCAGCCTCACACTCCTGACATCAGGTGATCCACCTGCCTCAGCCTCCCAAAGTGCAGGGATTACAGGTGTGAGCCACTGCACCCAGCCCATAATATATCTTAAATGAAAAGAAAAAAATGGAGATTATAAACCATTAAGTACATTATCTGATTTTCATAAAGATTTATATGTGCAATTTATATATAAAATATGTGTGTCTATATATATAATCTGAGATGCTATACATAAATATGTTAATGATTATCTTTTTGGCTTACCTATAGTTTGTAATGTTTCAACAATAAGTATAGATAATTAATGAGATTGGGATAAAAAAACAAATAGTAGGATGGCTTACTCAAAACCAAAGCAAACACTGATCAAGCTTATTAAATGATAAAGTTACTCAAATGAAGAAGGAACTAAAGATCTTAAAAAAAAAACCTCATAACTGTGTATGATTTCCAATGATTTTCTGCCACCCTGTGGGGAATTCTGCACATTGCAGAACTGAATAAGTGAAATATAAAATTATAAAAAATTCTGTAAGTCAAGATGAAATTTCTTGGCTGAAGAAGTTGTTTAGCTAAAACTTTGTTGACCAGTTTTGTTTTCTATACCAGCTATTTAGTGAAATTGCTAGAATAGGATAAAAATAATACCCAATACTTCCAATACTTAAATGTGATTATGATAAGCAAGGTCCTAATGCATATATACGACTTCAGCTCAAAAAAAAACCTTATGAGGTAGGTACTATTTTCTTCCCATTTTGTCAAAGAGACAGAGTTTAATCTACCAATGGTGGGTAAATTTTGCCAAAGCAGTGTGAAATCCAGGCAGAGTGCTGCATTTTAAGTCAATGATTTAAATTTTTGAGTTTCTCTGTTTCCCTCAGGCCTGATCTTTCTGTAATGGAATCACCCAGATACCTGACTGTTGAACATTTCTCTGGATTTATCAGATGAAACTTTGGAGAGGGTTTTTTTTTTTTTTTTTTTTTTTTTGAGACAGGGTCTCACTCTGTTACCCAGCCCAGGCTGGAGTGCACTGGCAAGATCTCAGCTCACTACAACCGCTGCCTCCCAACGATCCCCACCTCAACCTCCCAAGCAGCTGGAACAACAGGTGCATGCCACCACACACCCCTAAGTTTCTTTCTCTCTTTCTCTCTCTCTCTCTCTTTTTTTTTAAGATGGGGTTTCACCATGTTGGTCAGGCTGGTCTTGAACTCCCGACCTCAGGTGATCCGCCGCCTTGGCCTCCAAAGTGCTTGGATTTCAGGCCACCATGCCCAGCCTCTCTTTTTTTTTTTTTTTTTTTTTTTTGGTAGAAATGGCGTCTCACCATGTTGCCCTGGCTGGTCTCGAACTCCTGAGCTCAGGTAATATACCCACCTCAGCCTCTCAAAGTGCTGGGATTAGAGGCGTGAGCCAGTGTGGTCGGCAGAGTGAGATTATGATGTCCTCCAAACAAATCTCGTTTGGTTGAAGCTGAGTATGGTCTAATTTGAATAGTTTACCTTGAGTACTCTGACCATGGTCTGCAGACCTGGGCTTTTCTGAGAACTGTTTGTAAATAGTCTACAGAGAGATAGTAGAAAACTCTATAGCAATTTTCCGGATAATTTTATGGATGTCAACTCTAACGATAAAAAGTTTTCACTTGGATTTTGTGTGTCTTTTCATTTGTCTGTTTTATGAACTTGTGGTCCACAACTAATTGAAAAAATTTTTAAATTAACATATCATTCCCCACATTAAAGAGAAGACTGCTGTAAGCTGTTGACACTCGAAATTACCAAACTCCAAGGACGTTTCTGAGGCCTAGCTCCCCAAAATGAGGTCTCGCATATATTTCCTCCCCTTATTTCATTTCTTTTTCTTCTTCTTCTTCTTCTTTTTTTTTTTTTTTTGTTTGTTTGTTTGTTTTGTTTTGTTTTGTTTTGTTGCTTTTTGTTTTTTTGAGATGGTGTTTTTGGTCTGTTGTCCAAGCTGGAGTGCAATGGTGTGATCTCCGCTCAGGGGAAACCCTGCGTCCTGGGTTCAAGTGATTCTCCTGACTCAGCCTCCTGAGTAACTGGTATTACTGGTGTCCGCCAGCACGTCCCGATAATTTTTGTATATTTAATAGAGGTGAGGTTTCACCATGTTGTCCAGGCTGGTCTTGAACTTTTTTTTTTTTTTTTTTTTTTGAGACGGAGTTTCACACTTGTTACCCAGGCTGGAGTGCAATGGCGCGATCTCGGCTCACCGCAACCTCCGCCTTCTGGGTTCTGGCGATTCTCCTGCCTCAGCCTCCTGAGTAGCTGGGATTACAGGCAGGCGCCACCATGCCCAGCTAGTTTTTTTGTATTTTTAGTAGAGACGGGGTTTCACCATATTGACCAGGATGGTCTCGATCTCTTGACCTCGTGATCCACCCGCCTCGGCCTCCCAAAGTGCTGGGATTACAGGCGTGAGCCACCTCGCCTGGCCTCCTCCCCTTATTTCATCCATTTTATAATTCACATTATTCACATTATTATTGATCGTTGATAACTGCACCTATTGTAATGATACTGATAGTTGCACCTGTTGTCATAATATCGCTATTGGTAACTGCACCTATTGCATTATCATATTATTGATATTGATAATTTCACCTATTGTAATGTTCAGTAAAGACAGGCAAAAAGAAAACAAAAACGACTGAGACTACGGGGCAGCGTCCCAGCGCACAACAAGGAAGAAACGCCTTGAGGCGCAGTAAACGTCACCAGTAAGGAGTCGAAGCGACGAGTCTGCCCAGAGGCAAGGAAGGCTGGCGCGAGCGATAGCCCGCGAGGCCTGAGTGGGCCGGCGGATGCCGTGTGGGTTTCAGGAGGACGCCACGCCTCCGCCACCGCCTCCCTCGCGGCCGCGCCGGGAGGAGGTCGACGTGTCGTCACTTCCGCCGGGATCTCTCACTGCGTCCGGGTCAGCTGCTGCTGCCGCCGCGGTGCCGCTGCGGCCGGGGGATTGGGCCAGGGTCTCCACCGCCGACCGAGGGGAGCGGGCTCCGCTCGGCGCCGTTTTTTGCGACCTGGCCGTCAGCCCCACGTCGCCGGCCTGGAGGGGCGAGGAGGACGAGGGGGCCAAGGCTTCCTCCGGGGTGAGTGCGGCCTGGGAGGACTCGGCACGGTGGCCCCGGCGCCGGACTGGAACAGGCCTAGGGGCGCAGATTTGTCGGGCGCTTACCCAAGACGCCCGGGGAGAGGAAACGCGGAAGGTTATCCGTAGTAGGGGCGCTGTAGAACCTGCTCGGGAGGTGCTTCCTGGATACCCGCCCAGCTTAGGTCCCCGCCCTTGGCTCGGGTCCTGTTTGTGTTTGGCAGTTTTACCCCCCACCCCACCCTTTTTCCGTTTCTGGTAGTTGTGCTCGGGATAGAACCTTGTCCCTCCGCCTCTCCCCCACCTTTACCCCGGTGTGGGTGAAGTGGCTGGGCCACGATGCTTCAGTATTTATGACCAGCGTCCGTCCTGGTGCAGAACAAAGAAACTTGGACTTTTGGTATGCGTTGTAACCTCGGGGAATAGACACGGGAGCAGCATAAGTAATCAGGGCTTTAATAGATCTTCCCGAGCACGCTAAACCAAGTCTAGAGTGTGTACGTCAAAAGTCGAGTCCCCGCTTGGGTCCAGACACCACCTTTTCTGTTTAAATACCTGGCACAATGGTTTGGATGTCTGGATGCAGCTCTTGCTGCTGGAGAGTTACTTGTCTATCCCGTGAGCTCTTTGAGGGCACAGCTTTTGCCGTGTTCATCAAGATAGGCACAGTCTCCTGTTTAATCGAATGGATTATGTGATTGCATTGTAGTGTTGCTTTTTTCATTCTCACCTTCTCTTGATTAGGATCTCTGTCTCTTCTAATACCTGATTTCTTATTTTCAGTTAAATGTATTATTTTTCTAACATTTTACAGGAATATCTGCAGATGTGGAAACAAATACTGTAATTTGTGAATGGATGTTTCCTCAGAATTACGACTGACGTTACCCAATTAAGTTACCCCTGCAGACTAGTTTCTTGATCATTTTGCACATATTCTTCTTAGTTCTTGTTATTTAATGGTTTCTCTAAACTCTATTCCTAGTCTTCATAATCTGTAGTGCAGCCTAACATGGTTGGGCTTAGACAGGAAGTATGACAGATCGATTTCTGCACACGGAACTTGAACTGGATTATCATAAGTCAGTGCTATTACGGTCTTCAGGCATTACAAGATCTTTGAAGCTAAGTACAATCAAACTGAGCATTGCAGGCTTATTCTGTATGAAGTTGCCAGTGCATTGCAGACAGTGTGCTATATTAGAAGCAGTTCTGGACTAGGTAGGTGGACCAGGATGTGGTCCCTCACATGTAAGATAAAATGAAGATAACACAGGTGTCATGCATCGCAAAGTTACTGGTCGGAACATGAGATGATGGATATAAAAGGGGTTAGTAAATGAAAAGCACTGTGGAAAAAGTCTGTTCATTCTATCTTGAGTAATGCTGGTAGAAGTAACAATAGGGAGAACGGTGTCCAAGAAAGTATGTGTAACCAGACTCAGTAAGTTAAAGTTGGCTGGTAGTAGATCGAAGATGTCTTGTTACTACTTTGGGAGGCCAAGACAGCGGATCACCTGAGGTCAGGAGTTCGAGACCAGTCTGGCCAACATGGTGAAACCCCATCTCTACCAAAAATACAAAAATTAGCTGGGTCTGGTGGTGCATGCCTATAATCCCAGCCACTGGAGACACTGTGGCACAGCAATCACTTGAACCTGGGAGGCAGAGGTTGCAGTGAGCTGAGATTGCAGCACTGTGCCCCAGACCGGTCCAGCCTGGGCTGCAAAGTGAGACTGTGTGTCCCCTCGCCGCCACTCCCGCAAAAAAAAAAAAAAAAAAAAAAAAAAAAGTCATGTTCACATGCTGTGAAGCAAAATACTAGTATAATATGATGATAGTAATATTCCATGATTATAGTTTTAGGTTACAATTAATTTTTCTAACTACAACAAACTAAGATCTCAGCATTTTCAGTATGTTCTGCAGTGATAATTCAATAAAGGTAACTTTTGTAGGCAGCACAATCATCTTTTGCTTTGTGTTCACAATTTTGAGAGAAGTCATCACCATTCTAGTTTTTCCTCTTAAATTTTTTGTTAACATTTATTTTATTTTATTTTATTTATTTTTTGAGATGCAGTCTCACTCTGTCGCCCAGGCTGGAGTGCAGTGACGCAATCTCCGCTCACTGCAGCCTGTGCCTCCTGGGTTCAAGCGATTATCCTGCCTCAAGATTACAGGCAGGCACCACCCCACCTAGCTAATTTTTGTATTTTTAGTAGAGATGGAGTTTTACCATGTTGGCCAGGGTGGACTCAAACGCCTGACCTCAGGTGATCGGTCCACCTCAGCCTCCCAAAGTGTTGGGATTACAGGCGTGAGCCACCATGCCTGGCTTGTGTTAACATCTCTGATAGAGCATCTTATTTTATCGTTTAAAAACTATAAAACCCTCCCCTCGCGGAAGCAATGACAAGCAAGCATATAGGATTTTTCCAAGGATGTTTGGTGATCTCCTAAATGTACAAACTGTTCGTTAAAAAGTGAACATAAATGTTTAGAATGAAACCATTTTGTTTAAATGGGGAAGTGAAAGGCTTGTCTGAGCATTTCCATCTGCCTACTGTAATTGATTTCAGCATGAATAGTCGTTTCTGGCACCTATTACAGCAGCAGTGTAAAACTGCGTATAGCGAAATTATTGTGTAAAATTGTGTTGCAATCTAAACAGTTCTAATGTGATCTTTAAAAAAAAAAATTGTAGGGGCCGGGCGCGGTGGCTCAAGCCTGTAATCCCAGCACTTTGGGAGGCCGAGGCGGGTGGATCACAAGGTCGAGAGATCGAGACCATCCTGGTCAACATGCTGAAATCCCGTCTCTACTAAAAATACAAAAAAATTAGCTGGGCATGGTGGCGCGTGCCTGTCATCCCAGCTACTCAGGAGGCTGAGGCAGGAGAATTGCCTGAACCCAGGAGGCGGAGGTTGCGGTAAGCCAAGGTCGCGCCATTGCACTCCAGCCTGGGTAACAAGAGCCAAACTCCATCTCAAAAAAAAAGAATGCAGAAAAAAAAAAAAAAATTGTAGAGACAGATCTCACTGTGTTCCCCAAGCTAGGCTTGAACTTCTGGGCTAAAACCATCTTCCCATCTTGTCCTCCCAACATGTTAGGATTACAGGAGTGAGCCACTGAGCCTGGCCTAAATGATTTTAACATTTAATTTTTGCATATGTTGCTAAACTGCCTGGGGAAAGCTTCTTTATCCTGGTTGAGTTTACCAGTACTACTCCGCATGAAGCTCTACATCAGAAGGAATCCATTATGTCTTTGATTTTTTTTAACCTAAGATCCACTGTTTGAATTTATCTTTGACTTCGACAGATAAGTGGCATAAGTAAGGATGTCCCACCATTAACCAAGAGTCAATCCATTGAGAAATTAAGTTATTCCTGTTGCAACAGGTTATTTTAACAAATATCATCTTAAAGTGTTATTTCCCTTTCTAATTTACTAAAAAAAAAAAAACTGTATGAATAAGAAATGGGAAGCAACCACAGTTAATTTGTGAGTCAGCAGTATCCTGATCTTCTTCAAAGTGGTTGTGGTTGTATTAACTCCTTTCTTAATTTGTTTCCTGTTCTTAACAGCTGCTTGATAATAAAGGGCTTCCAAGATCAGTACTCCCTCAGTTGTTTACATTGTTTTCATCTACCTAGTGTACTGTCCCCTAAAATTTGTGATGAAATGGTAGAATAAATCTATCTGTATCTCTCTCTCCAAGTTCCATTTAACTAGATTAATGAATTATCCTCAAACTAAATACCCATGTTTGTATTAACACATGATTCAATATGATATTAAGGTAAAAATGGAATAAATAGGGTGAGATAGCTGAAAGACTTGGGCTTTCTGTGTTTTGAGAAGCTGTTTTCTTTTTTCTTTTTTTTCTGAGGCAGAGTCTCTGTCACCCAAGCTAGAGTGCAGTGGCACAATCTCAGCTCACTGCAACCTCCATCTCCCAGGTTCAAGTGATTCTCCTACCTCAGCCTCTCTAGTAGCTGGGATTATAGATGTTCTCCACCACGCCCGGCTGATTTTTGTATTTTTCATGGAAACGGGGTTTTACCTTGTTGTTCAGACTGGGTCTCATACTCCTGACCTCAGGTGATCCGCCCACCTCAGCCTTCCAAAGTACTGGGATTACAGGCATGAGCCACATGCCCGGCCCCAAGGAGCTATTTTCATAGAGATAAACTTGTTCAAGTGGTTAAGTCGCTGAAAGGCATGGTTTGTCTTCTGGAATTTCCCAAGATAAACCTTTCCTCTTACCAGTGAGGAAAATTATACCAACAGAAATTATTATTGCAGATGTGTAGGTTCCCACAGAATATTTTTGTTACATTTTTGTGGGGTAATAAGGTACAAATCCTACTTACCTAGTTTAATAAGCAAAATAAGCCTAAGAGATTGAGCAAAGATTTGTTGACCAGTGTCATACCCTACAGATATTATTCATTTAACTAATTTTTATAGGCTTGTTAGGTGCTAGGCACTATGGTAGGTTTTGGGAATACGTTGGTTGCAACTTTCAGTCTCTGCTTTTATTTTTGAAATGCTGAATATTTTTCTGAGTATTTGAGATATTTGAAAAAGACACCCAGATGCATTGGAACCCAATAATTTTCTGTGTGCTAAAAGAAAAAAAAAAGAAAAAGACACCCAGAGAACATGCTGGTATTTTTTTCAACACGCAATAAAAAGGTGTGTCAAGTTAAGAGAGAGCTTTTCTAATTACTGAATTTAGGAAAATGCCTCATGCACTTTAGAATGAGTACCAGAGTGTTAAGAAAACTTAACATTGGGAAATCCCTAAATTAAACATCTAGAAGAGAGTATCAGTTTTCAACCTTTAGTGATAGAATGCTTTGGTCTCACTTGAGCATTATAATTCTAGAATAATAAATATTTTCTCCATTTGGGCTTGTTGATTGTAATAGTGGACTCCTTTCTATTTCTGTCGTAACAGAGGGGATGGTTTGGTAAGGTTGGTGTCCCTCTTTTTGCTTATTTTTCCATCAGAGAGGAAAGGTTGCTATCCGAAAGCAATATATATATAAAGACATTATTGAAGATGTGTATTAATTACTTAACAGTATAGGTGACATATTAGAAACAGAGAAAGTGCTAAATAAGTCAAGATTATTGTATTTTAAATGCTTCTCATTAATTTGTCAAAATTGCCTGGATCATTGTTTTCCCAGAGAATTAAAAACCTTATTCCTATATATAAATGACTTTTTAAAGCATATAAGTTGATGTGGAAAAGACAGCATCTACCATTTTTTTTTTCTGTGCTAACAAGTGTATCATCAAAAAATTGAAACTTTTTGGGAATGTTTAAAACCGTCTCTTGAGTATAAGTAAAAAATCAAACAAGGCAGAGAGCCTTCCAGCCTTGGCAGAGATACAAATTTAGTTTACCTTGTGAAATCTAACACCTGAGGACATTTCCATTTTAATTTTGTTGTTGCGGAGCATAAGGCTTTTTTCTGTATAACTTTGTGCATCTTTTGAATGTTGTAATGATGTAGCATATGGGGCAGCTGTAGGACATGATGACGTTTTTCTTTTAGAAGACTGGTTGATGTGAATGGCTGGCATAATTGATTTTATTTAATAAATACCTTTTAAAGTCATATATAGTATAGTTTTAAAGATCAAATGGTGTAGAAGGACTCACCACGATGAAAAGTGTTAGTCATTTGTCCATTTCACCCTCTTTCATCTTCTACTGGTGTCAACAACTTTTCTTTTTTTCTTTGAGACTGAGTCTCTGTCGCCCATGCTGCAGTGCAGCGGCGCTATCTCAGCTCATTGCAACCTCCACCTCCTAGGTTCAAGTCATTATACTATCTCAGCCTTCCGAGTAGCTGGGTTTACAGCTTCACGCCACCACACCTGGCTAATTTTTTGATTTTTAGTAAGATGAGTTTTCACCATGTTGGTCAGGCTGGTCTCAAACTCCTGGCCTTGTGATCCTCCCACCTGGCCCTCCCAGAGTGCTGAGATTACCAGGCATCCAGGCATAAGCCACCACGGCAGCGTTTTTTTTGTTTTTTTTGTTTTTTTTTTTTTTGGACAGAGTCTTGCTCAGGCTGGACCTCGGCTCACTGCAACCTCTGCCCCACAGGTTCAAGTGATTATGCTGCCTCAGCCTCTGGAATAGCCAGGATTACAGGCGCCCACCACCAAGCCCTGCTATTTTTTTATTTTTTTTTATTTTTAGTAGAGACGGGGTTTCAACTGGTTATCAACTCCTGACCTCAAGTGATCCACCCACTTCAACCTCCCAAAGTGCTAGGATTACAGGTGTGAGTCACCATGCCCGGCCTGGTGTCACCCGCTTTAAACTTTATTTTTAGTACTGTTAGTGAGGCTCTGTATCCCTTAAGAAATACATTACTGCAAAACGTCTACACATATTTGTTAGTGCTGGTTTTTGAATAACTTTAGATGTCTGTTGACTTTAATGTAAATGAACTAAATACTCATTGATACCTCTTCTATGGTTTTTGCTGTTTCATTGTGTTGTTAACCAGTTGATCTTTACCATACCCAAACTTCTCTTTCTTTCTCTATCACCAGAGGGAATATCTCTAGATTTCTTACTTTTAAAATGAGGATATTGGCACTCACATCCTTCCTTGGAAAAACTTAAGACCAAAGTTCACGGCATATGTTAAAATATGTAGTTGCATTCACAAAGACATTGACCAAGTTTAGTGTTTGAAAATGTATGCGAAGCTATATGAGAAAAGCATAGTATAGCTGTGAAAGAAATCAAAAGATAGCATAGTTTATTTACTGGACAAGTTACTGAATAGGCTTCTTAAAGTAGCCCAGGAATTGTGGCATCAAACTATTAAGAAGAAAATATAGAAGCATACTACTTAACTCTGCCGAATCATGAGTTTAAATATTATTTATTTACTGTTGTTTACTTTCTAGATTCAACCTCTATCCAAGGAACAGAAAGTTTAATTATGAATCTGTAATAACATTTTTATTTCTTACCCAACTTCAAATTTTTTAATATCCATAGTATGAAATATATTTTAATTCATAACCTGAGACACTATACATGCAAATGAAAACAATTATTTTAACTGAACAGTATCCTTACTATAAAGTACTTTACCAGAGTCTGAATAGTCTCTCATTTAAAAAGATATAAAGTTATTATACCTTTTCGTTGGATAAAAAGTAAAGTGGAAATTAAGTTATACATTTTTCTCTCATCATAGGACATTGGCCCTCTGGATTATCAAGAGTTTGTAGTTGACATTGAATCCAGGCTGAGGATGGAAGGTGTGGAGCTTAAAGAAGAATGGCAAGATGAAGATTTTCCAATGTGAGCAGTGCTTTTAAATGAAAACAATTTTAGAACAAAACTTCAAAATTTCTTTATTGAGATGTCACTTTTTTTTTTTTTTTTTTTTTGAGACAGAGTCTCGCTCTGTCATCCAGGCTGGAGTGCAGTAGTGCAATCTCATCTCTCTGCAACCTCCGCCTCCTGGTTTCAAGCAGTTCTCCTGCCTCAGCCTTCCAAGTAGCTAGGACTACAGGCATGTGCCACTACGCCCAGCTTATTTTTGTATTTTTAGTAGAGACTGGGTTTCACCATATTGACCAGGCTGTTCTCGAACTCCTGACCTCGTGATCCACCCACCTTCGCTTCCCAAAGTGGTAGGATTACAGGCATGAACTACCGTGCCCCACCGAGATGTCACTTTTTAAGTGAATATTTGGCTTCTTTTTTTTTTTTTATTTTAATTTTTTTTTTATTGCATTTTAGGTTTTGGGGTACATGTGAAGAACATGCAAGATTGTTGCATAGAATATTTGGCTTCTTAAACTCAGTAATACAAGGTGATCATGTGATACTAGGAAGTAGAAGTTTCTTTTCAACAGTTAGATTGATTCTCTTGTATCTTACTTTCCAACCAAATATATATATGTAGTTTTCTATAATCTTTCATTTTTGTTTTGGTCATTTAAGTTTCCAAACTTTTATTTCCTTTTTGTTGTTGTTGTTGAGACGGAGTCTCGCTCTGTTGCCCAGGCTGGAGTGCAGTGGTGCGATCTTAACTGACTGCAACCTCCACCTCCGAGGGTCAAGCAATTCTTCTATCTCAGTCTCCCAAGTAGCTGGGATTACAGGCATGTGCCAGCACACCTGGCTAATTTTTTTTTTTTTTTTTTTTTTTTTTTTTGTATTTTTAGTAGAGATGGGTTTTATCATATTGGCCAGCTTGGTCTCGAACTCCTGACCTCATGATTCACCCACTTCCGCTTTTCAAAGTGCTGGGATAACAGGCACGGGCCGCTTCACCTGGCCCCCTTTTTTTCCCTTTAAAGTAGATCTGAGGGATTCCTCAGAGAAGGGGGTGTTTAGTTGTCTTTAAATTTTTTCTTTAATTTTATGACCAGCTGCAGCGGCTCACACCTGTAATCCCAAGACTGGGAGGCTGAGGTGGGCAGATCACTTAGGGCCAGGAGTTTGAGACCAACCTGGCCAACATGGCAAAGCGCCATCTCTACTAAAAATAGAAAAACTTAGCCAGCTGTGGTGGCATGCGCTTGTAGTCCCAGCTGCTTAGAAGCCAGAGGCACGAGAATTGCCTGAACCCAGGAGCCAGAGGTTGCAGTGAGGTGAGAGCATGCCATTGCACTCCAGCCTCGGTGACAGAGCAAGGCTGTGACTCAAAAAATAATAATTTTGTGGGATCCCTTCCACCCCCCCCAAAAAAACCTTACTAAGTAAATTAACAAGGATTTTCTACCTCATCTGGCCAGCCACCTTGACATGTTGCATTTGTATTTACAATTGTATTGGCACCAGGTAGGCTAATGAAAAGAGAGCAAAGGCAAACCTTATAATGAAATAGTGCTTCCATGCCATAGTGGCCAGAAGATACCCTAGTCCATAATCAGGTGCCTTAGCAGTTGGAAAATGGACAGCTGATAGAGACCTGAGTCATTGTTGCACATGGTGGTGATAGTAATAAAGGAATGCTGATCTCAGAAGAAATGAACCATTGTTACTGTAGTCTCATTGTGAGTAAAAATTGAGCTTCATACATTGCATCATATATCACATTATATTTGTGTGTTTCAGTTATAGTTGTTTAAAATTTTTATGTTTTATAATTCTATAATACCTATTGCATGAGGTATTTATATCTGTTTTTGTGTGTTACTTATATATAACAAGTGTATAAGTCAGCTGTGAAGTCTGAGAATTTTTAAAGCATAGCCAAGCACAGCAGCTCACGCCTATAATCCTAATGCTTTGGGAGGCCGAGGCAGAAGGATCGCTTGAGACCAGCCTGGACAATATAGCAATACCCGGTCTCTACAAAAAAACCTTAAAAATTAGCCGGGCATGGTGGTGTGCAACTGTAGTCCTAGCTACTCAGAAAGCTGAGGCTTTATCTTAAACACTGCTTAGGCTGGGCACAGTGGCTCACACCTGTAATCCCAACACTTTCGGAAGTTGAGGTGGGAGAGTCGTTTGAGCCTAAAAGTTCGAGGCCAGCCTGGGCAACGTAGCAAGACCCTGTCTCTACTATAAGTTAGCCATGTGTGGTGGCACGCACCTGTAGTCCCAAATAGGAGGATCTCTGGAGCCTAGGAGTTAAGGCTGAAGTGAGCCACGATTGCGCCATTGCGCTCCAGCCTAGGTGGCGGAGCAAGTCCGTCTCTCAAAAACAACAACACTGCTTCATTCCGTTTTCCACGTAATTATTTCTATCAGCTGTATGTTTAATAGATTGAACTTGAAAAAAATTCTGTCTTAATTTCTGGGTTAAAAAGTATGCCTGTGTCTTCTAGACCTTTACCAGAAGATGACAGTATTGAAGAAGATATACTAGCTATAACTGGACCAGAGAACCAGCCTGGTAAGTGCTTAACACTTTTACTTTCAATGAAGTGATGGACTTTGTGATTGTTTTTTTTAAACACATTTTTTTGTCCAAAAAAATCAACTTGAGTTTTTATTCCATTGTAGAAGTCAAGGTATAAGCTTAACATTGAGGAAAGCATTTTTAGCATGCTTTAAAAAATTAACCTCCCAAAACATACGCTTGGTTTTTGAAAGTTTTACAGTAAACAGGTGGAAGGAGATCATTTTTATTGGTAAGAGGTCTCTATAAAGTCTGCCTTTATTTAAAAAACATTGATAGTTTATTGATCTCTTGCCAACAATGTAGAAGCAGTAGTGATCCGAATCAAAATTTTGTAAATAGGTGCTTTGAAGTTATGTTGAATATTATTTTTCCCAAGAATGGAGTAGTTAAATTTTTCTTATTCATCTTTAGTATCTAAGCATTTTTTGGTTACATATCTTTATTTTCCAATTCCAGGTTCCCTAGAAGTTAATGAAAATAAAGTGAGAAAGAAACTAATGGCTCCAGACATTAGCCTGACACTGGATCCTAGCGATGGCTCTGTATTGTCAGATGATTTGGATGAAAGTGGGGAGATTGACTTAGATGGCTTAGACACACCGTCTGAGAATAGTAATGAGTTTGAGTGGGAAGGTAAATGTTTCACTGTTTTTAATCTGATCTTTATTAATGTATTAAGGGATTTTGCTTGAAGTGTATAATTCTTTCTGAAGTTCATTTATTTGTTACTAAGATATGAAATTCTGCTAACACTTGAATATTCTCACGGACTTCAGAACTGTATATAGTAGATTACACCAGCGGTTTTTTTCCTCCTATTTGCCCAGTGCTGTCATGTTTTTTTCATAGTTGCTTAAAAAATATTGCTTGATAATTATGGCATGCTCATTTTCCATCAATCAAGTAAGAAACTTTTGAAGCGATCTGTAGTTAACAGTTTGTGGGAAGGGAGTTCTGAAAGGCATTTTGGGGGTGACTTTTTAAATAGACTTGCCTGACATTGCTCTACTTTGTAAAGTGACCAACTTAAATTAATATATACTTTTAGCCCCCAGACCTAGTATTTCTTATTATTTGTAATTCAAAGGAATTGTCCTGGGTTTTACTTTGTGTGCTTTCTTTAATTAGAAAAGTGTCTACAGTATCTTATATTATATACACTTGTTATAATTTTTACGTATGGTTTTTCCATCTTGAAAATGGTTTTTTTTTTTCCCCAAAGTAGTGTTTAGCATTCGGTATTTTATTATAATAAAGTGTGATGTGCTACATTTTTGGTTTCTTTTTTCTTCTCTGTTTTACTGGTTCATTAAACAGTCCAGTAATAAGCAATGTTTTATAAAGATACTGAAATAGTTTTGTGCCTGTGTGTTTTGTCTCTTCTTTCTTTAATGCTGCTGTAGTCATTTCCCGGAAGGATATTTTCCGTTAACAGCTTTGTCTTGGAAACAACTAACATGCAGTAGGTTCCCCCTTCCCCCATCTTTTGGTAAGGACTATAATACTGGAATTTTGAAAATCATTACTAAATTAAAAATCAGCTAAACTGCAATCTCAAAACGTAAATTACACCTAATCATTGGTGCTTATGCTTTGGCTAATGCTAATTTAAATAGACTTCTGCATGTATACCTCAAAATTTCGTAAATACATATCTGCTTTATAAAGCTGATCAAATGAGAAGTGATCATTGAGTAGTTAACCACTTCCTATCTGGTATCACAGTTAGTTTATGTGCTCAGCAACAGCAAACTTGGCTCCCAGATAGCTTCTTGAAACAACTTATAGTCATAACTGCCAGGGACAGCACTGTCACAGGTTGAATCTGGAAAGGCGTTGTAAGGCCAGCGTGCTAAGATTTTGATGACTCTATGAATTAATATTTTCTGAACTTTGGTTATACATTGCACTGTGATTAGGTGTTTTTTTTGTTGAATTGGGCAATAAAAAAAGTTAAAGAACCATGATTTCCAAAGATTTAAGACAGCCTTATGTTAAAAATAGGCCTTTTCCTCCATTATGGAAGAGACGTTTAAAATTGCACTAATTGGCCAGGCATGGTGGCTCACCCCCGTAATCCAAGCACTTTGGAGGCCAAGGCGGGCAAATCACCTGAGGTCAGGAGTTCAAGACCAGCCTGACCAACATGGTGAAACCCCATCTTTATTTAAAAAAAAAAAAGAAAAAGAAAAAGAAAAAATAAATAAATAAAATAAAATTGCACTCACAGTATAATGAAAATTCTCTGAAAAACCTGGATAGTAAAGTGGTTAACGTATAATTTGATTTTTGTTGTATAACAATTTGTGATTGAAGAACTTTTTATTTTCACAGATGATCTTCCAAAACCCAAGACTACTGAAGTAATTAGGAAAGGCTCAATTACTGAATATACAGCAGCAGAGGAAAAAGAAGATGGACGACGCTGGCGTATGTTCAGGATTGGAGAACAGGACCACAGGGTTGACATGAAAGCAATTGAACCCTATAAAAAAGTTATCAGCCATGGGGGTAAGAGTTACTGATGATTTCTCAGATTGCTTAATGCAATATCAGATTTCTAAATGCTTTTAGAAACTCTGCCTAGAGATGTTATGTAATTTTGGAAGAATAATAAGCATTTCTCAATGTCAGTTTAGGAACATGACAGGTTTAAAGTACAAGAATAAAGCTACCATTTAAAAATGATTATATGCATACTGTAAGTTGCAAAAGTACAAAAGAATTTTGTAGGGAAAACTGTCAGGTTGGGCACAGTGGCTCAGGCCTGTAATCCCAGCAATTTGAGAGGCTGAGGCAGGAGGATTACTTGAGCTCAGGAGTTCAAGACCAGATTGAGCAACATAGACATTGTCGCCACAAAAAAAAAAAAAAAAAATAGCCAGGAGTAGTGGCACATGCCTGTAGTCCCAGCTACTTAGGAGGCTGGGGTGGGAGGAAAGAGAGTGTGAGCTTGGGAAGTTGAGGCTGCAAGTGAGCCGTGATCATGCCACTGCACTCCAGTTTTTTCTTTTGTTTCTTTCATTTTTTGACAGACCCTGTCTCAAAAAAAAATTTTTTTTTAACTGTCTGTAGGCCACCAAAAACTGGGACTGTCCTTTCTCCCTAAGTTATAAACTGTGAAATGCTCTGATCTTAAGTGTACAGTTCAGTGAGTTTTGGCAGATACATACCCATGTATATAACCCACACCCCTAAATGTATAGAACATTTTTAATGTCCCAGAAGAATTTTTTAATACCCCTTCCCAGTAAATACTCACATCCAGTAGCCGCTATCATATCTACCCCCTGATTAGTTTTGCCTGTTCTAGAATTTCATATATAGTAACTTAAATCATCGTATGCCCTCTTTGGTCTACTTTTTAGCATGAAGTTTTTGAGATTCATCCATATGGTTGCACTTATCCACAGTTCATTCCTTATTGCTGAGTAGTTTTCTGTTGCATGGAGAAACCATAATTTGCTTATCCATTCTTTTTTTTGATGTGCATGTGAGTTGTTTCTAACTTGAGCTATTATAAACAAATTGCTTTGAACATCCTTGTAGAAGTCTTTTTGTGTATATAAGTAAAACTTGGACTTTTAAACTTGTAAGTCTTAGTTTACCTTAAAACTCTGAACAAATTATTTTTTAATAAGAGAACTAGTTCACATTTTTATAGAGCACCCACTTTGCGTATTTATGGGGTATACAAAAATACAAGGTTTAAGTCCCTTAAGAAATAAGAAAAGCTTTAAAAGTTTAAGTTATAAATCCTTTCAGTCTAACAGTACCAAATATAGAAGTTTGCTGGCCGGGCGCGGTGGCTCAAGCCTGTAATCCCAGCACTTTGGGAGGCCGAGGCGGGTGGATCACGAGGTCAAGAGATCGAGACCATCCTGGTCAACATGGTGAAACCCCGTCTCTACTAAAAATACAAAAATTTAGCTGGACATGGTGGCACGTGCCTGTAATCCCAGCTACTCAGGAGGCTGAGGCAGGAGAATTGCTTGAACTCAGGAGGCGGAGGTTGCGGTGAGCCAAGATTGCGCCATTGCACTCCAGCCTGGGTAACAAGAGCGAAACTCCGTCTCAAAAAAAAAAAAAAAAAGTAGTTTACCTAGGTGTGTTGTAAATAGTGCTGGAATGTTACTGCCAAGTCAGAACACAACTCACTGTAGAGTATGTCATACTACTTTAAATTCTCCTAATGCAGGACGCGGGCATATGGGTCAAGCAGATTGATTTTTTTTTTGTAAGTTATTTCCACTTAATTTACTCTCTGCCAAATGCATTCCCCTGCTTATTTCTATAGTCTTCATTCATCTGAAAGCAAATCACATGAATATTTGTAGTTGCATTCTTCTGCCTAATTTAATCTTACTCAGATGAAGAAAATGGCATAATCTGGATCAGGAAGTCCACAGACATACATTATTGAGCTAGCTCGTAGGAATCAAATTATGAGACCTGATTTATAGCTTACATCTTTTATCTTTCAGAAATAGCACTTTTTTGTCGGGGAAGTAATCAAGGCCACCTTATCCTTTTGCATCATCACAATATATTTTGTGACTGAGTAATTAAGAAGGATAGTGAAGAGTCTGATGTTTCTGAAAAGTTCAAATCTTTTCATGTGCAAATTTGTAAACAATAGAAATGAAGGTTATAGCAGATGTGTTTGTTACTAATTACGGGCTTAATATCTGAAGACTGCAGTTGAAACATAGACATTTTAGCACTGTTTTTTGTTACTGAAAATTATGTCAGAGATGTAATTTAGTTTAGTTTTTTTTTTTTTTTTGAAACCAAGTCTTACTCTGTCACCCAGGTCGGAGTGCAGTGGTGCAGTCTCGGCACACTGCATGCTCTGCCTCCCAGGTTCAAGTGAATCTCCTGCCTCAGCCTCCCAAGTAGCTGGGGCTACTGTTCCACGCCACCACTTCCTGCTAATTTTTTGTATTTTTAGTAGAGACGAGGTTTTACCATTTTGGTCAGGCTGGTCTTGAACTCTTGGCCTCAAGTGATCTGCCCTCCTCAGCTTCCCAAAGTGCTGGTATTACAAGCATGAGCCACTGTGCCTGGCCTAATTTAGTTTTGATGTCCTAAATTCTACACAATGCTAGCATTTTTAAATACAAAACGTATGTTTTAAAAATCACCCACTTATGGGTCTGGTGAGGTGGCTCATGCCTAGCACCAAAGGAGGAGGACTCCTTAAGGCTAGGAGTTGAAGACCAGTTTGAGCAACACACTGAAACTCTATCTCTACAAAAATTTTTTTTAAAAATTAACCAGGCATGTTTGTGTGCCCTATAGCCTCAGCTCCTCTGGAGGCTGTAGGTGGGAAGATCTCTTGAGCCCAGAAGTTCAAGGTTGCATGAGCTGTGATTGTGCCGCTGCACTTCATCCTGGCCAATACAGCAAGACGCCTATCTCCAAAAAATATTTTAAAATTAAAAAGCACCCACTTTAACCATAAGCATGCATATATATATTTAATATTTAATTTATTATATGTTTAATTTATACATATATAAATTAAAAATTAAAACAAACTTTCAAATGTTGTATAGTATTGGTATTGTATTGGGTTATATCACTGCATTTGTCTACTTGATAAAATAGGGCTGGCATTTTAAGTATGCTTATTTAAGTGGTTTTGGGGTTTTTTTGTTTTTTCTGTCCATTGTCCTCTTTAAATTTTACTGTTCTCTTTTGGGGAAGAAGAAATTTAAAATTCAATGTAAAACCATATAAGATTTACAAAACATTTTAATTCATAAGTTTGTGAGAGGTAAACTCTTATTTATAAAATTTACCAATCAAACAGATGTCTTCTGAAAATTCCTAAGAGTAAAATCATGCTGGTGATACTGTGTTTGATGTCTTTCAGGATATTATGGGGATGGATTAAATGCCATTGTTGTGTTTGCTGTCTGTTTCATGCCTGAAAGTAGTCAACCTAACTATAGATACCTGATGGACAATCTCTTTAAGTAAGTATATATTTAACAAAAACATTTGGACAGAATTCTGAGCTAATTAGATCTACACCTTAAAAAACTTAAGGTGTGTAAAAATTATAAATATCCCGGTTCCTTGGGAGACTGAGGTGGGCAGATCACTTGTGTCCTGGAGTTGGAGACTAGCCTGTGCAACATGACAGAACCCTCTCTCTACACAAACAAAAAATTAGCCGGGCATGGTGGTATGGGCCTGTAGCCCCAGCTACTCAGGAGCCTGAAGTAGGGAATCACCTGAGCCTGTGAGGTCAAAGCTGCAGTGAACTGCGATTTTGCCACTGCACTCTAGTCTGAGTGACAGAGTAAGACCCTCTCTCAGAAAAATAAATATCCCAGTTCTGAAAGTTTCTGAATCTTTACAAGTGCAAGTCTGTGAACGATAGAAGTGAAGATTAAAGCAAAAGTATTTGTTACTAGATATGGGACTAGATGAGTCCTTATTCTCTGACATTATGAAATAATAGTTTTCCAACTCAAGAGAAAAATTGTCATTTTAAAACTGGGAAATAGATCTCAGATTAGTTGTTCCAACTTTTTTTTGTTTTGTTTTGAGGTGGAGTTTCACAGTGTCACCCTTGCTGGAGTTCACTGGTACAGTGATGGCTCCCTGTACCCTTGACCTCACGGGCTCAAGCCATCCTCCTACCTCAGCCTCCCTAGTGGTCAGTACTACAGGCACATGTCACCACATCCAGCTGACTTTTTTATTTTTGGTAGAGACAGGATCTGACTAGGTTGCCAGAGTTGGTCTCAAACTCCAGGGTTCAAGTAAACCACCATGCCCCACCTATCGCAGCTTTTTAATTTTACATTTGCAGGTACATTAAGTGTAAAGAAGTTATTTCTGTCTCAAAATCATGTGACTAAATTACATTCACCCCTAGAAGGCCAGTATAACTGAGCTGAATCAGTTCTATTTCCACAGGGTCATTCAGTTTCTCAGGTTAATCCAGTTTTTAAAAACTTTATTGTGGAAAGTTTTAAATATTCACAAGGGTAAAGAGAAGTAAACCAAATGTTCATGTATCAGTTACTTCAACAATTATCAATTTAAAGTTTGTTCCCACTTCTCCCCCCAGTATATACTTTTGAAGCAAATCCCAGAAGCCTATCATTTTCATCTAAAAACATTTTCATACATATCTCTTAAAAAGTAACTTTTTAAAGTAATCGTGATATCAGCTAATGCAGTTTGAGCGTTTTCATTGTTTGCTTTCATTGTAGAGGAGAGAAGGGAATTGTATAATTTAGAGAATCTAGTTCAGTTATACACAGTGATTTTTAAGGCTTAAACTTAATCTGTATTTTACAGATATGTTATTGGCACTTTGGAGCTATTAGTAGCAGAGAACTACATGATCGTTTATTTAAATGGTGCAACAACTCGAAGAAAAATGCCCAGTCTGGGGTGGCTCAGGAAATGTTATCAGCAAATCGATAGAAGGTAATACAAATACAAGTTGAAAGCTAGTCTGAAAAGTTTTTATAATGGCTTTAATAGATCAAACTTCGTTTTCTGTTGCTATTTAAAAACATTTATTTTTAAAATTTCATTTATTAATTTCATGACAGTTTCCTGTTTTCTAAAGATAGCATTTTAGAATGTTATGAGGGAAATCAATTTTGATTTTTCTGTAAAGAATAACCTTAATTCATAAAGTAGCTCTACATTTCTCCTTATTTATAAGGAGAAATTTTCTCCACATTGAACACTTTCCTACTGTTTACATCTTGGGGAAGGCTGGAGAATGTAGCATGTTTCCTATTTTATTACATTCTGAGCTTTGCCTAATTTATAGTGCTTAGCTTGTTGTATGTTTTTGTTTTTTGCTTTGTTTTGAGATGGTCTCACTCTGTTACCTAGGCTGGACTGCAGTGGTGCAGTCTCTGTTCACTGTAGCTGTGACCTCCCAGTCTCAGGTGATTCTCCCACCTCAGCCTCCCACGTAGCTGGGACTACAGGCGTGTACCACCACAGCCAGCTAATTTTTGTATTTTTCGTAGAGACAGCATTTCAACATGTTGCCCAGGCTGGTTCTCTAACTCCTGGGCTGAAACCATCCACCTGCCTCAGCCCGCAAAGTGCTGGGGTTACAGGCATGAGCCACAGTGCTCAGTCTTACCTTTCTTAATGATGCTTGTTTAGTTGTGATCTTTCTTTGGTTTAGAAGTGTGTTCTCTTGGGAGTTAGTCATCAGTACTTAATGGAAGGAGTGTGTTCTTCCAGTTGGTTTGATCTTGCCATGGCTAATTTAAATCAAGTCTGTACCATTAATAATTTTCTCTTCACATCTGAATTTGACATTGGGTAGCTCCTGTGATTATATAACTTGGTGTGTGAAATATGCGTAATACAATAAGTTTTTATTTCGTCTTTTACAAAGAAGATGTCTAGGATAATAACTTTAATTTTTAATCAAAACTTTAAATTCCATAAGAATAGGAGTTAGATCTGATTTGGTTTTGTTCCTGTGGTCATCTCCCCCATGCAGAGTTCTCTGCCTTCGCAGTGCTTTAAGAACTTAGCACCAGTTTCTCCCTAGTCTTGGAAAATGAGAAGAGTATACTTTTATATTCTTTTATATTGGCCTCTTTCCCTGGTTGACAGAGTCCCAAACACAAGTGAATGCGTATGCTAGGAGACATTCAATAACAGGCTATACTATGGACATAAATTTGGCCAAATAAAGTAAAATTCATTTCATAGCAGTAGGAGGAACCATGGAAATTCAACAGTGTATTTTCTTGTCTACAGGAATATCACACCTAAATGAGAACTCTTGGGTGAGATTTTTCAATTACTGCTTCGTACAAACTTGCACATATTTATTGATGTCTTGACTTTTAGCATTAGAATTTGTAGAGATTTTTAATTTTTTTTTTTTTTAACTCCAGGTTACGGAAAAATCTAAAATCCCTAATCATTGTACATCCTTCTTGGTTTATCAGAACACTACTGGCTGTTACAAGACCATTCATTAGGTAATTTTTGAGAGCCATTGACTTTAATTTTGTTTTTACTTCTTTTTTTTTTCCATTTATTTACACTTGACACATATTAACTATACGTATTTATGGAATACAGAGCTGTATTTTGATATGCGTATACCTTGTATAATGATCAGACCAGGGTGAC